>NC_077228.1:125090919-125415419 GCF_027887165.1 Monodelphis domestica | reverse complement strand
AGCAAGAAAAATCAAGTGAAAAAATTATACTTCAATTCGCACTCAGTTTATCAGTTCTCTCTCTGGAGGTGGATAACATTTTCATCATGTGTCCTTCAGAATTATCTTAGATCAGTGTATTGGTCAGGGTAGATAAGTTTTTCATAGTTGATCATTGTTACAATATTGCTGTTATTATGTACAATGATCTCCTGGTTCTTCTCACTTCACTTTGCATCAGTCCATATAAGTCTCCATAGGTTTTTCTGAAACCATTTCAGTCATCATTTCATAAAGCTCAATAATATTTCATCACAATCACATACCACAACTTGTTTAGTCCTACCCCAGTTTCTGGCCATCCCCTCAATTTCCAATTCTTTGCCACCACAAAAAATTGCTGTAAATATTTTTGTTTATACAGGTTGTTTTCCTTTTTCTTTGTTCTCTTTGGGATACAGACCTACTAGTGTTAGTACCTATCAAAAGGTATGCAGTTTTTTTTTTGGATACAGCTCCAAATTACTTAGAATAGTTGGCCATGACTATCAACAATGCATTAGTGTCCCTATTTCCCCACATATTCAGGTATGTTAGAAATGCAATATCTACCTATCTCACTTCATGTAGCATCATCTTACTGTCTTATTCTCTAATTGATTGATTTTATATATTCTTGTATACTTTTGTCCCACTTCTCCCCTAAAGTTATGAACATTTTGGCTCTGGAGAATTGGGGGGAAACTACAATCCCTTGAGATGTAGAAACCAAAAGTAGATGAACCACAGGACAGAGATAGGCACTGTGCCCAGATCTGGCCATATCTGAAGTTTGATATTCGGTTCTATATACTATCTTTTAGGAAGTGCATACATAGGAGGAAAGAAGGAAGGAAACAAGCATTTATTTAATGCCTGTTAGGTACAATGTACTAAGTTCATTCAATCCTTATAACAATCCTGAAAGGTCGATGTTATTATTTTTTTTGTCTTTTAGTTGAAGAACCTGAGAAAAAGACTAAATGACTTGTCCAGTGTCACACAGTAAGATGTAAGATTTGAAGTAGAAGTTGAACAGCAATACTGTGCATATAATATGCCATAAACAATATGACCCTGTGATCATACCTTACGAGCATCAGGTGAGGAACCTGGAATGTTTTAGCCTGGAGAAAAGAGAAGTGGACGGCATAGTTGTCTTCATATATTTGAAGGGTTTGCATGAAGATGAAGGATTTTTTTCCTGCTTAGACCCTTAGGGCAGAATTAGAAGGAGCAGGTGGGATTCGCAAAGGGGCAACTTTAGGATTGAGATCAGAAAAAGCTTCCTAAGAATTAGAACTATCTAGAAACAGGATAGGCTGCCTCAGGAGGTAGGGGGGTTCTCCTCACTAGAAGTCTTCAAACTCAGACAGGTAACCACATAGAGAGTACATAGAGGGGAAGATTCTCATTGAACTCCAGGTTGGACTCATTGGGTTTTGGGGTCCCTTCCCATTTGAGGATTTTATAATTTTGTGATGCACCAATTTAGATGTGGCAAAGAGCACTGCCCTGTGCCTCTGATAATGATGCCTTTTCCTTGCAAAGGAAATTAGGCTGTTTCAGTCACATTCCAATCTTTTTCTTTCAATCCACCCCTATATTACCAACCCTCTCATTTTTAAAGAAATATATCCTAAAATGGAAATGAGAGGCCTTATATTAATCAAGAGTAGGGCTAACATCAGCACAGCACTTGATAATTTTCTCACATTGTCTCATTAATGCTCAGGGCATTCAGGAGGTCGCTAAGTATAATGATTATCTCTTTGGGCCAGATTAGAACACCAAAGAACAGAAGTTAACTGACTTCCCTGTGGGGCACACACAAAGCCACTGATGCTTCTATAAGTGCAGCTCATCCTTAACTTCAGTTTGATTTCTACACTTACCTTCCCCCTCCTCTCTCCCTTCTTCCACAGAAAACACAGGAAAAACTGCAAAGTGCAAGGGGTTTTCTAAGACCCTGGGGAGACTTCTATCTGTTCCATGCCTGAGCAGAAACCTGTGTACGTGGTCTTGAAGTGATCATAGCCAGCCATCCAGCAGATTCCTCCAAATGGACAGTCACATTAAAGCCCACAAGATGCTGAGAAAAAAAAAAATCACCCTTTCTGGAGTCAGAGGACCTAGGTTCAAATCTTAATGTGGGATTTGGACCAGATACTTTCTGAGGTCCCTTCCAGCTCTAATCCTTTGATCCTTTGAACTCAGAAGAAGAATCTAGGACAAGAATCCAAAGGAATATTTTTTAGGTTAAAGGAAAATCATATAGTAGCATATAGTAGGTATTTAATGAATGCTATTCCATTATCTTCCCTTAGAAAGAAGCAAAAATGGGTTAAATTCATGATAAAGTGAAAATGATTGATAATCAACCTTTCCCAAGACCTATTTTTGATAGGAGAGAGTTTAAAGACACAGAGGTCCTGAAATTGGGTAGAAGAAGTTAGTACTTTGACCTTGAGAGGTTTTCTAGTTCACTCTCCTGACTCCAGGCAAATTCATATTTCCATCACAGACTAATGAACCTGCCTTCTTTTGCAGTCCTCCCAGAGGACAGTCTACAGTATTTTTTTAAACAAGTAATTCTATCACTTAGGAAGTTCAACTTGATGTCTAACTTACCTCCCCTCAAGCAATCATTGAACTCTCATTTTCCAACAAACAAGGAAAGAGGAGATAGTGTCTCAGTATAGCAACTCCCAACCAATAATGATTTAAGAATTTACTGTACAAACCTGTTAAAGTGATGACAACATTTTTCAACAGCAGGAGCTATTTGGGCAAAGTAAAGTGGGATGAAGAAACAACTAAACCACATCAACAAACCCAATGACATTGGAAACCTTTTTTATGTAGTGAGCCAGATTCAAAATCAAATCAACAAAACTATTTTGAGCACCTACCATATACAAAGTACTGTGAAATAACAGTGACTTTCAAGTTTTGTAATTCTGTTTCTTTCTTTATTTTTTTTTATAAAAGTTTTCATAAAACTTGGTTCAGAAGGCTCATTTAACCTATGGCCATGGCTGAATAACAACAATCTGGATTTACATAATGCTTTAAAGTTTGCAAAACACCTACACTCAAAAAGGATGATTTGTCCATAATTATAAAAATGGCAAATAACCAGGGTGAAATTAGAACCTAATTCTTTCTAATTCCTGATCTAATACCTGACAACCATTCCTCCAATGTTGCCTTCAATTTCTCAAAGAGAAATGTGACCTGTATATTTTGGATTTTTAGGGAAAGAAAAAGAAACAGAAATTACCTAAGACTCTCCAAGCTCTGCCTAATGACTTGACATCATGAGAACTTTCCCAATTTGTTTTGTGAAGAGCTCTTCTTGCCTACAGGGATCTAAGGTTCATTTTGACCTCAAGGATTTCCTTCTGTCTGGCTCATGAGACAGTCAGAGACTTGCGAGAGAAACATTGCATGCCAAAGGAAGAAAAGGTAGATCATAGCTCAAGGAAGAGAAGCTGGCTCAGACTAACACCCTTTTGGCAAGGAGAAACCCTCCCAGGAACATGGTGTCTAGGTAGTTTTGCTTCACATGACAAGCACATGGGTGATGTATAACCTGAGACCGCCCTGTCCTTGGCAGCCAGACAAATCTCCACTCTGGTAAGGAAGGAACTCTGCTGGAACAATTTCATGCAGCAGGGTTAGTCATCAACTGGGTCAGGCCACAGTGTCCTTATCTTTTTACCTTTGGTTTTCACAAGAAAACTTTGGCAATCTGTAGAATACTTGGACTTACATTGTGTCTCCCTGATCCTGCCTTCATGGTACTCTATTGAGAAAACAGAGGTGAAGTTTGTGTGTGGGAATATATATGTGTCTCTGTGTTGTGTCTCCAATTAAAATTGAACTAAGACTTTGGGGATACCATCTATAATATATATGTACATATACTTATATATTTATTTATTTATATAGATATGCTTCTTTGTGTTTAAGTATATAAACATTTTCTGGAGAAGGAAATGGCAAACTACTCCAGTATCCTTGCCAAGAAAACCTCACATGGGGTCACAAAGAGTCAGACATGTCTGAAAGAACTGAAAGACAACCTTTGTATAGGCATAGATGTATTCATATGTGTATGTATAGTTATACTTTAAAAGAACAAAAAAAGACTTATTTAGATCTCTCTAGTCCTTGAGCTGAATGGCAATATTGACAGCTTTCTATACTAGTTATTCTGTTTCAAACATTCCATTCAAAGCTTAAGTTCCTAAATGTCTTTATTGTTCACATCCCAAGCTGATAGAAAAATCAACTATGCTAAATACAGAATCGCCACAAAAGGGAAACAATTAGTAACAAAACTTCGAGCTCCTAAGACTTCAGGTCCTATAATTAGATCATGGGAATTAGAACTAAAAGGAGCCTTAAATGCCATTTAATTCCATCCTCTCACATTTTACTAATGTGGAAATTGAGTCATAGAAAGGGGACATGACTTCTCAGAGCAAATAGCAGTTTCACTGAATTCCTTGACAGTTTGACAGGATGCCTACAATTTCCTTTGTTCCCATAATGCTTAGTTTACTGTTCTTAACACACAGTACATGTTTAGAAAATGTTGTTGAAGGGTATATAAAATGATACTAAGACAATCGTCTAGAAAGTGAAATTAAATTGATGAACTGATCTATATAATAAATAAGTAGTTTCTCTTTTTTCCCCACTGTCATGTCCAAATTTACAGGATCCTTTCCTTTGGATTCATATAGATGGGCTGTGTCTAGAGGGTGATTTGATCCAATATTTTCTTTATAGTATCATAGTATTTTGTTTAAGCTACTTTGTACTCCCTTATTCCCCCAGTCCTCCCAGTTTTGGACAGTAGCCATGAACTTCATAACTTCTACTTCTAATTATTTGATTTTGTTTACTCTACAAGTACTTCCTTAGCTAAGAATACCAGTCTGTTTGCCCTCTTGTTTCAGGACTTTTAGTAGAGACTTACCTACAAGGATGCTCTCCCATAGTATCTGTTAATCACCCCAAATCAGCAGTACTTCCCTTCATCGATGTAGGGAATAAGGATCTGACAGCCTAACTATTGGGGTAAACTTCTCTGGGTAGAAAATATTTAGCTTCCACACTCAAGGCATTTTCATCCTCAAAGTACATATGTATATTTACAAGTATAGAGTAATAAAGATATAGATGATTACCCAATTGTTACTAGTGACCCAAGCATAAACCAGGTATAGGATAGGGATTGGGACTGGATCCATGATTCTACTGGTATAGGGAACTTCTTGTGAGGACATTCTCTCAACCAATGGAGGGTAGCATCTTTTTTTTTTTTTTTAATGAACATTGAGAGGAAGGAAACAAGAAGAAAAGTTTTCATTAAGTGCTTTCTGTGTGCCAGGCAGTGTGCTAAGCGCATTACAGATTTTATCTCATTTGGTCCTCACAACAACCTTTGAAGATAGGTTTTGTTATTAATCCCATTTTAGAGTTGAAGGAACTGAGGCAAACAAAATTTAATGTATTTGCCCAAAATTACCCAGTCAATATGTGTTAGTGGCTGGAGTGGAACACAGGTCTCCTTAGTTCTGAAACTGGCTCTCTATCCACCACTCCACATTGCTAAATTATTATAATAGCCAGTTGATCACCATAATAACTTGACTTTCATATGTTCTGTTTTGTTTCATGGGTCTTTCTTTTTAATACCAACATTCTACTGGTGTTGCTATCTATATAGGAGCAAAAATTGGACTAGAGAATTCTCAAGGAAAAAAATACAGATGAATTTCATACAGAAAACAAGAGAAAAGTACAAGAGAGATCAATCAATCAATTAATATTTATTAGTCACAGGCTGATGAGGCACATTCTTTTACAGTATAACCAGTGAGGAGGTCTGAAAAATAACTGGCGTAAAAAGATGTCATAAAGGAATTATACAAAAAGTAACAAAGATAAGCTGGCCACATAGGAAGGGGGAAGGATGACAAGGAGTCAACAAAGTGCTCCAATAGCATACTCCCTATGTCAACAAAAAGCAAGGCCTCTGGCACAGTGAGTGTACCCCTGTGGCAAATTTATGGAAGAATATGGACAAGAATTGTACAGGATGGGTAGGATATGTTTGAGCTCTTAGTGTATTCTGCTACCTGAGTAGGTACCCTTCCTAAGAAGGAGAAGCTGATAAAAAAAAATTTTGTGTCCTGAAAAGTTGCCTGTTCTTATTTGTAAGTCTGCTCTAATGGGTCCACTTTCCCTGTGGGCAATTCTTAGAATCCTGTTGTATCATAAAAAATTCATGGTAATTATAATAACAGGATGATTCAGAATAAAAGTTAGCTCTTTCGATAAATCTGGATCCTGAGCAAATTTGTTGAACCAACCAAACTAAAATAAATATAAATACAAATAATGATTTATTATTTATGGGATGAGGGGTCAGACAATGGCAAGTCTATATTTCCCAGTGCTCTAGGTGGCAGACACAAGTCTGTCCAACCAGAGCTTCTTTTCCCAGGAGGCTAGAGCTTAAGCATAAGGGGTATTTCATTATGGGAAAAAGATGAAAATCATGGGTAAGGGAGGAAACCCAGATGGAGCCACATGGAAAAAAAGACTCGAAATATCTGGAGAGTTTGGAACTGCTGAGAACAGAGGGACAAAATGTAGTAAAATCATAAATTGACTTCTGCCTGGGCTACTAACAATGAGAAAGTAAAGTGCCAAAAGTGTAAAGAATGCTAGGGTCTCCTAATATTACATGGAGAGATTCTACCAGAAGGCAGAGTTGGAGATTGAATAAGTAACAGGGTTTACAGTTAACAAAGCAATTTTCTGTCTTTCCCAGATTTATAGACTGAAACCAAATGAGGGGAAGCTTCCTCTCTGTACAGAGCTATAGAGGAAGAAAATGAAAATTCATTAATCTGGGGAATGGATATTGCAAATGTTTGAAATGGTTTTTTTTTTGTTTCCTTTTCTGTTCCAATAAAATGCTTCTGCCAGTTCTTTAATATTGTTTGCTTAGTGTAATGAATATCTAGACCCAAATGTACTAGTTACCCAGTTTCACACTGGGGTATAGGTATAAGTCAAATGGGGGTAGACTTATTAGGAAACACTACCTTACAAAAATGAATAGAAGCCAGTAAGAGTCTAGAGCTAGCTGCACGAAAGACAGAATCTATTTAATTCAACAAATATTTACAAAGTCCCTACTATACACAAGACACACTAATAGGCACTTCAGGTACAAAAGACAAGGTTTGTAGATTGTTCCTGCTTACAAGAAATCTATATTCTCTTAGGGGGATACCAAATGTTAATACAGGCTATTTATGCCTCACCTGATGTAGTTTTTCAATCTTGTATTTTTCTGATCAACCACAGTCAGAAACATTACATTACAACAGTATATTTATGTTATTTTGGTCCTCTTCAAGTACAAAGGACAACATTCTGTTGGGGGACATGATATGTACATAGATAAGGATATATGTAATCATTTGAGGAGAGAGCAAGTCTTTAACAAATAAAGAACTAGGAAAGGCTTCCCTGAGGAGGTGTCACATCATCTGAACTTTTAAAGAAGTTAAGAATTCTAAAAGGCAGAGGTAATAAGCAAGTGCCTTCTAAGCATGGGGGACCACTTTTGAGTTGCTATGGAAATGGGAATGTGGAATGTTGAGATGAACTCAGACTAATTTGACTGGAATGAAGACTACATGAAGGAAAATAATGTGAAATGAGTCTAGAAAGGTAGAACAGAGTCAATAGTAAAACTAGACTAAACAAATTATGTTTTTAGGCAACACAGAACTACTGAAATTTTTGAGCAAGAAAATAACTTGGTCATACCTAAGAAACTTAGGTTGATACGCATGCAAAGGGAGGATCAGTAGGTGAGGGAGAAAGAAAACCAGTTAAGAGGCCATTACAATAATCCAGGCAAGAAGTAATAAGAGCCTAAGTAAAAGCAAATGTGATGATGAGAAAAGGAGAAATGTAAGAGACATCTAGGAGGTTGAATTGATACAACTTGGCATCCATTTGGATTGAGTACTGAAGGAAAGGGAAGAACTGATTGTCTATAAAGTATTGAACTTGGATTGTTGTTCGGTGGTGATATTTAATGTTGGTAGTATATTTTAGTTAATCAGTCAATAAATATTTATTAAGCACCTACAATGTACCAGGCATTACGCTAAGAGCTGAGGATACAAGAGAGGTAAAAGACCATCTTTGCTTGCAAGATGTTCACAATTTAATGGGGGAGACAACAAAGCAAACTAATATGGACGAACAATCTATGTGCAGGATAAACAAGAAATAATTAAGATTGGGATTAAAATTAAAAAGGTTTTCTTGTGACATTCAGAAAGGATAATGAATATACAAACCATGAATGCCATTAAGAGTAATTATTGCTCCCTCTTTCACGTGGATGATGAGAGAAAGGGTGGGAAGTCTGGATTTGGCCATAGCACTGGTGAAACATTATGAACTCAAAGAAGTTTAGTTCCATCCCAGAGGTATGAACAAAAATTTATTACGCATTAGGTGCTGGCCACTGTAAACATGAGATTCATTAGGCAATAAGCATTTATTAAACACATCCAATGTGCCAGATGATGTGCTAAGTGCTGAGGATTTCTAAAAAATGACAGTTCTTGTCCTCAAGGAACTCACAGCCTAATAGGGAAGACAAGAAGCAAACATTAGAACAAGCAATCAATATACAGAATAGAAATAACTGACAGAGAGAAGACAGTAGAATTTAGAGGTATTGGAAAAGGCTTTCTGTAGAAGGTGGGATTTTAGCTAGGACTTAAAGGAAGCCAGGGAGGCCAAGACAGAAATAAGGAGGCAGAGCATCCCAGGCAGTAGGAACAACCAGAGAAAATGCCCACAGTCATGAGATGGAGTGTCTCATTCATGGAGTAGCAAGGAGGCTAGTGTCACTGAAGTGAAGAGTACATGACAGTGAATAAACTATGAGAAGAATGGAAAGGAAGGAGGGCAACCTGGAAATAGGACGAACAAAATACCCCATATTCAAAATACTTTTGTTTCATCAACAGAGAGATAATAGATATATTTATAAGTATGTTTAAAACAAATACAAAGTAATTTGGAGGCAGGAGAAACTGGAAAGATCAGCCTCCAGACTCAGAAAAAAAAAAATAGGCGTCTTTGCTTTGTTTGAGCTTTGAAGGAATCTAGGGACTCTAAGATGTCTCTACAAGGAAAGTGAACAGATTGTCATGGCATATGATTGTGATGGAATACTACTGCGGTATAAGAAATGACAAACAGGTTCATTTCAGAAAAACATGAAAAGACCTACATAAAATTATGAAGAGTGAGATGCACAGAATCAAGAGAATATCACATATAGCAATATAAACACTGAAGAATGTCTTGTGTACGTACACCTCTAGAGAAAGAACTGATAAATAGAAATAATAAGACATAATTTTATATAGACATATGTCTTTTGGTTAAATATTGCCTATTGTGATGGGGAGAGGAGAGAGAGAGAGAGAGAGAGAGAGAGAGAGAGAGAGAGAGAGAGAGAGAGAGAGAGAGAGAGAGAGAGAGAGAGAGAGAGAGAGAGAGAGAGGAGTTAACTGCAACTCCCATTTAGCCCCTAAAATTCCAAAAGAAAGAAATTTCTGCCTAAACTTTACCTATTGCATAGCCCAAAAGGAAAGAATTCAATGATAAAGTAACAAATAAATTAGAATAATAACCCAAATTTATATAGTGATTTAAGATCTACAAAGCACTTTCCACACACACACAGCCACTCTCTTTGTTGTCATACAAGTATTATTGCCCCGGTTTTATAAATGAAGATACGTGGGGATCAGGAAGGATAAATAATTTTTCCAGTATTAAAAACTAATAAGTGTGGAGGCTATGGTTGAAATCCAGGTCCTTCTGACTAGTATTTCTTCCAACAAAACCTGCTGCTTCCCTGCAACACAACACATACAGAATAATCTTCTTGTCCAAATACTAACTGTACCTTCAACCTATATATACCATTTGGCTATAAAAATTAGCTCACAATGGTACTCTCCAACTTGCTTCTTATGTATTTAATTGAGAGAGGGGCTGGAGAAGTCGCATAATATTAACTTATACATCAAAATATTTGTAGGTACTAAGTGTATTTATTATTTTAGTTAACATAGTTTTATTATACCAGTTATTATCTATTTTTATTATTCTTGATACAAATTCCTTTTAAGTATGAAGTATGATTATTTTTCCTTTGTTTTAATTTCTTCATATGGTTCTTGAGAAACAATATATGCCACTATTCATATAATATCTGGTAAACAAAAGAAATATCCGATTGGGTTGGCCCAGTGACTCCTCTGGCTGAGTATTCTATCCATGACAATCAAACCTAAGGATGTTGAGAAGAGAAGGGTGCTTGTATTGGGTCCTCACAGGTTAAAGATATAGCGGAAACATCCTTTTTTCTTCATCTAGGTACTATGTTTTCTTGGCTTTACCATCATCTTGAGTTTACTCTGGAGTTTTGGAGGGCAGAAGAATGCTTAGGTCATGTTTAGTTTTTATAGCCTCATTTAGAAGGAATGGGTCCTTTGGGTACAGTCTTTGCCCATTGTCTAGATTTAAAGTTCTTTTTCTTGCAGGTGGCTTAATTTATATTTGTCGATGGCACAATGAATGCAAATAACCACACAGGTGACCTTAAAGGTTTTACATGAGAATGAAAGAAACAAATCTTTACTATAAGTAATATTAAGTTTTTTTTAAGCTTTTTGTTTTTATTAGAGTTTTCTGTATTTCTACAAATATTTGGTGCTTTAGGAAGAAATGTTTAATCTGATATTGATTTTGGATAGTTGGCTTTCTATGGATATGTTTTTTGATTAGCTGTTTCAAAGTATAGGTTTATGCTTATATGTAAAATAACTAACTTTAGATTCACCAAACTGTATGGAACTTTGAAAGGGTCATCTGGTCATTGTATTCCTATCTGGATAGATTTACATATGTCATGAATGAAAATATAATAAAAATGGATCTAAATCCAATCCAATGAGATGTATGGCCAAAATGATGAAATTAATTGAGCATTTTTAACATATTCAAATAACTTTCAGAATGTTTTGTCCAAAAATCAATCCAAAGCACTATTTATGGCTCTAAATAAAGGTCCTTTTAATTAAAACTAGAATATACAAACCTCTCCTTTCACAAATCTTTAGAAAACCTACAGCACAAATTATATACATATTTGCCAGTCAAGACAAATAAGTCCTCCAGAAATAAGAAATTACTTTTGAGATCTAACCATGCAATTGATGTTATATTGTGTCTATTAAAGGCTTGATTTTAGCATGAGAAAACACAATACAAAAATCTATAATTTCACTATTCAAGTCAGTTTTACTCAAATGTATTTTACAAATATAAACTTACTAAATTAATCACCAAGGTTAACTTTAATTACATAAGATGTTTTGAGACTAAAAATATTCATTTAGCTATATAGATCTTAACCAAAATGGCATTTATATTGGAATTTTTCATAAAATTACACATTTTCTTCCCAACCCTTGTAGACTGGAAGCCCTTTGTCTATGTAACAAAGAGACAATAAAAAATTGGAAATAACCACCTACAAAAATTGTAGGTTCTTGTACAAAAATAAAATAACCTTGTATAGAACCTCTCTTTGTGGTGTCAAAGAATTGGAAATTGAGCCTATGTTCATCAATTAGAGAATGGATGAACAAATTGTGGTATATGTCAAGATGGAATTCTACTGTGCTATAAGAAATGATAAGCAGAATGATTTCAGAAAAGGCTGAAAAGATGTACATGAAATGATGCAGAGTGAAATAAGCAGAACAGGGAGAACACTGTACATAGTAACAGCAAGATTGTATGATGATCAACTCTGAAAGACTTAGCTCCTCTCAGCAATAGAATGATTTGGGACCGTCCTGAAGGACTTATGACAAAGAATTCTTTCCATCTCCAGATAAAGAACTATTGGAGTCAGATGCAGATTAAAGCATATTATCTCACATTCATTTATTTATAGTTCTATTTGGAGGTTTTGGTTTTAAATGAGTATTCTCTTACAACAATGACCAATATGGAAGTATGTTTTGCATGATAATACATGTATAATCCAAACCAAATTGCTTACCATCTCTGAGAGGGAGAGAGAAAGTAGGGAAGGAGACAATTTGGATCTTATAAGTTCAGAAAATATGTTGAAAATTATTATTAGATGTAATTGGGAAAATAAAATATCCTTGAATAAAATTTTAAAAAGAATATGTCCTTTGAGGACAGAAAAAAAGTTTTTCATTTTTTTTCTTTGAATGCATACAACTTAACAGTGAGTTGAACATGTTAGGCACCTAATAAATGATCTGATTGTGTTGGATTAGATCAAATTAGATAAAGTAATTGTAGAGGAATAGAATAACAATCTGAGGAATTGCTTCAACTTGAACGTTGTAACAAAAAAAGTAATTATAGTCAAAAAGACATAATTGTATAAGGGAAAAGATCAATTTTTTTCTGCTATTGGAAAAGTATTGCCATGTTGACAAAATATCCAACAAGTTGACTAAATAGGCTTTGGAGACTTTAAATTCAGGTTCTTGTAGGTGAGCTGTCTATAGGAAAACCTCAACATTATCTGTCCATGTAAAGTATTTTCATTCCTGCTATGCAAATATCTCATATTCTATGACAAAACTCTGGTCAAGTCTATTAGAAGTTAAAAATCAAATTAAAGTTTGTAAAGAGTAGACTAAGCCTTCTTCATCTGATTTTGAAGGGATGATCTGGATTGTTAAATAAAGTTTAACTATATGGAAAGAAATTAGAGGAGTAGAATAGAAAGAAAAAAAAAACCTCTGTATTTGGCATCAGGAGAATTTGAGTTTGTGTCTTGGCTTTAATACTTACTAGCTGTGACTCTGGGCATGTGACTGTCTAGTTAACAACATTCAGTGGCTCTCTTTTGCTTCCCAAATAAATCCCACCTCTTTTGCCTTTAATCAAAACCTTCCACCACCTAGCACTATTACGCTTTTCTAAACATTGCACACACTCTACACTCAGTCCAAACTGAAACTCTTAGCTCCTTCCCACTTTACCATACCCCATCCCCAAAATATAAATTACACTCACATCTGTGTTCTTTTTCAAGCTGTTCCCTATGCCTGTAAGACTTTTCCTCTCCATCTTCACCTGATCTGACAATCCTTTAAAGCCCCAAAAAGGCTTCCTTTATTTGCTAAGAAGATTTATTCCTAATGTGGAATCATTTTTATTTCTAAATAACGCTCTGACCACATTATTTTATTTTTAATAGGGCTTAGTAATACATTTTTCAAGGTTTTTTCTCATTCCTGTGTCCTGACAATTATAGGAATGTCTTCATATTCTCTGTCCCAGAGCAGCCTCCAAAATAGGGACAATTAAGATTATAAGCTCCATATTGTCTAATGAAAAAAAAAATTGGTTGAGGCAAAGAATGTCTGGGAGGTAGTATGGTAACATCCTTGAGTGCCCCCATGGGGATACATGGAGAAAGTCAATCTTGGGCCTGATTTGATTCCTTCATCTAGATCCACAAGGATGATGGAATCCTATGATCAGACATGTGATTTCCCCCATTTTCAGGAGGGAACAAGGGAGAAAATACTAACCTGCCTCCAATTGGATATCCACCAATTGCAGATGTCTTGGGGAAGGCCAAATAACAAGCTTCCAAAATTGTAATTTGTATTCAAAATCCTGAATGAATTTGTCTTTGTTAATCAAGAGAGATGTCACTGACCAATTAATTTATTGGTTATAGTCTGATCAAAAAAATTGATTTTTCTTACCCACAACTTAATCTCTTGGATTTTCTAATCACACACACACACACACACACACACACACACACAACAAATGCTAACACATTTTTCCTCCTTAAATCTTAGATAGTACTTTATTTTCTAGCTCTCTAATTTCTTTATCATGCAGAATATATGGGGAAATGATTAATCTTATACCACTACAGAACTCCCAAAGGACATATTCACCAATTTAGTATATAGAACAACAGAATAAGAAGCTTATTTTGGTATAAAGAACTTGTCTTCAGAGATTCAAAATAGAGGAGGACACTGGAGCATCTTCTTGAGTGTTACACTAGTAAATTTCTTCCAACTCAAGTGTAATAGGGACAAGATATTTTTCTGTCCTAGTCCCACTATGCTTTCTCTCAGTAACCTTATCAGCTCCTATCAGGTTAAGTATTCTCTATGATTCCCAGATTTCTATATGCAGCCCCACTCATCCCTAAACTTTTATCCTGGATCAACAATTACCTTTTAAGATATTTCAAACTGATTATCCTGGAGACATCATTAATCTAACATATGTAAAATAGACCTCACTATCTTTTCTCCTAAATCCTCCAAACTTCTCTTGTCCCTTAAAAACACCATCATCTTTCTAGTCTCCTGGATTTATAATCTTGGTATCATCCTAGACTTCTGGCTTTAATTCACGCTCTCATTACCTCTTACCTAAATGAATAAAATAATTTCCTACTTGGCCTTCTTGCTTCCAGTCTCTTACCACTCTAATCCATTCTATAATCTACTGTTAATGTAATTTTTTTAAGTGCACTTCTTCTACTCAACCAACTCCAGCCACTTTCTATTGCCCCTAAACTAAAATATAAATACATCTGGTTAGCCTTTCAAGTCCCATATCAAATCTTGCTGTCTGACTTCACTGGGCATTACCTGCCTTCCTGACCCCTGAAATCTAGGCACGCTGGCCTTTTCTTGATTCCACACACTTGACTCTACCCCTAACTCATGAAGTCCTTCTCTTCCAAGCACCATTTTTTGTATTAGGCTTTTTCTGATTCCCATTACTATTAGTGTCCTCTTTCCCAAATGATCTTGTATTTAATGACTCTATATATTTTGTATGTCAAGTGAAGTAGTAGGTTTGAATCATTCCCAAGACTCAAATAAGTTATGTGACCTTGGGCAAGTCACTTAATTACAGCTTTAGATTCCTAATCTGTATAACATGGTTGATTCTGGATGCACTTCTCCAATATTCTGAAGAGTCTAGGGAGATCTCTTTCCTCTGCTATGGACCAATTGTGTTCCTCTATCATTTTTAAGACCCAGTTCTTGGCACAGCCATTGCAATGAACCATTTAAGATCAGATTAGTTTTACAAAGATGTATTTACTTCAAGGATACAGCAAGAACAAATAAATAATAAACTCTTCCTCCAATATCTTAAGGGCTTAGTGGGGGTTGGGGGGTTGGAGAGGAGTAGATTTGGCTCACAAATTGGTTCATGTATTACATAGCATTAGTCCCACCAAGTTCACTTCCAAAGTCATTAGTGCTGGCCTCTTCTGGTTGGAATATCCTCTGAAAATCACTGCTGAGCTGCCTGAAACCTCTAGCCTGGATTCCAGATTTCCATGACTGGGCACTCCTGGGCCAGATCAGACTCCACTCCCTGCACCTAGGACAGAAAAGAACAAATCAAAATGTCAAATGCATTGGACCCCCAAGACTTCCCCCTTGCTACGCGGTATGAATGAAGGAGCCCTTCACCCTCAGACTCAAATGCAAAAACAGCTCCCACCACTGCTAAGTCAGGTTCTTTTAAAAATACCTAAAGTTCTGGCTAGGCAGCCAATGGAAAAAGACTGGCCTCGACCACTTGACGATCCAATGCGGAATGCCCATGCATGAACTCTAGCCTCCCCAAAAGTCTTCCATGTAAATCATGGCACCATAGATGGTTTAGGGATGTGCCAAACCCTATGATATTCATTAAGTAGAAATCATAAAAATGCTCAGCTTTGTGAGAATCAAATGAGATCATATATGTAAAGCACTTTGCAAACCTTACAATGCTGAAAAATGTTAGCAACTACTTCTATTTATTAGTTTTATAGGTATGCCACAGATATAATTATATATTTTTGTTTTCTCTCCTATATGAATGCAAGGTTTTTGTAAGTAGGGACCCTCATTCTTTGAATGGGTATCCTCAGTGCCTAGTACAGTATCAGAAACAAAGAAGATCTTTAATAAATATGTGTTGATTGATTAATTCTTAGCTTATAGGTTCTGTGGAGGAAAGGATTATATCACTTTGGTATTTGTATACACAATTTCTCAGCACAGTGCTTGCCACATAATAGACATTTAACAAATTCTTGTTTATTAATTTCTTCTTTTTATAAAGGAAAGTTCTCATTATTATATAAATTTTTATATAAATCATATATATATATTATTTATATATATATATAATAAGAGTTATATAAATTCTTTTCATAACTCTTGCCTTTAGATAGGCTGTCTTGTCTAAAATCTGTACCTTACCCAGAACCAAGCATAATCTTCTTTTTTTTTTTTAAACCTTACCTTTCATGTCTTGGAGTCAGTACTGTGACTCCAAGGCAGAAGAGTGATAAGGGCTAGGCAATAGGGGTCAAGTGACTTGCCCAGGGTCATACAGCCAGGAAATGTCTGAGGCCAGATTTGAACCTAGGACCTCCCATCTCTAGGCCTGGCTCTCAATCCACTGAGCTACCCAGTTGCCCCCCCCCAAACATAATCTTCTATACAAAGCAAGTAATTAATAGAAACTTGTTGACTTTAATCTGCCTCCCTTTGGGATTTATTTGCTAGAGATCAGAAAATTGTTGCACTGGAGCAAAGTGAGGAATCCTTGATTCAGAAATAAAAAGTAAAAATGGAAGAGTTTGCAGAGGTTAAGACTTTTTAGATTCAAAAGTGAGATTATAGGGTCTAGTGGTAGAAAGGCCTTGGTGCTTGTTGTTCACTTGCTTTCAGTCCTGTCCAACTCTTCCTGACTCCTTTTGGGGTTTTTCTTGGCAAAGAAGCTGGGATGGTTTTACCATTTCCTTCTCCAGCCCACTTTACAGATTAGGAAACTGAGGCAAAAAAGGGTTATGGGCTTTGCCCAGAGTCACATAGCTAATAAGTATCTGAGGCTGAATTTGAATTAAAGTCTTCCTGACTTCAGACCCAGCACTCCATTATGTCACCTATCTGCCCAGAAAGAACTTTAGGGATCATCTAATCCAACCCCTTATTTTGCAGATGGGAAAATTGAGGCCCAGAGAATTGAAATGGTATGAGCTAGATCATGCAAGTAGGAAGCAGAAGAGCCAGGATTTGAACCTAAGTCCTCTGACTCCACATTGTTATAAGGAGTTTTCTTCTTTTCACTGTATCATTAAGAGCAGAATTTCTATTTTTGAGGGAATTACTTAATTTTACTCTGTCTCTTTAAGAGACCAACTATAAAAAAGAAAGAGTCAGTTAAGAAGGAGCTCCATTTTCTCTTGTTTCTGAGGGAAGAGGAGGTCTGAGAGGTCTGTCAGTCTCTCTCTGTCAAGAAGATGTGACAGCTGACTTCTGAGAGTTTGAATGCAGATACCGGTTAAGGAGGAGATAAAGACATTGATTTAGATTAGATAGTGAGAAAGATAATTTAATTTTAGATAGTCAGTGTAGGTTAGTTAAGCCTGCTTTGCCAGGCAAGAAGATCTCCTATTTCCTACCTCCTTTTTCCTATACCTACCTCTCCTTTATTACAATATTAATAACCCCTCATTAACATGTTGGACTTCTGCTTCTGTTGGCTATTTCTCATTTCTAAATATGAAGGATATAAAAACAAGGTTCATCAGGAACAAGAAATCTTTATTTTATTTTTGATCATTGACCAACAGGGAAAAAATAATAAAAGATTATTGAAAACCTTAATTTAGTTTTCTTTTAATAGAGAAGTATAAAATGTTACTATATTTGCTATACATATACAAAAGTGTGCTTGGGCAGATATACATACATGGATGCAGACACACATATATTATGCACATACATATCCTCTTTTTATGATAGGAACAATGAATATAAAACTCCATTCTTTCAGCACAATAAGTAATTAAAGTATACTTTATGTCTTTTTAAAGTCAATAAAGGAAGAAATCAGGAATGGAAGAAAGGGGAGAAGAAAAAGAAAAAAAATGTGACAGCTTTCAGACTCCAACTCTTTAGGAGAAGGGCTCAAGTTTGGTCATCATTTGTCATGAGAGAAAAGCAATTAGAGGCTGGAGAAGAGAATGAGTAACAACAGCAAGCAAGTACCAAAAAAAAAAAAAATTCAAGTTCATACAGGTATTATGCTAAACACTGAGAAAGTAAATATAAGCAAAAAATAATAATAATCCTTTCCTTTGAGGAGTTTATATTCTAATGGAGAAAGACAACATGTTCTGAAGGGGGAATGAAAAGTTGGGGGTAGGGACAGAGACTGGAGAGAGAAGATACATGATGGCACATGGTGGTAAATTCTGGGGAGTCAGAACCACAACTAGAAGGTGAATGAAGCACAGACAGTTTGGTTCCATCCTTAAAATGGTATTTGTCAGTGCTTGGCTTTTTGCTGTTTGTTGGCTCAGATCAGTTAATAGATGAGGAATTGGGCATGGGCCATAAAAAAGGGTGAGAAGTTCCAAAAGAAAGGAGTTTAGCCTAAAATGGGGTGAGGCTTGTCTTGAGTACTATGGAGCCCCAAGACCACAAAAAGAGACTGAGCCTCAGGGCTAGAGGTCCAAGAAGGACTTGAATGGAAGAGCTGATTTCATCATCAAGAGCCAAGTCAACTACACAGTTATGGCTTGAGGGCAGCCGGGTGGTTTAGAGGATAGAGAACCAAGCTTAGAGATAGGAGGTCCTGGCTTCACATCTGGCCTCAGACACTTCCTAGCTGTGTGACTCTGGGTAAGTCTCTTAACCCTCATTGTCTAGTCCTTATAGATCTTCTGCCTTGGAACCAATACACAGTATTGATTCTAAGATGGAAGGTAAGGCTTTTTTTAAAATAGAAATTTAAAATATTTTTAAGAGTGTTATGGCTCATGGAATCTGTTCCAGCCAAAATTGAGACTATATAGCAAAGAAATAAGAAACAAGGCAGAAATGGAATGTCCTGGGTTCAAATATGGCTTTAGCCACTTCCTAACTGGGTGACCTTGGACAAGTTGCTTGACCCCCATTGCCTAACCCTTACTGCTCCTCCACCTTGGAACCAAGACTCAGTTTTGATTCCAAGGAGACCAGATTTGAACCCAGGACCTCCTGTCTCTAGGCCTGGCTCTCAATCCATCGAGCCATCCAGCTGCCCCCAGAAGGTAAGGGTTTTTAAAAAATAAAAATAAATAAAAATTCCAAATGCTGTATAAGGAAGAATATCCAGAGAAAGGATGAAGAGGCATCAGGCGTAATACCAATGCTGGTCTATAGCTTTGGGACCCAAAGAGAAGAGACTTTATTACTTAAAGTTATGGAAGAATTGTTCCAAGATACTAGACCAAGACTCTAGAATGAGAGCTAGAAAAAAAAGATTCTGGATGTCTGGAAGGCCCACATCTGGCCCAAGAATTATAAATGACAATGACAATGTCAATGACAAAATATAGGTTAAAAGGATTCTAAGAAAAATGGCATCCAATTTTGTATTCTGAATCAGAATTTCACCTTTTTTGACTAATATTGCATAGACATACACACTCATACATGCATGAACTTACATTACTATCCTGCATGTTTTTTTTTCTTTAGATTTGTAGGAAATATGCTTTCTTAAAACCTAAGAAATAGAAATTAGGAGTGGGTATAAGTACACACAAACATTGCTGATGAAATTGAAGATTCTTTGTGGAAGTTACTTGACAGTATGCAAAAGAGTTATAAAATAATCATATTTGACTATTTTTCCATTACTAGAAATGGAGCATTAGAGTACCATAATTTTAAAAATGATGAGGATGAGGATGATGATGACAACAACTGGTCACACATTTATATAGAGTATTAAATTTGCAAAATGCTTTATATGCATTACCTCATTTGATTCCCTACAGCAACCCTCTGAGATTGATGTTATTATTATCACTATTTTGCAGAAGAGAGAAGCATGAAAAAGATAATTGTCTTATTCAGGGTTGAAACTTTCAGGTGTCAGAAGTAGGCCTTGAACCTAGGTGATCTGTTCAAAAACATATAGTAGCAGAATTGAAAACAACTTAAATGTGTGACAGTTAGCAAATGGATAATTAAACTAAGCCTATGGCTAATTAAACTAAACTATATTAAGCATATAAATATAAAGGGATATTAAGTGCCATTAAAAATAAATAAGAAATAAAAAGAACTTTTCCAAAACTTAAATGAAGAAATGCAAAGCAAAGGAAGTAGAACCAGAAGAAGAATAAATGTGTCATATATAAAAATGACAAAAGTACAAGAAATTAATGAATAAAAAGAATAGGAGGGGAAACAAAAAGGAATAACTAAAAACTACTGCATGTTATATATGGAAATTCATCTTAAAGTGTCAACAGTACTAAATGTATGTTTAGTAGATTTAGGTGTAGAATGAAGGAAGAGGAAGGAAGAGGCAAAGGGGTCCCCAATCTTTAGACAAAGGATTCCTGGTACCACAGCCCAGGTTTCCTGGTCTCTTCAGTGAACTCCTTAAAGTAAACTGGCCAATGACAATATAACCAAATTGTCTATAAAATAAAATTTTAAAAGGATTTCCAAGCTCTAGGTGATGGCTCACTTACTTCAGCTAAATTTCTTTATAACAAAAGAATGTGGAGAGTCTCTAGATTTAAAATTGGCTTGGACTTCTACTTATTTTTTTTCTCTATTTCATTACCTGCTGACTCAAGGTCACCAAAGATCAGTTTTCTCACAATTTCTGACCAATATTTCACAACCTTACCCAAAGTCTGTAGAATCATCATTTGAGAAAAACTTTTCTGAGGAACTGAAGGAAAGCTTTTCTTTGTCTTCCATTTTTTTCTTTGCCTGATCTTTACATTTTGACCTTGTTTATATTTTCTGAAACAGTAGGTGAAATTGTCGAGTTGGTCAATAAACTAATCCAACCATCAATAAAACACACCCTCTTGTTTATTAATATGTGATTAAAAATGTATATGATAAAAAGATATTGACTGCAACCAAGTGTGGGGTGACAAGAACAATTATGTTCCCAAGTTTCATCACTGGTTGAGCTATTTAACCCAGTGAAAGTCAAAGACGTATTTATAGGAGATGCTATGTTGTTGGGAAGTTGTTTAATATCAAATTCAATATTGAGCTTGATTAAGACTTTAATTTTACTTCGTTTCCTTAGACAACCTTACCAAGTCTCCACAAAGAAATGAAGAATATGAAATCTTCTCCTTTCATCACCAATTCTAAGATGAAATGATCACTTTACTCAAAGAATTCCATCATTTCTATTTAATGGAGCAATTCTAAACATATGTTCTTTGCTTGTTCACACTGTATAAAGATGATGCCACTGACTACCATTGGTACAAAAGTTATTTTCCAAAAGGAGTGAGGAATTTGGTTTGTTATGCAGGTTTCCTTGTAACCAATCCATTTACCAAGAACTGGCTAGGTATGAGACATAAGGTCTAAATCCAGTAAGTTGCTTGCCATTTAAACCCTATCAGAGTAGTAAGCCTAGGCTATACCAATGTCAAAATGATCCTCTTCCACCAAAGCCCAAATAGTGGGCAATTTGTTAGTGTTATTGCTACCTAGCTGACTATCTGTGTCTACTAGCTCTTTTCTGTCCTGGACTCTAGCCTACAGAGCTAGTATGTTAATCCAGTTTGCTCTTGCCTAGCTTTGTTGACTCAATATTCAACCTGTATAAATCAGTTCCTTGACTCCTGGCTTGTGTCACAGCTAGAGTCTTGCATGCCTGTATTCCAGGTGCTATTGTCCTTTTTTTCAATAGTGATCATAAAAAATAGCTCACATTTCTATAGGACAATAAAGTTTACATGAAGTTTTCCTCATACAACAGTACCCTAACACCCACAAGACAAGTAATTCAAGGACTGGTTGATTTACAAATAAGGGGACCAAAACTCAGAGATTTAGTGTCATGGAGTAAGTAAGTAGTGGATCTGGTGCTCCAACCCATGGTTTGGGGATTTAAGAATAGTCTTACCAAGTCCAGATAAAAGTACTACACAGCCTCTCCACAATTGGAGACTAAGTCATGAATAACCCTACCCCTCTCTCTTGGAAATAAATGCAAACATTGTTAATTCCTGGCATAATTCACTGCATGTTGCTTCAGTGTACTGACTGATTCTGATCAAGACATGTGCACGAAGAATGGGTAAAAACCAAGAATGAGAGGTCATAACACAAAAAGGAAAATGTCATATATAAGGGAAATTTGGTGGTTTGGGATCCAGGCTTGGAAAGGTGGTTTTGGGAAGATATATCTTATTCAAAAAGAACAGAATAGATCAATACATTACACACTTGATACCTCAGCATAATGTAGTAGTCTCAATAGGTTTTGGTTATCCAGACATGTGCTAGAGTATTTTTCTCTGTCTAAAGCAAATCGATTAGTAATTTCTTAACTTAAATGATAAATTTCGCTACTCAAAAGGTAAAGGAAATAATGAACAAGATTATTATTTTTAACCTGATTCTCACTGGTAAGGAAGAAATATTTTATTAAATTGAAATGATGGTAACCTTTGAGTAAAATGATCATTTCATCTTAGAAAGGGGGATAAAAAAGAAGAAAATTGGGAGAATGAAATGGGCAGTCAAGTGGCACAGTAGATTGAGAGCTGGGTCTAGAAATAGGAGGTTCTAAGTTCAAATATGATCTCAGATACTGCCTAGTTGCATGACCCTGGACAAGTCACTTAACTGCCACTTCCTAGTCTTTACTGTTCTTCTGCCTTAGAACCAAAATAGCATTGATTCTAAGACAAAAGTTAAGGGTTTTTTTTTAATTGGGCATAGTCCATCATATACCATAAATTTTGGGAGAATATGTTCCACAGCATTCATAGAAAATATCAGCAGAACTCTTTGGTCTATATTTCTTTAGGGGAATTCAACCCAGAAGAGATGAAAAACTACCAAAAATTAATTATAAAGAAATTAAAGAGAAACAGGTTTGGTGAGAAGGAAAAAGAATCATCTAAAATTACTAATGTGGATACATAGGGAACTCACTAGCCTACTTAGATTTTTAAAATATATACATAAGATAGGAGAAAAAAGACAAAACAAAATATAGAATATGCAGTAGGAATAATATCAGGAGTAACAAAGCTCAGAATGAATTCAGTCTAGAGAATAATGTCAAAAACATCAAAAAGGCTATATTTTGGCTAAAGGGGGAAAGATAATCAAAGCTGGAATAGTATTGCTGTTTGGAATGAGTAGGAAGGTGCTACAGCATAACAGAGGAAAAAAATGCTCTTATTTTGTATTTTCTATTCATTTTGTTTCCATATTCTCTTCTAAGGGAGAACAATGTTTGAACTAAAAAGGATAAGGAGGTGGGGATAGCTAATAAGCAGTAAAATCCCAAACTAAATAAGCAATAAAAACTCAAACAAAATAAGCTGCCCTTGAAGAGTTCAGGTCACCAGTCCCTGAATGAACTCTATCTCAGGTTATAAAGAATTGAAAGATATTAGAGCTGAGCTACTGTTAGAGCCAGAAGAAGAGAGATGCCTTAGGACTGGATAAAGAATTGTGTACTCCTTTTTAGAAAATGAAAAAGAAAGGCATCTGCAAACTATAGGCTGTTGAACTTGGCTTTAATTCTTATTAAAATTCTAGATATAGTCTCAAAGGTAAGGACAGTGAACATCCAAAAACAGAAAAAGTGATCATACAAAATCAGTATGGTTTCATGAAGAGTTAGTCATGCCGGAGCAGATAGGTGACTCAGTAGAGTAAGAGCTAGACTTCGAAACATGAAGTCCTGGGTTCAAATATGGCCTCAGATACTTCCTAAATATGTAACCTTGGACAAGTCATTTAACCCTCATTCTCTAGTCTTTATCGCACAATATTGATTCTAAGTGGAATGGTAAGAGTTAAAAAAAAAAAAGTAAGTCATGCTTATTTCCTTTTTTTTTTTTTTGCTAGAACCGTGAGCCTGGTTGACCAGGGGAATTTTATAAAGTTAACCCAGATTTTAGTGAAGAATTTTAAAATGTTTCTCATATTTTACCTCAGACACCCTGAGCAAATCAACTAATCTCTCTTTGCTTTAGTTTCCTCATCTGTAAAATGGGAATAATAATAGCACATGCCTCTTAGGGTTGATGAAAGGATCAATGAGATAACATATATACACAGCAATTTGCAAGTCTTAGAGTAATTTATAAATGCTATTGCTGTTGTTATATTATCTTTGTGGAAAAGATGGTGATATGTTTATTAAAAGACTAATTAGAACTATCTTAATAACCAGGCTTAAAGAATAAGTTCTAGAGGTTTCCATGAATCAATACATTAGGATGACAACCAAGAAAGCAATTGAAATCTTGGGTTGCATTAAAAGAAGCACAGTGTACAGGACTAATAGTCCCACTGTACTCTGTCCCAGACTTCATCTGGTATATTGTGTTCTGTTCTGGGTGCCGCATTTTTGGAAGAATATTGATAAGCTGGAGAGTATCCAGAGAACAACCAAGATGGTAAAAGTCTTTAAAACCACCACCACCACCATCATCATCATCATCACCATGTTTCACATTTTACAAACATTTTCTTATTTGAACTTCGTAACAATTATGTAAGGTAGGTATTTTAGATTTTTCTAATCCCCATTTTACAGATGAGGAAACATCTTCCAAACTCTTCAGTAACTTCTTCATGGTAGCAAAACTAGTAAGGATCAGTCTCAATTTGAAGCCAATTCTTCCTGACTGAAACTCTAGTACTCTCTATGTCCTCTGCCAAACTGAAAACTTATGGAAAGAAATGGAGATGTTTTGCTTAGAAAAGAGAAGACACGAAGTGTAAATTTGATAGTATTTTTAAGTCACTTATCCTCTCTGAGACTCAGTTTCTTCCTCATCTATAAAATGAGAATAAAAAATATCTACAGTATCTACCTTACTAGATTATTCAAATAAGACAACATATGTAAAATACTATAAACTATTATTATTGTGACTTCAAGACCTGTCATCCTCCTGTTTGCTCTTCAATTTATTAACATCCCCCCTAAAATGTAGTACCCAAGACACAACACAGTGCTCTAGATGAGGTCTTAGAAAGGCAGAGAACAATGGTATTATTACCTCTTTAATAATCTGAAGGGTTGTCAAGGGATTAGATCTATTTTGCTTAATCCCAAATGGCAAAGCAAAAAAGAGATCAGTGGGTGAAAGTCACTAAGAATCATGTTTAGATAAAGAAAAACTTGCTAATAACTAGATGAAACAAGCTATCTCAAGAGGTTGTGTCTTTTTTTCCCACACTGAAGGTCTTCAAGAAAAATTTGGATAACCACTTGGTGACTATTTTGTGGAGAGATTCTTGTTTAGGCACAGGTTAGACTAGATAGCCTCTAAGGGGATTTCCAAATCTGAGATTCTGTGAGTAAATAATTAATGAAGCTATGTCAATTTGGAAAGAAGTCTCTAGTGAGATTAGATTAAGCACCTACTATGTGTCAAGCACATAATGACTGAGGATACAAAGATCAGTCCTGATCTTAACGAGTTCACAGTCTAACAGAAGATACAAAATGCAAAAGACCTTCTATCTTAGAATTGATGCTGTTGGTATAAGGCAGAAAAGTGGTAAAGGCTGGCAGTTGGGGTTAAGTGACTTGTCCAGGGTCAGGTCATATTTGAACCTAGGTCCTCTAATCTCCAGGCCTGGCTCTCTAACCAGTAAACCACCTAGCTACCCCTATAATAGGTTTCTTGTTCATGTCCCTTCTCAACTCTATAATACTACATCCCTATCAAATTGATATTCCTAAAGCACATTTGGCCATGTCACTCTCTTGCTGAAAAAGTTTCAGTGGCTCCCCATTGCTTCTAAAATCAACTACATATGCCTTTGCTTGAAATTTAATACTCTATATAATGTCTCCAATTTATTTTACAAGATATTTCAATTAGTCCCCTTCATCAGACCCCTACATTCCAGCCAAATGCACTTATTTGATCTTCTCTATACATAACATTCCATCCACGCCTTTACAAAGACTTGTATCCAATGTCTGTAAAGTTTTCACTTCTCATCTCTACTTCTTGGAATTGCTGGCTCCATTCAAGGTTCAACTTGAGTGTCCCCTCCTACAGAAGGCTGCCCATTCCTAATCCTTTTAGTTGTTAGTATTGTGTTCCCTATCATACTCGGTAATAATTGGGTATATTTTTTAGTTGATTCATCTGAATGCCTATTTTTTCACTCAGTAAAATTCAAGACCTTTGAGGTCAAGGACTACTTTCATTTTTGTCTTTGCGTTCCCTTTTTTCTATCACAGTGCCAGACACATAGCAGATGCTTGATAAATGTTTTCTGGATTGAATATTCTTAAATATAATCACTAGACTATTCACTTCATGAAATATTTTGGGGGAAACTACCCCCTGATACCTACCCTGAACTAAACTTAAAGCTTAGTACATAACAGCTGCCATTAGAAATCTGCTGCCTTTAATCAACTGCTAAGTCAACTGTAAAATCAACATCGTCACTAAATTTAAATTTTCACAATGCCAAAATCATAGTATGAGAGAAATCTTCAGTTTCCTTTAACATAAAGACGAAAGTGTAAGTATCCTCTAACCAGTGGAATTTCTACTATTAAAAGCTTTGATTCTTGGACTAATTCCAACTTAGGTAATTGTGTTCTTCCTACCTAAGTTCTCCCTATAGTCTCATTTAGATAATGCATAGTGTTCTTCACTCCTTGTCCCAAACCTGCTGATATGTTTCACCCTGGAGGATTCGTTGGATTGCAGGTTTCAAAGCTCTCTCCTCCATATATGATCCTACTGGCCTACTGACAGCAGAACCTGTGACTTGAGTTATTTTCCTTGTAGTGGAGATGAACTTTCATTGTTCTAATAATACTTCCTCACTTGGTCACCGTCACACACACATTTATGCTCCAGGACTAAGCAAGGCATATTTTCCTAAGGAAAAAAAAAGTTCTTCTTGGTGAAAAGCATACAAAAAGATAAGAGCTGTGACCTTGGTCTCATCATCATCATGCCTTAACAAATAGAGCTAACAAGACGCTGGCTATGTTTACCACCAAAACAGTTAACTGTGATGCCAAGGAGTTGATGTAACCAATTTTCTCCCCTGAGTCAAGCAGCTGGTTTAAAGCAGCTGATTTCAAATAGCATCTGTTATGTAATGAGTTTTGAGATAAGTTTGGGTGAGGTATTGGGATATTTTAGAGGAATTTCCCCTAAAATGCTCCTGGAATTGAATAGTCTAATTTCATGTTCACTCAGTCTAACCAAATGGCAAATGGCTTTCTATAAATCTCTTTTGGTTATGTCAGTTCATTCGTTATATGGACAGACAAGAATTCTCTGAAGAAAATACCAAATTAAATTATTATTATACATTTATCATCACTGTTATTTGAATGGCTAGCTATCACATGGAAGAAAGATTAGACTGGTTATACTTGATCCCATAGGTCTGAATTAAAAGCAATGGTGGGGGGAATTGGGAAAAAAAAAGATCAATTTAAGCTTGATATGGGAAAAACTTCTTTCAATTTGAGCTGCCTAAAGGTTAAACAGTCAACCTGGGAAGTAGTGTGTTCATCTCTTTGGAGGTCCTGAAGTATAGAGGCTAGGTCTTATATATTGAAGATTCCTTTTATGTAAGAGTTAAACTAGATAACTCTGAAATTCTGTGATACTATATATTTTATCTGTAACAACAAATTCATAAATGTGTATATTTGCTCCATTCATTTAAAAAATGAAATAGCAACATTTCTTCAACAATTCAATGCCTAATATTTTTTTTATATTTTTTCAGACCCATTTCTTTACAGCCTGGGTCAAAATGAAGAAAATCTGTAGTATCTTAAATGAGACACCAGGTGATATCAAGTGATGCTAATTCTAATTGTCACTATTTTTTCTGTATTTTAATGACTCAATAATACTTTGAAATTTGACTCAGCAAAAAAAAAGATACAAATTTGTAATTCTTTCTACTTAAATAAACATGAAATTAGCTTTGAAAGAGAGTCAAAAATGCTTTTTATGATGAATCTCAAGATATTTACTTAGGTTTGAATCTAAGAAAGGGGCTTTCTCCTTTAGGGAGTCCTCATTTTGGTGATTACAATTAAACCTGCAATTTTGTTGAGAGAGGATTAGGCTCTCTTTGTCTATCTACCATAGTTATGTTGAACTGGACCACTGAGAAAAACTAAAATATATCTTATTTCTAATTTTGATTATAAATTGTGGTTTGTATATTCATAGACAATGCTTTAATGCATTAAGATGGAGTAGTCTATTTCTAATCAATCATAAATTGTTTTTTGTTCTGGTGAAATATAGATGTTAACTTCTTGTTCATTCAGTTAGATACCCTAGGTATCTTATACATCAGTATATATATATGTATATGTATATATATATATATAAAATCAGAGAACTGATGAACATAGACAACAAAGTAGACCCAGAACTAAATAGGAAAAGAAAGCAGAACATGGCATTCAGAAAGTTTTCCAGTGCTATTGATGACCCCAGCTTCTCCTTGAAACAAGAAGCCATCTTTTTAACACCAATATTATTCCAGTAATACTATATGGGTATAAATCATAGCATAGCAAAGTTTATAAGGAATTAATATTATAGATCATATAATAGACAATTTTAGTAGGTGGTAGATATAAAATGTCTGCATATTGCCAGCACATTATATAAATGGAGTTAAATATGTTTTCAACAGATATATGACCAGAAAAAGACATATTAGCATATAACCAGTCATATAACAAAAGAAAAGAATAACAGAAAGTCCTTGTGCTCCATTGTTACCCATATAGAAGAAAGTCTATAGCACATTGGGTAGACTCTCAGTGGAGAATATATAATTCATTAACAAGTTATATAAAGGAATGAGAAGAAATGGATTTTGATGTACAGGTCAGGAGAGAAAATCATGGATCCAATAAAGTATAGAAGTTTTAAGATCAATGCCATGGAGAGCTATTGTTTTCTCCCATAAAATGTTCCTTGTAGGCAAGTTCAAAGACTCAATTCCTAGGCTGGATATACCATTGGCCCAAACCAGTGTGCCAATTTTTATTGTCTTGTGGACTGTATTTTAATGACTCAATAATACTTTGAAATTTGACTCAGCAAAAAAAAGATACAAATTAGTAATTCTTTCTACTTAAATAAACATGAAATTAGCTTTGAAAGAGAGTCAAAAATGAGAGTCTTGTGATTCAGCAGTACTGAGTATAAATATGTCAGAAGTTGACCTATTAAGTGAGGAAGTACAATTTTACATAATTTATTTCTGGATTATAGCCCACTCTTTCAGAATATTTCAACCAAGAAGAAGGTTTAAAATATATTTTCCTATTTTTTCTTTCATCATCAAAAAATAATTTTCAGGGAGAGTAAGTATGGCACAGTAATGAGGGTTCTAGATTTGGAGTCAGAAGATTTAGACTCAAGTCCCAGCTCTGATATTTACTTAACCATACAGCTATGAGGAAGCCAATTAACTACATTGTCTTTGTTTTTCATCCATAAAATAGGGATTATAATGCTTACATTACCCATACCAGGGTTGTGAGAAAAGTTTTTAACAGTTTGTTATAGTCATTGAACAATCATGCAATATGGATCAGAGGACCTTGGTTTGAAATCAGGCTCTGCTATTTAACTGCTTACATCACTTAGGGCAAGTTACTTCTCATTTCATGTCTCTCCTCAGTATTTTACCTAGAACATGAGGTAGTTGGATTAAAATGGTAAAATCTAAGATTTGAAAAGGTTCTAAGTCTAGTTAACCCATATATGAACATACCCAACATATGACCATTTCTTCTGATTTAAAGTAAGAGAGTCAAGCCATCTCTCAAAACAGTCTATTCCATTCTAGGTTGTCCCTAAGTATTATGAAGTTTTTTTCTTACATCAAACTTCTTTCTACCCATTGCCTTTTGAGGTCAAGCAAAATAAAATCCCATAATTCCTCTGTACACTAGAAAATGTTTTATGACTGTGAATTAGTGTTATTATTGTTTTCCTAGGTGTCGTTGTACAATAGCAATAATAATAACTCACATTTATATAATACTTTACAGTTGATAAAGTATTTTTCCACAATAATCCTGTGAGGTAGATAATATAAATATCATCATATAGAGGCAATGTAGCCTGTTGGATACTTATGAACATAGAGTGAAGAAGACCTAAATTCATGTTCAACCTTATTAGCTGTGCAATCATTGGTGGGTCACTTAATCTTTTAAAACCTGTTTCTTCCCATGTGAAATGGAAATTAGAAACATTTACACTACCTATCCATAAGGATTTCCATGAGAAAACCAATTTGCAACTCTTAAAGGACTAGGTCAAAATAAGTTATTATTATCTTTGTCATAGTTGAATAAATAAATAAAACTAGGGGAAATCTTGGGACACAGGCTTTAACTGATCTAACATAGCACTTTAATTCATCCATTAATCTAACAAACCCAGGTACAACCCTTACTTCCTGCTTGCTACACATTTACACACAAACTAGTGGAGGACCCTACTAAGTTTCTCCATTTATCCCAGAGGCACATTGACAAGACACCTCTTCTAAGACCAAAATCATTCTAAAAAATGGACCCACAAAAGCATATATTTAGTCGTCATCATCATCTCCACTAGCTTGTACATATAGTGCTTCTTTCTTCATAAAGCCTTTCATATATAGAACTAAGTAATTCTCCTTTTGTTGACTATTCAATGACTTATGTGTGCCTCATTTTGTCATGGCATCAAATATGGACTAACAAGGTGTTTATGTCTAACACCTAGCAGTGTGCAAAAGTAAAAGGCCAACAGCCAAAGACCTACAGCCTAGTTTATTTGTATGAAGCTGAGTACCTTCAAAGGAGAAGAGCCTGAATTGGAGAGGATGTGTTTCTTTGTCTTGTTACCCTGACTACCCCTCTTCTCAATGTGCTTCTTTTTTTTTCTTGTTTTTTATTCTTGTTTTTGCAGCCATAACAATTATATTCCCCTTTGACTCTTTCAAGGTGGGCAAATTTTCTGGGTATCTGCTGTCCTTCTGCATAATTCCTACTGTGCCAAACACCTTTGTCTCTCTGACTGTCAGAAGAAGCAAAGGCTTTCACTTACCCATTGGCAATCCTATCTATGTTCTCTCACAGGTCTGTAGCTAAAGTGGTGAGAAGGAAACTAGTAGATTTTTTTTCCTTCTCAGCTTATAACCATCTGTGATAATAGTGGGAAACAATCATGAACAAAGAGTTATAATGTAAACCTAAAAAGATATGAACAAAATAATGTTTTGTGTAAAAAACCAAGGCATCAGTAGAATTTTCTAAGCATCTATGAAGAAAAAGTCCTTGGCAAAAAAAAAAAGACTTGGCAAAGTCCAATATTAGTTTATGTTTTTAAAAATACTCCAAAAATACAGGCAATAGAAAGATCTTGTTTTAATAAGATAAAAAAAATATCTCTTTGAAATCAAAATCAAACATAATAATAATAACATATATAATAGATATACACTAGAAGCTTTTCCAATAAGTGCAGGAATAAAGTAAGGATGTTCCCCTTGGCCTTCAATTATTTGACAGTTCTAGAAATTCTAAATATAGCAATAAGAGAAAGAAATTAAAGGCATAAACACAGGTGAAAAGGAGACCCCTTTCTCTGGTGACATGATAGCTTACTTAGAAACTCTTAGGGAATTAGCATAAAAAATAATTAAGATAGTAGCTTTTAGTAAAGTTTCAAACTACAATAGAAACCTATAAAATCAATAGCATTTCCATGTAGCAATATCAAAATCCAGGAGGCAATAATAGAAAAGGAAATTACATCCACAATAACATCAAAAGGCATAAAATATCTTTGAATCAATCCACCAAGGAACATTCAACACCTGTGCAGATACAATAACAAAGTGCTACTTAAAAAAAAAAGAACAAATTAAATAACTGGAGGGACTTTTAGTCATGCCAATATAACAAATGACAGTGTTAATAAAAATAGATTACATATTTAGTGCTATACCAATCAAACTCTCAAAGGGATGCCTTATGTAGCTAGACAAATTAATAATATCATTTTGTTATTGTTCATTAATTTCAAGTAGCTTCCAATTCTTTGTGATCCCATTTGGGGTTTTCTTGGCAAAGATACTAGAGTGGTTTGACATTACTTCTCCAGCTTATTTTACAGATGAGTCACTGAAGCAATGTTAAGTGACTTGTCCAGAGTTACATAGCTAGTAAGTATCTCAGGCCAGATTTGAACTCAGGAAGATGAGTCTTCATGACTCCATGCTCAGTACTCTATTGACTATGCCAACTACCTACCCGTAATAACATCATATGGAGGAACAAAAAAATCTAAGATATTGAAGGAATGATGAAAAGGATGAAAATGAAAGAAGGATTGCAATTCTGAATATCAAACTACATTATAAAACAGTAACCATCAAAACCATTTCATACTGGCTCAAGATTGTAAAAGCAAATCAATAAAACAGACCAGACAAGGAAGAATCAGAAATAATTAAACTCAATAACCTTATGTTTCATAAACCCAGAAATATAAATTGCCTAAGAGAAAGTATCCCATCCAAAAAAAGGCTTTAAAAACTAGTAAAAAGAGTTTAGGAGTGAAATATAGGAAAATTATAGCACTAGAGTTTTTAAAATGACAGGGTCCTGTGAAGTAGTTTTTACCATTTTGTTTTATTTTGTTTTTCAGATAGCTAGGAGCTGCACATGTTTTTAGGCAACATGAAACAATTCTATAAATAGGGAAGGGTTGAAGAGGAGAGGAGTTCTCAGAGGAGATATAGTATGAAGGGCAGAAGAAATAAGTGGAAGAATAAGCTTTGGCAAGTCTTTGAAATGGACAGAATAAGATATGGAGTAGCAGACATGAGTGTGCTCGGGATGAATAACATAAGGGATTTTTCCCTTTAAAGTAGGAGATAAGGTCATTTGGTGTGGGAGAGAAGGTTTGGAATGGTGTTGCAAGTTTGAGGAAAGAAGTTTGAGCTTGTTGACTTCCTGAAGGAAAAAGGCCAGTATTTCATTTATGATCAAAATGGTCTGAGTGGAATGAAATGAACAGTTCGATGTCCAGCACATGATTATAGAGCATGATTTGAAATTAATTGAGTTGGAAGATTACAGCTAAGGTGAAGTGGGACAACTCTCTTGGAGGTAGCTGGGGAATTTTCCCCAGGTCAGGCCATGAAGTAAAACATTGACAGAATAAGAGCCATTGTACCTCATAAGATAGAAATGCTGCTTTTTTTCTTAAGACAAAAAAAAAGGAAAATTATTAGGAACAAACAAGAAAGAAAAATGTAGTTACTTGGAAATTAAGCAGACTTTTTTAAGGTTCTTCAGGATTCCTATATCTAGTGCCCTGCTTATAAATATATTTTCTTTATAATATATGTTCTTTTTCTTGAGCTTAATATGCTTTCATATAAAATGCAGGTTTCATGTGTTCTTGAGTTATAATGTATCCATTAAGTTTAACCATGTGTTAGAAAGGGTGCTATTTACTCAGATTCCTAGAATATTAGCTGGAAAGGGCCTTAGGGATCATTTAATGTAATGTATTCACTTTACAGATAAAGAAACTGAGATGCAGAGAAATTAATTGACTTGTCCTTTGTCCATCTCCTCAGTGGATCTAGTCCAGGGGTCTGCACACTGTGTCAACTCAACAAAAGTGTATAGAATCAACAAATCTAAAAATTAGAAGGAATTTTAGAGATCATGAAACATAGTCTCTTCAAAATCTCCTACATATAGTCAATTAGTCCACTTCTATTTAAACAGATCCAATGGCAAGGAATTATCTCTCTTTAGAGGTAGCCCATCTATTTGGATAGCTCTGATTGTTGGGAATTTCTTCATAATGAAGTGAGGAGTAGCCTTCTTTATCTGAGAACCACCAAGCTAAGCTCTACCTCTTCTTTAAGTCTCCCCAACTTTTGAGATCTGAGAAAAGCAGCCTGATGTAATTAGCATAATTTGACCCAGCTGCCCTGAAGAAAGATTTATTTTTATTATAAAGATATTTTTATCTTACCAATTACATTTTTAAAATTTCCATGTAAGTTATCTGAAGTTATGATCTAAATTGTCTCCCTCCCTTCCTTTCTTGTCACCTCCCAGAGCTGGCAAGCAATTCAACATGCATTATCACACAAAACATGTTTCCATATTGTTCATTTTTGTAAGGTAATAATCATATAAAAACCAAACTCCCAAACAAAAAATAAAATAAAGTGAAAAATAATATGCTTTGATCTGCATTCTGACTCCAACAGTTCTTTCTCTAGAGGTAGAAAACATTCTTTGTCAAAAGTCCCTGAAAATTGTTGGAGGAAGATTCAAAAAGAGTGGAAGTTATTCCAACTAATCCAGAAGGAAAAGCTGAAAAAAGAGGAATGCCAACCAGACTCTGGGGGTGGGAGGAGGTAAAATAAATAATAGAAATTCACAATGAGCCTATCCCAAAAGAAGAGATTCTTTTGAAGGAATTCAAGAAAGAATTCTCACAATCACTTGAAAAAAAGGATTTGTGTTGAAGGTAAAGTATAAAACAATGAAAGTTTTCAAAAAGGCAGAAATCCTCTGATGCTAGAAGGTGAAAGAACTAGATAAAGGACTGGACTTGGAATTAGGAAGACCTGAGTTCAAATCCCACCATAAACACCTTATTAAATATTTGACCCTGAGCAAATAAGTCATTGGAAGCCTCTCAGTCTCAGTTTGCTCAACCATAAATTGGAAATGATTATAGCTTCTACCTCATATATTGTAAGGATCAAGTGAAATAGTATCTGTAAAACACTTTGAAAACCTTTAAGCTATATAAATGCTAGCTATTAATTCATGTTCATTTAAAAAAATTAAGCTCAGGGCTTTACATTTATTTTAAATAAATTTTACTGTACTGTACTGGTTTTTTTTTTTTTCAGTCTGTCAGTTTTCAGATTCAGGATGATCTTAGAGATCATCTAGACTCCTCTACATATAAACAGTGAAACCTCTCTCCAATATGCCCATAAGTGCTCACTGAATCTTGACTTGAAGGACTCCTTGTTGAGAAAGACCTCACCACCCTTGGACAGCAATGGTTTTTCATCACTTTGTTCTTATAGTTTGCCAAAATCTGGATCTCTGAAACTTTCACACCTTCTTTCTAGTTCTATTCTCCAGTGCTAGGTGGAATAAATCTAATCTTTCTTCCATATGGCAGGTCTTCAGAGACTTGAAGTCTACACTCATATCCTTCCTGAGTCTTTCATTCTCCTTTGATAGATTCTCCATTGATAGATCATTCTGAGTCATGGCCTCTAGTGCTTTTATTACCCTGAATATCCTTTTCTGAACGCATAAAGGTGAGCTATCAGTATCAGGGCATTTCTGAGATCTACCAATCTACCAATTGACAAAATTATTCACTAATTCCATAATAACAGGAGTCCCTACAAAAAGGGAATCCTAAAGCAACTATCAAGACATTTTGCTTCTGGGTGGATCATATTAGGGCTCTGATGAAATATAATATCATATCTTTCATAAATGATCATTTTAGCAATACCACTTACAGTAATATACAAGCAACATGGCACAGTGGGATAAGAGCCTGGTTTTGGAGTCAAGAAGACCTGGGTTCAGGCCTCCCCTCTGACAAAGATTATCTATAAGGCCCTGAAACTTTCAGGGGCCCAGGCACCCCTATGACAGTCATAAATGAGTTACCAATCTTCATTGATGAAAGACATTTCAATGCCCAGGAATTCCCTATGTTCATAAAATTGCAATTATGGACCATCACACCCTCAAATTTATAATATTAACCCCTTCCTCCCCAATAATGCTGGAGGGGGAAGGGAATTGGTATTTATTAAGCACCTACTTTGTGCCAGGCACTTTATAAATATTATCTCATTTGATCTTCATAACTTAACAATCCTATCTGGTAGGTGCCAATTTAGTCTCCATTTCATAGCTGTTAAAACTGAGGCAAACAAAAGTTAAGAAATTTCTCAGGGTCATATCTGTAATTTTCATCTAAATTCAAATCCAAATGCAGACTTCAGGAAGTGCCTGAAGCTAAATTTGAATTCAAGTCTTCCTGACTACAGGTTTCTCATTCTATTCACTGTGTCATCTAGCTGTCTTCTTAAAAGGTATTGTTATTATGATAAACCCATCAGTCCCATTTTACAGCAAAGAAAATAGAGAACTGAGAGATGAAATGAGATGACATCCAAAGCAACTTAAACCCAAGCTAGCAAATCAAGGAAAAGACTTTGAGACAAGATGCCTCTTCTATTTCCTACTCTATGACTAAATCAACCAAGCTTCTTCCCTCCTTGGGTAGCTTTGAAGTTTCTCTACTACTCCAGATTCCATTGAAGTGGAAGAAAATCATTACTGTTGCTCCATTATTATTATCAGCAAAATAATTCTACCAGGGAGGTTAACAGCTTTACTTATTCTCCAAACCTAGAAAGAGGTAAGATGCTATGGGTCTATTAGGTGCTGGAGACCTGAAGGACACAGCAAGAATCCTGTTCATTTCAAGTCCATTCTGCTCTCCTATAAGCCACTTACCTACTTCCTTTGAGGAAAGGGGGGGGGGGGAGATAAATGCTCACAGGAACTGATGATATAACACTGTGCAGCTGCTAATGCATATGGATGTGTCATGCAAATGTCCCCAGCAGAAACAGATTCTTTAGTTTAAACCTGCAACGCATTCAGCAATAAAAGAGTTTCCAAATCAAACTGCTGACTCCTTTTTTTCCCCCCTTATCAAAACACCACAGCATACATCTTTCCAGGCAAAGTAAATCAAAAAGGGAGGCAGCTGGAGAGAACCAACTCTTGTCTTTCCTGGGATGTCAGGTGTGTGCTACAGTTCTGCAGATTAATTTGTGAAAGTGGAATAACTCTGGGGGCTAAACCTCAAAAGAAGGTTATGGTGTCAGTGCCTGTTGATTTCTTCACAAAGGCCTTATCTTTGAAAAGAAGAGATAGTCATTCACTTATATTTCCCTGCCTAAATAAAATGTGAATTGTTTACACTTTTTTATGCACAGAACAAAGATCTGTAGAAAGTAATGGAATGCTGAGCATAAGAGAACCCTCATCTGTTCCCATTTACTCTATTTGTCATATCTGAGTCTTGCAGATATTTTGATAAGTTAGTAGATAGTAAAAAGAGAAAGCAAAAGGGAAAACAGAGAAATAAAAAAATTAAAAGAAAAAAACTAAAAAGCAAAGTTTGGGAAGGGTGGCAACTGGGTATCTCAGAGGAGGTCATAGGTTCAAATTTGGCTTCAGATGCTTCCCAGCTGTGTGACCCTGGGCAAGTCACTTAACCCCCATTGCCTAGCCCTTACCACTTTTCTGCCTTGGAACCAATACACAGTATTGATTCAGAAGGTAAGGGTTTTTAATTTAAAAAATTAAATTAAATAAAAAACAAAGTGATTAAGAAATTTTGCCAGATGACATTTTCTAAAAAAGTAGCTTTGAGCATTTCATTTAGCCCATATATCTCCCTGGCTAATGATAGTACCACTTTATGGAAAAGTTCTGGATTGGGGGATGAAAGATGTCAAAGAAACACAAACTATTACTTGGAAGAGAAACTTAAATAGTAACTTGAGAATAATTCACTCGACTTCATTAGGATTGAGTAGAAATATCAATTTCCCTCTTCTTATAAGGATGTGAGTTTAAGTTAAGTACTTAGAAAACTGAAAGAACTGGGGATAAAGGTAGAAAAAGAAAATGAATGTGTAGCCTGGGATGAGAAGTTCTTTGGGTGGGCAGCGCTGATATTTTGAAGTTAGTTATTTACTTAGAGTCCAATGAAAGCCAACAGTCCAAACCGAATTTTGGTTTTTCTATAGACACCCTAAACTTCTCAAAGACAGGATTGGTTTACCTCCGAATAGCCTCGGGTCCTGAAAAGCTATAGCCTCCTATTTAAATGCCAGCTGGACTAATACCTACATTTGATTTAGCGTTCTCCCATAAAGTGAAATCTCTGCCCTCCAGTCTGAGGTCCGGTTTACGTCTTTGGCTGGTGGAAGTGAAAGGCAGTGAGGAAAGGCTAATACCCACCCTCTGCCTTTCCAATCCCACCCTTACCTTCCAGTCTGTAAGGTTCCTTTGGGCGGGGGCATGAGTGCGTTAGGGAGAGCAAAAGGGAAGTCACCTTTCCATCTTAATTCCGGGAACAGATTGCTGTCCTCTCAGAAGAGCTGAGAGGCCTCAGCTCAGACATACTGGGAGGTTGGCTGCCAAAGGGTGTGTGTGTGTGTATGTGTGTGTGTGTGTGTGTGTGTGTGTGTGTGTGTGTGTGTGTGTATGTGTGTGTGAGTGTGTGTGTGTGGGAGAGAGAGAGACAGAGACAGAGACCAGAGACAGAGAGACACAGAGAGAGAGAGAGAGAGAGAGAGAGAGAGAGAGAGAGAGAGAGAGACACACAGAGAGAGAGAGAGAGAGAGAGAGAGAGAGAGAGAGAGAGAGAGAGAGAGAGAGAGATCTGCGTTAATATTAAGTTAGTTGATATCACTAGGATGCAGGTGTTAGACCCCTCCCAACATACATTACCCCCCCCCATTATCCTCACCCTACTTTTCCGCAAAAGTTTAAGAGGAGAGAAGCCCCGAGGATCATCATTGACTTATTTTTTCCCCTTCGAAAGGCTAGAACAGCCTGAACGTTTCCAATTTGCCCCCTCCCACCGTCTTACTTTCCCTTAACGCAGCCAATTCCTCACACGCATCTGGCTGCGCAAAAGGAGCTGGTTTCTATTTGGGTAATATACATATTTCTAGGGGGAGGCTGGGCGGATGATTCTTCGCTGGGTCAACGTGTTAATTAAAAGTTGGTCCGAGTTGGTCAGCTCGCAGTCCCAGATGTGCTTAACAGCATGCAATTAACACATAAGGCAAATCTTTTTGAAGATACCAGAATTGAAAACCCCAATAGAAACGCCACACACCCCACCACCACCCTTAACATGGACAAGCAATGGCAAATCGGGGGGGAAAGTCATTAAAAGACATAATTAAACGTGGGCCGCCGATCTTGAAGGGTGTCCTGTTTAAAAAAATTTTCCACCAAATCTATATATTTCAAAAATAAATAGCAAATTGATTTTTTTCTCCAGGACGAGAAGGCATGGGATCTGTTTCTCCTCCATTCCCACACCATGTATATTAAACAGCGAGAGAACCGTGTCCCTCGCTGCTCATTGACCTCCCCAGCACTTCCTACTTTCGCAGAACTTCAATATGGGGCTGCGCAGCGGCGAATTGCAAAAAGGCTCTCTCAGAGCTAGATTGCTTTTTACATCTAGGGATAATTATCTCGCGCTCTAACTTCCAGACCGTCCATTACAGTTTCGGAAAAGTGGAGGGAGAAAAAGAAAAAAAAAGAGAGGGGGAAGGAAAAGGGAGGGGAGAGAGAGAGAGAGAGAGAGAGAGAGAGAGAGAGAGAGAGAGAGAGAGAGAGAGAGAGAGAGAGAGAGAGAGAGAGAGAGAGAGAGAGAGATTGCAAATTAAAAGTCTAAACAATCTATATGAATGGGAAAATAGTGAAGATAATTATGTCTTGGAGTGGAGATGCAGCAGTTCCTGAAACTCCTTGTCTGAGGCTGCAATGGTGCATCTTCTCTGTGTAGCCGGGATGAGAGAAACTGACGTTGCTTTCTGTTTTCAGGCCTTCACCAGGCAATTTGTCTTCACCATCGTGACTCTCATTGGGTTACTTGGGTTACATCTCATTATTCATGTTTCTTTTACTTTCCTCTATCCCTAAAAAGACCCCAAGTGATGATCTATCTATCTATCTATCTATCTATCTATCTATCTATCTATCTATCTTTTCTTCCTTCTCTTCCCTTCCTTCCTTCTTCCCTTCCTTCCTTCCTTCTTTCCTTACTTTCTCTCTCTCTCTCTCTCTCTCTCTCTCTCTCTCTCTCTCTCTCTCTCTCTCTCTCTCTCTCTCTCTCTCTCTGTCTCTCTCTCTCTCTCTCTCTCTCTCCTCCATGAAAAGTCAACTACCCCTATTCCCCTAAAGCACTCCATTGATCCTTTCCCAACCTGTCCGGATTCCTTTACAGGTCCTTTCCCAAAGAACATAAAGCTAGGCAAGTGCTTTTTGCAACACATAGGTCACTTTCCTTCAGTCTCAAAGCCCAATCAACTTCCAAGTTATCAGCTCGACTTTATTTTGGAAAATAGGTTTAGGGCTACCACCATCACCCCTAAAAGGAAGGGAAAACACCAACCACTACTTATTTCCCAAAACTAAAAAAAGCTAATTGACAAAACATAGTGAAAGAAATAATGAAGTTGGCGTATTTTATTGATTCATCCAGATCTTTGGCTCTGGGGGTGAGTGAGGAGACAAGATAGACAGGACAGACAGCCAGACAAAGAGAGAAACAGAAACAGAGACGGAGACATGTCTGATAGACGGGGACACTCAGGGACAGACAACAGAATATCTGGAAACCGACCAGATTTGTTGAATGTCAGCTTGAGAAGGAAGCCTGAGCTATGATTTAAACGCCAACTGAATCATTGTCATCCATGGGCTCCGCCAATATCACCCCCTCCCTCTTTCCTTCCTGTCTCTCCCTCTTTCTCTCTTTTGTAGGATACAGAAGGTGAATAATGAAACCATTTTGCTAATAGTTTATGAGCCATGAGATTGGAAATGTATATGGATAGACCGAAGCGCCAGACTAAAATCACTTGAGAGGAGCACAGGGCTTTGCAGAGAAGAAACGCTCTGCGTCCTCCCTCCCCAGTCCAGAGGAGAGAGGAAAGAAAGGAGTGGAATCGTGTCTTTCCTTTTTCCCTCGTCCTCCCTCCCAAGGTAGCAAGAGCAAAGTCCCAGTGGGATCACTGTGAGAAACATGCCCTGACCCCACACAGTCTTCCCGGGGGTCTGGTGCAGGATCCAGATGAATTAGGGAGATGGGGAGATAGAGAGAGCGGGAGATAATTGTTATCACCAGGATTTTTCTGCCGCTGATGGGATCTAAAAAGATCCATCACACCCGGATGCTTTCCCTGAGGCAGAAAACAAAAGAAGTGAACTGCATTTGGAGAAAGTGAAGTGGGGGAAAGGTTCCTTTTTTTTCTGAAGTAACTGTTCCCCCAAATAAGTCCTTAAAGACTCCTAGAAACACATCTAGGAAGCCCTCGCCCAAGAAACACTGTCTGATCCTTAAGCAAAGAATTTTCTGCTCCTCTTTGTCTTAATATCTCCAAAGCTTTGAAAGATTTTTTTTTCCTGAAAATTTGAGGGGAGGGTGACAAGAAAGATGACAAGCTCTGAAAAGAGCTTATAGTGGTTATGGAAGCTGGTCTGGCCATCTGTTCCCTACAGACTGGACTAAAGGGGAAAAGGGAATAAGTTCCAGGGGCTCCAAGCACTCAGGAAAGGCCAATGAATGGCCAGTAAGAGACCGCCCCACCTCTGGCCTGGTTTTCTTGGGGAAAGGGAGGGAGGAGGGAAGGTGGGGTCAAATACTGGGAGAGGGAAAGCACATGGGTCTCTGTTTCCCAAGATAGGTCAATTGTTCCCAGCAGGAAGACTGTGACAGGTATGTGGCCTGGGACTGCAGGGCAAGTGGGAGGGGGTGAACCTCCCAACTCCCTAGCGGTGACCCAACCTTTAGCAACCAAGCTGACAGAGAACTAACTAGCCTCCACCAAACTCCCTACACATCCATGTCTCGAGGGTTAAGGGGATAGTCATATTGAGGGAAAGGCCATAAAAATGCCAGACCTTAGGTAAAGGTGAGGTTGGAAGTCAGGCATAGAGGTGCATCTGCAGCAGGTTTCAGGCTGTGGTTGGTTTGGTTTTCCAATAAAGAAACATAAATCTAAGTCTCAAACAGAGCCTGAGTATGGGGAAAGAGTGGGGAGGGGAGGTGGAGAGAAGTAATGTAGATTCTATTATCCCTCTATCTCCCCCCCCCTTTTTTTTTCCTTCCCCTCCTAAGAAGATTCAGGCTCAATTGGTCTAAACTTGTATTACTTTCATTTTGGGAATGGTGCTAGTGGTGGGAGAGGGCTTAAAATGGAGCCCGTTTCAGCAAGAACCCCTGCTCCCCAACACTCTAGACCTCCTCTTCTGGATTTCTCTAGGAATAGAAACTGGTGACAAGAAATGAGAGAGAAACCTTTCCATTCCTTTGTAAAAGGAAGGTAGCTGGGTCACTGATGCTAAAAGGTGGTGGTAGAGGAAAGGAAAGCTGTTTCTTCCTTCTCCCCACTCCCTAGCCCTTCTAGCAGGTAATCCCATGGTGTGAGAGGACAGGGTTAGGTCATCCCCAGGCCTCATCTGACAAATGAACCTTTAAAACAAGAGGACATCAGAGTATCCTTTGCTATCTTCTCTTTTAACCCCCACCCACAATGTTCATCATTCCTCTGTAACAACTTTTTGCTGACCCATCCTCTGAAGGACATGTCCTGTGTAGGACAGAAACACAGCTATACCGGAAATGTGCCTTTTATTCCTGAGCACAGTCTGTTTCTAGCGGTGGGTTTGGGAGGGAGCTGGGAGAAATTGAGAGAAATAGCCCCCTTCCCTCACATATTCCAGGTCCTGGTTTTTAGAAGCTTTCCTCCCAGGAAAGTGTCCTGAACAATAACTAAAAACAAAACAATTGGGGCAGGAGCAGCAATGTAGGTCTGGAAATACAGGAGTGAAAAGGGGGAGAGGTCAAAGTCAAGTTGGAATCATTGAGTCAAAAGAGAAAAGTTCTGCACTGTGCTAAGCCCCCAGAGTGCTTACAGGAAACTAACTTCTGCAGAGGAGCCGCACTCTTTTCTGAATGGGCTGAAAGGGTTGCTTACTGGATAGACTAAACCAACCTTCATCCCCTAACCCAAGAACCTTCTGCATCTTTGCTATCTCAAGTCCCTAGTCAAGGATAAGATTTATGTCAGAGATGAGGAGAGGACATCGTTGGTTTTGTGAAAATGAGACCTACAAAACAGGGGACCCCCTCCCCTTTCATCTTGCATTCAGTCCCCTCCTATCTCACCTTTTCCTTCCGTCTCAAAATAGCTATTCTTTGTACTCCTCTTTAAGTTCCCATTTCATAAGACTGAGAAAGAGGAAAGAACCCTGCCATTGTCGCCTGAGTGCACACCAACCCTGATCGCCTCATTCTCAGCGGCATTGGAGATGAAAGCAAACCCAGCTCTACCTCTACCATCCCCCCTCCCCAGTCACTCACATACTAACAGTTAACTCCCCCTTCTCCCACTCCACTTTTCCCTTCTCCAGCACCCCCCCCCCCATCTCCCATTAACCCAAGAGCTAACTAGATTCAGCTTTCCTTGGCGATTTTTTCTTCCCCAATGACTTGTCCCCTCAACTTGCTGGCTCGGGTTGATGGGAAGCTTGAAAAGAGGACCAAGAAGGGTAGTGGGGAGAAAGCTGGAGAGACCACGGCGAAGGGACTCTTCTCTCCCTTCCTCCAACTCCGAAAGTAAAACAAACAAAACTCCTGTGTATTACAATAAAATCAAATTCCACCCCCTCCCTCCTAATCCTCCCCCACCTCTAACTTCACTCCAGCAGCTGCATGAAGGGGAGTCAGGTCTTCCCTGGGAAAGGGGGGCTCCTGCGCAAAATTACGCCTTCTCCTCTCATTTGTTAGCTGATTCCATCAAAAACTTCTCTATTTATAGGCTACACACACCAGGCGGGAGTAATCTCGGCGCTCTGGCTAGTCGGTTTTCCAGTGAGAAGTGAAAGCCTTCCCCGTAGCGCCTGAGTGTGTGTGTTTGTGTATGTGTGTGTGATTCACTTTTGTTTGGTGAATTGTTTTGTTTTGTTTCTGCCCTAGCTGCTACCATCTCCAGCGGGGAAGAAAACGGCAAGATCCCGAAGCCAGACAGACATATACTCGCTAGTTGTTGAGAAAGCGGATCCTGCAGGCAGGCCAACCATGTGAGTCCGCGCCACAGACCCACTCGGCACTGGCAGGCTGCGAGCAGCCGCAAGTGAACGCGCACTCGTCCTTGTCCCTGTCTGTGTTCCCGCTCACTTCCTTGCCTCTCCCTCTTCTCCTCTGCCCTTTTCACCTTGCTTCACTCTTCTCTCTGTATTCACCCCCATCTCCGCCGGTTCGCATCCTCTGATCTTTCTCTTCCCCTCCCACTCCGATCTGAACTCTGTGCAGTTTGCGTCTAAGAGAAGGAAAAAAAAAATACCAAACCACCTACTTTCTTTTAAAGGGGGAGAAAAAGCATGAAACAGTGTAATAGAGATAAAAGGAAACTAGGCAAGGGAAGACCGGGAGTGGAGGTCGGCGAGGTGGTAGGGAGATTTTTTTTTTTTAATTCACCAAAGTGGATGTGGGAGGTGGGAGTGAGGTTACGTATGCAGATAAATGCCTTGCCCCAAAGTCTTAGAGGTGACTTGGAACTGGGAGGAACAAAGAGGAAGTGGCATTGTAGCACGGACATTCGGAACAATTCCTCAGCAATGCGAGTATTGATCAGTCCAAATCACAACCGACTACGAGTCAGGGAAAGGGGAGGGGAGCAGTGGGAAGTGTGAGGTGAAGAGAGACTATAGACAGTGACATATTACAATCCCCAGAGAGAGGGGTAGAAATAGAGTTTAAGGTGTCTTTCTGCTCATTTCACAAAGGACTAAACGAATCGAGTCCCCGCATTTGAGGTGAAGAGACCGAGGAGAAGATTGCGGGGGTTTACTTGTGACGCGTGCCTTCCTTGCACCAGTCACAGCTGGGAGAAAGATAACATGTGTGTTTAGGAAGCCGGGGTCAAAACAAAAGTCTTTGCGCCAAGCACTTGTATAAGGATGGTTTTGCCTGTAGTCTGTCCTAGTTCTTGAGGTCGTGGTGATGGCGAAGGGTTTCTTTCCAGGAGCCATTTACCTGTGGTTCTGACTCCAGGAAAGGACAGTGAGAAAGATAGAGCGAGTGGAGACCCCTGGATATATGGTCCTTTCCGTTCACAGAAGCTCCGAGAGCTGGGGAAGATGTATGACCTGGGTCGGAAAAAAACTGAAATTTCCCATATGAGGAAAGGTGTTGAGGGTAAAGGGGCCAAGGGGATAGGGCTAAAGGAGTGGGGGGCGGGGGTAGGAAGTGAAGGGTAGGTATTTCGCAATCTGTTCACATCGGTACCTAGGGAAAAGCGGGGGCACAGATGGTCCAGGTGGTCCTGGTGCTCCTTCAAGACATCCTTGCTTCTTTCTCCTTTATGCTGTCTCTCAACGCACTCTTTTCATAGAATCCGCTCCCCATCCCCACCCCACCCCAGGCGTGAACTTGATTGTTTAGCCTTTTCTTCCTCACCCACCATCAAGTTTTCAAAGAGAAATAAACTTACAGGAAAGGTCCTCTCTAGCCTTTGAAAGCGAAGGCCAGCATCATCCTTGATCCGCTCTCTGGCTTGAGCTGGCCACTTTATCGCCCCAAGAGCCAGATAAATTAAATCCCAGAAAAACTCTGCTTGACTGTCCCTGGAGGCGTTGCCGTCCCAAATGACTAGTTTAATTAATCCACCATCACAGGTAAAAGGTAGAATATAACTTTGCTTCTCTTCCTGACCATACACGTCGGTGCTTTTCGATAAATTTATGATCAATGTTAGATTTATGCCCCTTGAGGGCAATTTATTCCCATAGTGGTTGACCCGGGTAAGAGCTTAATAAATGCTTGTTGATTGACTGACTGACCCCTTTCAGGAACAGCGTCTAGCCTGACTAGGACAGGTACAATGACAAAGATCCTTTCATTTACTGCAGGCCACGAAACACAACCTCCAGAAATCCGACTTCGGTCTAGAACCCGAGAGCTGAGGGCAGGAGTGTTCTCAAACTGAAAGGCTGAATCAACCTTTCATTTTCCTCAGGTATCAAGATTGTGCTTCTTAACTTGGGGAATGTAGGCAAGAGAAAAAAAGTCACTGTGCTTTCCAGGGGCGAATGAGGTCTGGAGAAGGGCAGACAATGTCTTCCACAAATTCTTTCTCGAAGTTCTCCCTGTATTTCCCACTCCCCTAGATTTCTTTGTGGCAGAGGAGGAAGCTAGGGAGAAACTCGTTTGCCTAGACAGCGAAGCACAACTTTACGAGGTATTTGTTATTGCCCCATGTCCTTTTTCCAGTGATTTTTTTTAATTAAGAGGAAGAGAAAAAACAGAGAGAGAAAGGAAGATAAGCAGAGAGGATAGAAAGAAGGAAACAAAAGGAACACGATGAAAACTGTCTTGCTCCTGTGAAGCTCAGGTTTCTCTTTTTATATCAAGCTATATTGCTTCTCTCTCTCTCTCTCTCTCTCTCTCTCTCTCTCTCTCTCTCTCTCTCTCTCTCTCTCTCTCTCTCTCTCTCTCTCTCTCTCTCTTTCATTTTTATACCACACATAGCACAAAGGAAATAACCCAAAGTTGCTGGGAATTGATGACCTTTAAAACCCCACCGGGGTTGGAAGTGGAAGGAAATGGAGAGACCACTACCACAATTCATAGACACACTCCAATTACTAGGTACTTAGTACCTGATTTTGCTGTGTTTTCTTAAAAGATTCAAGTGATCTCAGTGAGGTCAAGTAAAGGCAGTGAGTAAGAAATATAAGTTTTCTGAAATGTTTAAAATTTTTTTCATAACTTTTTGAAAAAAAGGGGGTTTATTTCTAACCCTACAGATAAGGATCTCAGGAATGGGAAAGTTCCTTTTAGCCAGGAAACCATAAACTCTCTGCATTCTATTTTAGTGGTGTCTTAAGGAGGAGTTCTGCTAATTTCTTTTTAAGGTATAAGCTAGGTATTGATTCAGCTTATCCTAGATACCTGCCCTGAGGGAAGGCAGAAAAGAGAGGAAGGAGAAAAGAAAACAGGGAAAAAATGTGGAAAGGGAAGTGAAAGAAAAAAATTGGATAGTATTTGGAGTAGCAAGTTTCCAACCTGTTAGAGGCTCTACTTTATCCCTTCAATTTTGTTCCCATCCTTTCTTCTACAACATTGTCACAACTCTTTTCTTGTTTTATGTCTGGGTCAATAGTTGAGCAGTGAGATCTATCTTAGAAAAAAGATAGAAAGTTCTATTCCCTTTGACCAGGTTTATTTGTGATGAGATTTTCCTTAGTCAAAATTTGCAGATGGCTTGAAGGGGAAAAGGAGGAGAAAAAAGAATAGTAAAGAAAGAAAGGACAAGAGGAAATGGTAGATGTAAAAATGGTGGTTCATTTAGGATTGCATAATTTTTGTTTCCCAATTTTAAGAAGCAAGAGATTAGGAACCAGAGGAAGAAATACTATGGTCTCAGAAACAGAAAAGGACTGAGAAGTTAGTCTCTACCAATGCATCAAAGGATGTCAAGGCTAAGATTTTTTAAAGCAGATATGAAGACACATAAACCAGGGATGGAAAGGAAATTATCACAGGTTGCCTGGATAGACAGCCATTTATCTTACCTACACTTCTTAAAAAACATCTTCTATTGTCATTATTAATAGAAATTGTCCCTCTATTAAAATAATCATAGCAACAAAGTCTGCAACTTGTCTGACTGCTCAGCAAGTTAATTAAGTATACTGAATTTATGGTGATTCATTGCCAAAAATAAATACAAAAATGGTCAAGATTAAGGAATAGAATATCCCAAACTTCCCTTGGCTGCTGTTGCTTTTCTAATCCCTATTGCTAACTGCCAGTGTAAACTCCAACTCAGCAACTCCAGGGTGTTCATCAGCAGAAAAAGGATCCTCCTTTACCATTAGTTGTTTATTTTCCTGTAATGATGAAATCTTTTGGTGTTTTTTCTTCTCTAGGAAGAAATCAAGAGCAAGTACAGGACAAGATTATCTAAACTTGTAAAAATTCCCCTGACATCCAGTTTGGGCCACAATCTTACTCTCTATAGAAGAGGTTCTTGACATTCTTTAAAAGGTCATGGATCCCTTTGACAATAGCGTGGAACCAATGGATTTACTTCTCAGAATGATGTTTTTAAATGCATTGAATAATATTTATTAAATTATGACTATTATGAAAATATTTAGAAGAATCAAATTCATAGAAATAAGGTTAAGAAATCTTGCTTTATAGATATAAATTACAAAAACTTCCCTGGTTGCTTTTAAGAAGGCTAACTTTTGTCTTTTATCAAAATCCTTGAATCTCCAGGTAGTTTTTGAGGACCCATACTTTCAAACCATGTACACACATGTCTTGCTATAATCCTCAGCAGCATAAATAATCAAGAAATAATTCATTTAACTATAGGCAAGTTCATAGCATCCAAGTAGGGATTAGTGCTTAGAGTTCTGGAAAGAACATGAAAGACCTCCCTGAGAAAAGCATGGGTACTGAGAGAGTGTGTAAACTCTCCTAGGATTTTACTTGACCATTAAGTGTTTCAGAAGTTTGAACATAGAGCAGAGCATTGAAAATGAGAGGAGAAAAAGGAAAGTTGAAAATAAGGCTCTCTGGAATAAATATGCTTTCTTTTCCCTCTGATTTACCTTAATATATCTCCCCTTTAATTTTATTTTCTTATTTATATAAAAAGATGACATTCTCAGACAATTATAACTTCAATATGTTAATTTTTCATCACTTTTTTCAAATTGTATATTTTGGAATGTGGCCAGTTATGTCTACTTGAATGTCTTGAGTATTCTCAGTATTTCATATTCTAAATTAAGATGTTTGATGTTTATCAAGTTATTTTTTTTTTGTTTACAAATGATTGTCTTCAGTTTGTGTTTTTCTTTAGACGATCCATCATATAGCTAGGTGTCCACTGGATAGAGCATTGGGCCTAGAGTCAGGAAAACCAGAATTCAAATCCAGCATCAAACATTTAGTAATTCTGTGAGCCTGGACAAGTCTTTCAGCTGCTTTCTCCCTCAGTTTCCTCCTCTGTAAAATAAGGATAATAATATCACCTACCTCCCAGGATTGTCATGAAGACATGAGATAATATTTGTAAAGCGCTATATAACTGGTGGTTATTATTGTTATTATTAAAAAAAAAACAAATGTGCTGATAGTGAAGCTCTGGATTAAGCCACTGTAGTTCTTCTGGGAAATGAGGATAAAATTACCTGTAATTTTAATGGAAAAAGACAGGTAGCTAAGAGCAACATAAGATTTTTAACCTACATTATACAAATATTTGCATGACCCTTTCCTTCCCCTTAATCTGTGTAAACTTGGTCAGACTGACATTTAAATAGATGTATTCCCTCCATGGCAGCTTTCACTTTGATGACATGTCATGGAAAGCAAACAGAAAACTTTTCAAGCAGAATTTTTCTTTGGACTCTTTTAAAGTCATAGCAAAAGCAATGAGCATAGCACCAGGAAAACAGACTATTCAAAATTCACTGACAACTTGATTTATTCTCAGAACTTCCAATGGAACTATGTCACACTCATTTAAACAATAATGTTTACTGAAATATATGGAGGTATCAATCACATTCATCAGACAAAGGACAGATATTTTGATTCCATTTTCCCACAGGTTTTTGTTGCATGTTTGTTGGTCTTTTCTTTCCTCCTGTCCCAAAGACTACTTAAAACAGGTAGATTAGCTTTAGATTCTACACTGTTAGGCTCACAGATAAGAAAATGTTAACTATTTTCTCATTCAAGGAAAATGCTTTTGTGACTTGAAAATATTTACTATATTCCTCTTCCCTATTTTTAAATCAGTATTGCATTCATATTATATTAATAGGAACAATATACACTTCCAAAAAAAAAGTGTTTCATTGTGTAGAGCTGAGATCTCCAAACTTTTTTGTTTATCCAATTAATAAAAATATAGTATATTAAGCATGGTTGTCTAAACTGTATATATAGCACTTACTTTTTATATTTCATGTTAAGTTTCAAGACATAGTACAAAGAGAACTAGTCTTGAACCCAGTAAGACCTGCCTCTAATACACAGTAGCTGTATTGTCCTGGTCAAGTCTATTAATCTCTCAGTGACCTTGCAGACTATGAGATGCAGAGAAGGTGCTGACTTGTATTGGTAGTAGGAGTTTCCTCACCTAGAAGTTTCCTCTAAACTTCTCAATGAAATCACTGGCCCAGTCCTTAACCCAAAATATTACGTACATGCTCTACTCTATTATAATAACAGAAATTTTTAAATGATGAAATAGAAGAAATTATATTTGACCCTATGGGAGTCAGTAGAAAGCTACTGGAGTGTATTGGTTGGGGAATAATCCAGTCAGATACAATTTCAGGAAATCATTTTGGCAGCTGTGTGGAGGATAGAATGGAAAGGGGAAGAGAGCCCCATGCTGTAGGGAGTCCAATTAAGCAGTTATTGCGATTTTGTTGTTGTATTGTTGTTGTTGAGTTATTTCAGACATTTTGTCACTTCATTTTGGGAGGCTTTCGAGACAGAGATATTGGGATGCTTTGCCATTTCTTTCTGCAACTCATTTTACAGAAGAGGGAACTGAGGCAAACAGGGGCAAGTGACTTGCCCAGAGTCACACAGCTAGTTGTGTCTGAGGCTATATTTGAACTCAGGGAGAGGAGTCTTCCTGATTCCAAGCCAAATACTCTATCCACTGAGCCATTTAACTGACTATGCTTGCAATAGGCTAACCTAAAAGTTAGGAGAGCCTGGGTAGTCTCTATGTGAATAAAAACATGGGGAAGGAAGGGAGACAAGTTGGAGTTACAAAAATTACAGAATTTGGTGACTTACTGAATAAATGAAGTGAGGAGTCAAAGCTGACACTGGGTTTGCAAATGGATGATGATTATAAACAGGAAAGTTTATAATGAGATTTGAAATGCACTGCTAATCCTATGAGATGTACCATATGTCACCCAAAATGTAAAGGAAGGGGGTATGGAACTCTTGCTAACCCAGTAACTGCCCTGAAACAAAGAAATCGATCTCTAATGTAATCAATCCAGTTACCAAGGAATCTGGGGGATATGGATTGGATATTTGAAGGGAGAATCTTCTCATTGGCACCTGCACTGCTACTGCTATAGATTCAAGGTTGTTGGTTAGGTTCTTATTGTTGTAAGGGTCTATGCCTGGTTCAAAAAAGGAGGATGAGAAAAGTGGAGGGAGGGAATCAAGTGGAGGATTGACAGAGGTATATGACTATAGGTGTAGTTGTGTTAAAGACAAGCCCAGCTATCAACTATTCCTGAGAAAACACCTCTGACTAGCCAATCCCAGAACCATTGGGGTCAGGCTGGCTCCCCAGGATAACGTCCCCCAGTACGGTGGAGAGCACTAGCTTAAAAGAAAGAAATCGGAAGAATCAGACAACAAATTAGGGTCTTTAAAGTGTTCTTCTATGCCTTATGTTAAATATTCTTGTATCTAAAACAGTTGTGGTTGGTATCTGCTGGTTTATATTCAAGCAAGCATATTGACATGTGATAAATGATATTACTATTCTCACCAGAGCTATTAATGGGCTGTAATATTTGAGTAAAACTTATTCAATGCAATTCACAAGGGGAAACTCTTCTCTACACAAATACAGTAATCAATAATGGCTAAATCAGTTGAAATGCTGACAGGGCAAATTTGGAACAGAGGAAGAGCATTAGAGAAGTTGATGTTTCTTCTGGCAAACTAAACTAGACAATGACAAACCAAAAATGCCATTCAAGAACAAAGGGTTAATAAGAAAGGGCAAAATTAAATAGAGGGACCAATCAAGGAAAAGCTGTCTGTCAGTGATCTTCTGGGATGCAGTATTTCACCAGAGAAAGGTCTTTTGACTTGTGTGCTTGATGGTGAATGGTGGCTTTGTGAGGGTGTGCATGATGCTTTTGTATGATGCTTTTGGTGGGTACAGACACACATGTCTTATTCAAAAGGAGACTGATAGAGGTAGGGAGGTAGGGGGAGAAGACTTTTTTTTCCATTTCTCTGTAGCTTCCATTGTATTAAATGTACTTTATTAGGTACCGTACTAGATTAACACTGTAAATGTGTGCCTAAAGTTATTGCTGTAATTTGAGGAAAGGAAGCAGTTCACTAGCTTTAACTACCCTCACTGGGAGAAACTCCCGAGAAACTAGGATATGTGTCAATCTTGGTGAATGAGACCTTTTATCTCAAGAGGCTGTGGGGTGGTGTTTTGTCTTTTTTTAAATCACATTAATCGACCAGTAAATAAATTTTAAAAGTCTCTTATGTTTAAATAACATTAAGCATCTGCCTTAAACCAACAACAACCAGGAAAGTCAAAGCAAAGGCTGACACTATAATCTTAACAGGAGTTTCTCACATGCAAAGTGCACACACGTGCCTTTGTAAAACTCAAGTGACTTCTTTATGAAATTCCTGGAAGGGACGTGAAAACCACAGAAAGGTCGTATAGCTTGGGAAGGAAGACTGGATTTTTTTAATACACTCTAGAAACTATCACGAAGCCAGAAGACAACTAAGCAGAGGAACATTCTAGGATACACACTGCCTATACAAACATCTATCAGCTTTGAAAGGAAGTAGTTGAGGGGGGAAAATCAACCCATACAACAGAAAAATGAATTCAACCCTTTGTTCTGTATCTTGTTGCTTCCAAAATGGTTTGTGGGCACAGGCACTATGTGTAAATTAATATAGACATATTCATAGACAGGTTAAAAAATAGGCCACATTTTTAAAAAATAAGCAGAAAGGAAGTAATGAAAAACATAAAAAAACAAATCACCCTGCTGATTCTGTATTTCTTCAGATTATTGCTGCTATTGCTAGTGTAAAGGCATATCAACTTAGCTATTATCGGCACTACAATAATCCAGGACAATTCTGAAGGACTTATGATAAAGAATGCTATCCACTTCCAGAGAAAGAATGGTTGGAGTCAGAATGCAGATGAAAACACATGATTTTTCACTTATTTACTTGGGTTTATGTTTTGGGGTTTTGATTTTATAAGATAACTCACTTATAAGAACAATCTGGAAATAAAAAAAAATAATCTGGAAGGGACATTAAAAATAAAAATAAAAGGGTATAATTAACTTATCAACAACATTTGAGGAGCACCCATTGGCATCCTAAGCAATGTTGTGACTGGCCCCAGGAATACAAATTGAGCCTGTCCTTGAGAAATTTAAAGTTAGGCGCTAGATAAGACAAACACATAAAAAACTAGTAAAGCATATGCTCAGATACATCATTGACTACAGATGAGATAGATGATTGTATGACAAGTTTAGTAGGAGCAAACCTATCCAACATACCATCAATCAACCTATCTGACCCCCTGAAACAAAGGTGGATAAGCATAAAGTTTTATTCATTACCCTCGGAGAGGTTAAGGAAATGTGGAATATTTACTGTATTCCACTCACCTGTAACACCCAGTTTAGCTACTCCTAGGTTCACTGGGGCTGCATGTGGGAGAACAGCTTTTCAACTTCTAGTTGGTAAATTAATTTATTGCTAGACATACCAGAGATGCATAAATCTAAGAGCAAAAACATTTAATTAAGTTGTGAAATAGTATAAATAACAAAGAAGGAAATTAAGTGGGAAAACATTCTCTATATCCACACACAAAGAAATGCAAACTCTTACATATCCAGGTGAATTATATTCTCCTTTAATCACTCAGACACCCAACATAGTGGAAAGTCACTGCCACTATAGAACTTACAGTTCCAATGGTAAATAAATAATTAGAATGCAGTTCTGTTTCTTGGGATTCCCTTGGAGTAGGCAGAAGAATGGCTGAAAGCTCTTGCCTAGGCTCTTGGATCATCAATAATCCAGATTTAACAGTGGGATTGTGGACTCTAGTCACACTATTGCAAGTGGTTATCTCTCCCTGTGTATGCTTTGCCTCCTATATATGCTGGTGGAGTTTATGATCTTTTATATGTAGCTCCCATGCTTTTTAGACCTCCTGGCTACCTTCAAGTCTCTGGTAAAGTTCCACCTCTTGCAATAAGCCTTTCCCACTTCATTTTAGTGCCTTCCCTCTGAGATTACCCTCTCCACCCAGTTTATTTTATATAGATTTTATTTGTACCTAATTGTTTGCACAATCTTCCCCTATAGACTATGAGAGCTTCTTGCACTTGGGGACTACTTTTTGTCTTTTTTTGTAACCCTAGCATTTAGCACAGTGCTTGTCACATAAAAGGACATTAATAAATGCTAGTTAATGAATGACTGACTACAGTAAATATCAGGACAGACATTCTCCCATTGATCTCAGATTAAGATGCCAATGTGTGACTAATTTATGATAAAGGAGTCAGAATTGACTTCTGAGTTTGGGGGAGCCTGATATCTTTCCACTAATGGAAAAATGATGCATACCTGCAAGATGATGTTTAAGAAGGGAAGTGGTATATTACTGTGTGGTAATAAGGAAGACTTCTGTAAGGAAACCCAAGAAACCAGGCAATAAAGCAGGATGAGAAGTATCTAGGGAAAGATCAAGTGAGGAAGGTTAGCAATGCTGTCATCTGAACGTACTACAGAGCAATCCAATAGAAAGAGGAAAAAAGATGAAGAGTTCTAGAAATAGGTAAAAAACCCCAAAACAAACACAAAAAAACCTTGGCAAGGATATGAAATAATACAGTGTTGATGGAGGACTTCAGTTATCCAGACATGCATCACTTGGGCCTCTCTCTCTGATAAAAGCAGAATAGCTAATCATTTTGTGACTTGATTTTGGGAAATTATAAAGTCCCTTTTTCTGACCCCTAAACTTCCCCTGAAAGCAAAGTCTCACATTCTCAAAATAAACTAACATTCTATCAGTATTGCTAAATGGCAGTGCAAATGAAACTGCTCCCTGAAGAATGAATACCACACAGAGGACACTGAAGAGGTCCAAAGTAGAAGTGTGAGTAGACAGCAATTTATAATCTATGAGGAGCTTTGAAGAAGGACAGGAGTAAAAGAGGTAATCCTGTATATGAAAATGAGGCAGGGAAAACGGGCTGGCCACATGGGTAAGAATGGCAGATGACAGGAAGACAATCTGAATAGTCTATCAAATCCTCACAATGTCAGAAGAAAATAAACAAGACTTCTTTTTTCCCCCCAACTGCATGGAGGACTTTTAGGGAGCCTCAGATAGGAGTTGCATTGAATGAACAAGCATGGATGGGTTGTGTCTGCAACACTGGAGGGAACTCCTGAATTGAAGAAATCCTAGATCCATTTGAATTTCAATGGGTATAGAAGATGGCAACAATGTAGATAAGAGAGGACAAATACAAAAAACATGGCATGTATAGGTTTAGTAGTGCTACAACTTCAGAATGAGCTAAACCTAAATCTTAGGAATACAAAGGCAATAAAAAGGATTGTTTAAGAACATTTTGAAGAATATAGGAACCTCAGACAAGAAACAAGACCTCAGTTCAATTTAACTGGGATGATAATACATAGAAAAAGAACTTCTTAACTCGTTTCTTTTTGCTTTGTGCAAGGAAAACTTTTAAACTAGAAATAGCATAACAAAGTGGTTAATAGGGAATTGATCGGTAGATAATAAGTGTACCTTCTTGATGGATTTAAGTATCCAAGTCTTTAATTATATTTCAGGATACTGAAATAACCAGCAGATGGGATGCATGAGTCTTTGCTCTGTGATCTTTGAAAGCTCAGAGATAGGAAAGATGCCACAAGCCTGAAGAACAGTGATACATCCCCATTTCCTAAAAAAGTCATGTGAAGCTCATAGATTTATAGGTGAAATGTCTGATGCCCTGGTGAAACTGAGGATAACACCAGGAGGGTGTAGCCCCTCATCCAAACACTTGTCAGTCAATAAACATTTATTAACACTTTACTATGTTCCAGAATACTGTGCTAGACACAGGGGAAACAGATATAGAAGGGACACAGTTCCTATCCTTAAGGAGCACACATACAAATCCTCAGCTTTGCAGAGGTGCACCAGACTTGGAGGGGTTGGGAAAGCAATTTAGACTTCTTCAGGTATAAAGCTGAATCTAATTTTTGGATTTAGCCCCAGAGGAGTCAAGGCCAACTTGATTCCAGGACTCTGAATGATTCTTGTGACAGTAAAGAGAAATTCATAAAATCCATACCAATTTCTCAGAGACCTCTGCCTCTATCTACATGGTGATGATCTGTGCCAATACAACTGTAAAAAGTAAAAAATAGAGTCACAGCACAATTTTTGGAGAATATGTGATATCAAATGGCCCAGGTTTCTAGTGTATACTACATTCATTGTTTTTTTACAACGTTTTCACAATTCTAGTCAATAGCTGTATATGTAGAGCACAAAGAAATTTGGAAATTTTACATATCATTCCAGTCACTCCACCTGATGGGATATTTCCTTAAGTTATCTGGAGAATTGTATTATTACCATTTCTTTTAGTGCAGTATTAAGACAATTTGTACCACAGTGGACAGAGCTCATTATGACTGTAGTCAGGAAGACCTAAGCTCAAATTCAGCCTCAGGCACTTACTATTTGAGTGACCATGGGAAAGTCACTTAACTTTTTTTTGCCTCAGCTTCCTCAACCATAAAATGGGGATATTAATAGCACTTACCTCAAAGGATTGCTGTGAGGCTAAAAGAGATTATATTTGTAAAAAAAAAATGGTTAGCACACTGGCAAATAGTATTTAAATGTTTGTTCCCTTTCTTTTCACTCTACTGTCTTAAAAAAGACCCTTGAGAAATTTTTTTCTCTTAGATATTGAAACATTTCAAGGTACTCTATGTTGTATTCACAGTCCTTAAAGAAATGGCTTAATCATAGGAAATTCTTACAATACAAATTCTAACTGTTGCTACACAAAGGCAAATTTTTTAATGATGCAGTCATTGAGATGAATTTATTTAACAAATATTTATTCAATACCTACTATTTGTAAGGCATTATGCTAAGAACCAGGAAGTGATAAAAATATTAATTTTACACAGTCAAGTTGTATACTCAAGGGAGTTATAAGGACCTAATAGATAAAGAATGATATAGACAAATAAGCTAGAAATCAGAATGTGAAAGTCTAGTTGTAGTTTCCTTTTCTGTGAAATGGAGATAATACTTGTGAATACTAATTATTTCTATCAGGAAAGTGATTTGCAAACTAAAATGCTACATAAAGGTGACATTCTTGTTATAATTACTATTTTTATTTTATCATATAATTAGTAACATTGTTTTAATTATAACTATTATATTAACAACAGTATGTCATTCAAATTTTAAGAAAAAGGCAAACTGAGGCAGATCACTGAGCAAGATATTTATTAATAGCAGGGTCATATTACCTGTCAATAAATGGGTCAATGGCTTCCCTCCATCTATGATAAAGACCCCAAGCAAGAGGACAGTTTTACAGTTTGGGGGGAGTACAGAACAAAGAACAAAAGAGGATAGATAACATTATGATACCAAATACAAAACAATTGGTTACAAAGCTGAGGCATAGGGAACAACATCATTGGTTGGATGTTTAGTAATGGGGCTATCAATGAGCCCCCTTTATCTCTCACGAGACTAAGAAATGCTATTTAACTCCACATGTAAAGTAACAGCCCAAACTTTTAGACAGCAAAGCAAAAATCCTTAAAGCATAACTTGGTGGAGTAAAGATATCAGGCTCAAATTCCTTTTGCATTCACATGCATTCTACAAGATCAATTAAATTCCTTGAGACAGGAGAGCTAGATTTTAAAACTTAATCCATGAAAGCCCAGCTGAACTAAGTTCAGAGACAAAGTAACTATGACTTAAGTATTTACTGGACAAAAGCAGTTACAGGACAAAATCAGTTACTTGTAAATAGGAACAATAAGAAAATGACACAGGATTGATCTTAATCTTCTTAAAATGAATGATAAGTAAAAAACCACTATAATAGACTAATTATATATAATAAAAATTATGAATTAAAATTATAAATTGCCCCTCCCCAAAGTAATGTAAAGTTCTAAAGAAAAAGGTGTCACATTCAGCTTGGGAGAAGAGAGAATCAAAAAAAGTTGAATTGAAGAGTTGTCTTTTGACCTGGACCTGGAAAGTTGGATAAGAATTAGACTTGCAGATCTAGGATGAGAAAAGCATTCCAAATGAAGTGGTTATCATAAGCAAAAGCATAGATCTGAGAAAGCCAAAGTGACAAAATATCTGGTCATTTTGACCAGAGTTTAGGTTTTGTGAAGGAGTACTGGGAGATAAACTTGAAAAAGAAAAATTGGTCCCAATCACAGAGTTTTAAAGAAGTATGAACTTTGTGAAATAAACAAATGAAAACAATTTAAGGTTTTTGTGTAAGAGAATGCCTTAATCAAAGAGTCAAGCTTTTGGAATCAATCTGACATGATATATAGGATAAAATGAAGGGGAAGAGTTGGAAGATTATTGTATTATAGTAGCTAAAAAGTAATGAATTAGGGCAATATTAGTTGGAGTAGAAAGGGAAAAAACCATAAAAAATATTTATAGAGGTAAAATTTACAAGTCTTGGCAAGTGATTAGATGTTGAGGAAGTGGACTTGAGAGAATGAATTATAACCTCAAAGTTACAAACCTGGGTGACAAGGGCCATTAACAAAAATAAAGAAAATCAGGGGAAAGAAATGGATTTTGGTGAGAGGTTGTTGCATTCAATTTTAGACATGCTAAATTAGTAGCGCCAGTGGGAAATCTAGGTTTATCTATTTAGCAATCAATTAGAATAGGGAACGGGAACTTAAGAGAAAAGGTGTAGATGTAGCTATGGGAGGCATCCACATAGACATGATTGAGTCTGCTTATCAGAAAGCTACATTCATCTGAAATGCAAACCGAGAGAAAATTAAGTTTTTATATTTTGAAATTATCAGGATAATCATATAAATGATGTGTAGACACAGCTTTTCTTTGTGTTTGTCTGGAAGATTTCTGTTAAGCACAAAAGTCTAAAATGAAGGCCAATGTAATCAAACCCTGGAGTTCACATTTACCATCCAATTCAACCTTTGTTTCAAGTAATGCTTATGTTATTTTAAAAATTATGTTGTGTTTACTCAAGAGACTTTCTCTGCTCAGTAAATCAAAGGCCATCAAAGAATAAGAAAAATACAGAGACCAGTTATAAAAACTAGTTCATGCCCACATGTGGAGGGCCTAAAATAAATTAGAGAGAGCCTAAGGGAAAATAAGATAGTAAAGGAAAAAGAAACCAACAACCTTTGTTCTTTTCCTTCAACTTTCTTTTTGTTAGTTTTATGTGGGAAGCTATGATTAGGTCTCCATGCTTATGACACAATTTGACAGGGATTGACATTTAATGTGTCCAATTTTTCCTTGCTGTCTTAACAATGAATAAGTGGAAGCCTGGTATTTATGAGCCCCCACTGTGTCATCCAGACAATTCAATTTAATAAATGGCTGGAGGCAGGGTAGTAGGATGTAAAAAGGTAAAATAAAAATAAAGCATTGGATTTGGAGTCAGGAAATTTAGATCCAGTCTTATGCCACTTACTGGCTGAGTGACCTTGGGCAAGTCTCTGGTCCTCAGATTCTGCTTCTGTGAAATTAGACCAGACAGGATGATGTTCTAGCTTTAAATGCTATAATTGATTGTCATTAGCACATGCAGAACTTTGAGGTAGATGTCAGTAAAAAGTGAAATTTAAATACTAAATAGTACCTGAGCTTGTGTCATTTGCAATTCAATAAAAACATGGAAAACTGGAGAACATTACAATCCAAATCAGTTATGGGCATAGTGGATAAGCCCCTGGGCTTGGAATCAGGAGTTCAAATCCAGCTTCAGACACTTACTAGCTTTGTAACCTTGGCTAAGTCACTTAACCTTGTATGCCTAACTTTCCTCATCTATCCAATGAGCTAGAGAAGGAAATTGAAAACCACTCTGGTAGCTCTTCCAAGAAAATCCCAACATGGCATCATGAAGAGTTGGACACAGTGGAAATGACTTAAAAATAAGTCATATACAGCTGAATTTATGTTTATGTGTGACCTGTGATTTCACCAGTGCAGGAATTTACCAGCAAGGAACTTTCCTCTACTGAATATATCAGCAACATGTTCTTCAACCAAATAGCCTAAGCATGTTATCTGGGAGGATTTGTCACTTGCTCAAGGTCACACCAATATGTGTCAGAGACAGGAGTTGAACTCAAGTCTTCCTGACTTGGGAGCCAACTCTCTATCTACCATGCCATGCCTCAAATATCTATAGCACCTGTACACGTGCACACACACACACACACACACACACACACATAGATACACATACACATTGCCAATACAATTAAGCCCTACCTGAACCTACAAATAATAATAGCTAATGATATTTCTATAATGCTTTAAGATTTATAAAATGTCTTACACATATTATTATCTCAACTTTAATGTGAGTGTGTTGATGCTGCCTTAGTCAAGAACCTTCTCGGAATCATCTGAAGACAAATAATACATATTAGTAACTAATGTTTTTAGGTTTGAGTTAACCCAGTTTTTGAAGCATCTTTATTAACATTTGAAAATGAAATAAGCTGATCATTGAGGCAAATGATCCTTTCCCTTTAACCCAAAGCCATTGGTATTTGGTCATTCTCTGTATTTCCTGGTCCCCAATACTATTCGTCTAGAGCAAGAGTTCTCAGCTTTTTATTTTTTGCATCATACCCTGCCCTCCATTAGCGGTCTGATGAAGCCTGAGTACCTCTTCGTAGGATAATTTTTAAATGAATAAAATAGAATGCATAAGATTACAAAGGAAAACAATTATATTGAAATAATTCTCAAAATAATTTTTTAAAGTTTATAAATCCTAGGTTAAAAACTTTTGATCTAGAATATGTAAAAATATGTAAAAAATACCTCAAATCTATTCTGGAGAGTTGGCTTGGCAAACCAGACTTTTGGTATGGTTCATCTAAGCCTTAAAAGTTGTAACTGCAGTTATTAATGATAAAAATCAATACTGATCATCACATGATTGATAGGGCTCTGGCAATTCATATTTATTTTTCTGGCTAGCTGTGGCAAATATGAATAACTGTAGCCACAACCTCTCGGGTCAGTTCTCTATAGTAGAAAATAGAATGTCAGCAATTTCCTAGAGAATTCAGATTGTAAAGACAGCCAATTGTATGTAGCTTCTTGGGCCATGAGTGTTTATTAAATAACAATAATAATAGCTGACATTTATATTTTGCTTTCATGCATTAAATTATTTAATCCACACGCCAACTCTGTATGGTAGCTGATATTATTATACATATTTTACAGATGAAGAAACTGAACCTCAAAGGTGTTAGGTGACTTGCCCTGAATCACCCACTGTTGACCCAAGTGCCACTTTGTCTAATGTGCTTTGTTGCCTCCAGCTGTTCAGCACAGTGATTTGAAGGAAAGGGTAAGGAAATTCGGGGGTTTTAGAAAAACTGGATTAATGAAAACAATACTGGGAACTGTAGATCATCAGGAACCTGACTGCAAAGCAGTTGGTACACATGATCAGTCAATCTGACTGATTTCACTGAATTGACAGGATATTTCAGCAGGATGAGTGGATGAACTGATTTTAAAAACTTAATTGACCAGTTACATTATGGAACCAACTTGTTATTTTTGTAGACATGCCAAAGAAATATTCAAGTTGGTCAAGTATAACAATCCATCGTAAAAATTCTGTTTAAATGGTAGGAACTCAATAGTAAAAAATGTCCTTAAATATTACCCAGTGTCTTTGATAAGGCAGGCTTGGTATATAAGTGGCTAGGTGTAGGATTTTTTTTCAGTTTATCAAAGAACTCTTTTTGCTTTAGTTTTCCCAATGGCTGGTCTCATAAATTTAACTGTCTTTAAAAAAAAGATTTTTCTCAAGCCCTTGAAACATATTCTGAAAGTTTTGCAAGGACTAAAATTAAATATCAAAGAAGTTCAAGATATATGTTCATTTAAGTAGAGGTTAACAACCTTGTGACCATTTAGTTCAATGTGATTATTAGTGGATGGAGAGTATGCTGACTATAGGTGATTTGATATCCATTTGATAGTTATTTAATGCAAAGTGTTTAAAAAAACAAAGGATGGGAACCCACCATCAAGACAGATATAAATAAACAGTGCCTCATTCACCAGAAACTCATGCCCAAACCACTTTTAACATTATCTAATTCACTTAAGTAACTTCTATCCACCAAGATTTGCTTGCTCTCCTAAGAGGGTTCTGTCATGGTCAAGAAGAATATGGGCAGTGGTTGGTGGTAAATGTTTAACAACAAGCTTTCAGAGAAAAAAAAAGTTTGATCTGTATTATTGAGATTTTCTCCAACTTTTTAAAAAGTCTAGACAAACAGCATTTTTGAAGTGTCAATGCATACGCTGAAAATTCAACAGACTTTGGCTAGCCCCAATCAGTGGGCTTTAACATACCCCTCAATATAGGAATAAGAAAGAATAAAAGAGACTATGTTCAGGGATTCATTTATATTTGAGTTTGATACCACTGGATTAGATAGAAGATTTTAAAGATCTTTTTCAGCTCTAAACATATGATTTTGCTTCCATGGCAATTACCTTTAAGCCACATGGTAACCAACTTCACTGATGATTGAAAGGACAAATGGACCAAAATTACAACAGGAAAGATTTAGACTAGAGTCTAAATTTAGAGTAGAGGATTTAGACTGCCAGTTGAGGATTGCAAAATACTGAGGGATAATGTGGAATCTTCTTTCCATAGGTGTTTAAAATACAGGATACTATATTTCAGTATGACTTATCAGATGGACAGCTAGGTGGCAAAGTTGATAGAGTGCCAGTTCAGGAATCAGACAGACTCTCAAGTTCAAATCTGGCTTCAGATACTCATAGTATGACCCTAGGTAAATCACTTAACCCTGTTTGCCTCAATTTCCTTATCTGTAAAATAAGTTAGAGAAAGAAAGGACAAATCACCCCAATATCTATGCCAAGAAAATTCCCAAAAGTGGTTACAAAGAGTTGGACACAACGGAAAAATGATTGAACATATCAATTGGGCAGCATAAGGCTATAAAGCTCAAGGTTTGTTTGTTTATAAAATATCAGTAGCATAATAGTTAGCACAGTATGACTTATACTGTAATCTATCCATAGACATCAGACAAATATTTGGTGGTTGTTAGTTTTATTTGTATTAGATTAAAATCATCACACTGATACCCTATTTGGAAACTTGCCAATAACATGTCAACAAAACTTACAGCTTGTCAGCAATCAGTTGCCTTTGATGTCTGCCTTTATATATTCCTTTCAAGAAAATTAATAGTGATTTATAGTGATAAGCCAGCAAGATATGAAACTATGTCTGTTTCACATATAACCTTTAGGAGAGGGGCAAGAAGGATTGAGAACTTGACCTGTGATTTTAGCAATATATAAATAGTGAGATCTTAGTGAGATCATTATGTCTACTAATCCAGGTTAGCAACTGTTTTGCAATCTTTAGTTTTAGAGAATTGCCCAGAGGCAGAAGAAATCAAATCATCTGTCTAGGATTTAATAGCCAAAAGTAGAATTTGAACCCAGGTATTTTTTTTACTCCTAGGCTAGCTCTCACTCACTATCCCATCAGTAATAAGCTTTGTAAAGGTTATTTTATTTAGTCATTTTTAGGCATGTCTGACTTCATGGCCTTACTTGGGATTTTCTTTGTAAAGATATTAGAGTGGTTTGCTATTTCCTTCTCCAGGTCATTTTATAGATGAGGAAACTAAGACAAATAGGGTTAAATGACTTTATATTATTTCATTTAAGCCTCACAATAGCTATATGAGGTTCATACCATTGATATTATTATTCCCATTTTACAGATGGGAGACACAGAGGTCAGGTGATTTGCCTATTGTTAGTTACATAGGTAAGTGTCACAAGCATATCACCATACAGTGATGAATATTTTTTGGTCAGAGCAAAAGAACATTAATCAATCAATCAATCAAAAAAATCAAAAAGAATATCAGTAAATCAATTAAATACCCACTATATGCCAGGCATTTCATTAGGTATGAGGGAAACAAAGGCATAAATAAAATGGTCTTGTCCCTCAGGGAGCTTATTACATTCTATTGAGAGATGTATGTACATGTTTAACTGTGTAATGTGTATATATATATATATATATAATATGTAAATATATGTAAAACATAAATACATAAAATATATAATTATATATGTAAATACATTATATATATACATATATATAACAAATACAAGGTGATTTGAAGGATATGGGAGACACCAGCAGCTGAGAGGATCAGAAAAGATGTCATGTAGGAGGTAGAATTTGAGCTGAGCTTGGAAGGAAACTTGGAATTCTGAAAAGTGGGAATGAAGAGGGAATGAGTACCAGAAATGAGGTATGGCCTATGCAAAGACATGGAGATGGGAAATACTGTTATGTGTGAAAAGCACCAAGAAAGCTAGTCTGGCTAGACCCTAGAGTACATGGAGGGAAATAGCATATAATAAAGCTGGGAAAGCACATTTTAGAGACAACTGGGGATGGATTTTAGATATTGAACAGAGAAATACATATTTACATAAATTATAGAAATATATTTATATGTATATAAAGAGGTAATAGGAAGTTTCCACTAAAGAAGAAACATTCACTAAATAGAACATTCAATAAAGTATTAATAGGCTATGATTAGCATTGTTGGAAAGAATAACCCCATGAAATCATGGATTTATAGATTGAATTAATGCAACAATTCCTACATGAGAAAGGATCTATGGGATGAAATAAGCAGACAAATAATTCCTCCACTTTTCTCTTGTTTTCTCTTCTCTCTTTATTCATACCAAAAAAATTCATTGGATATATGATTGCCATGATTCTCCAATTTATGGTTTAGAACAATTGTAATAAGTACAGTATCTAGAAGTAGATTAGAGAGTCATAGTGTCTGGGATGACTAAAGTTATCCTCTGAGGGATTTTTGCTCTGATTAGACCACATTCAGGAATCTGGGTCAGTTTCTGGAATCTCTATTTTACAGAGAATGCTAATAAGTCAAGGTGTTATAGTGGAAGGTAACCAAGATAGCAAGGGATGTCAAATGATGAAACTTTGAAAGTTGAAAGAATTCTACCAATATAGTGGCCAATCGAGAAGCAGATTACCTGCTTCCATACAGAAAGGTAATGGACTCAAGGCACAGAATGAGACATGTTTTGGGGGCAAGAACAATGCGGAAATTAACTGTGTATGTTCATTAAAAGGGTTTTTTTCTTTTTCCTTTTTTTCCAATGGTGTGTGTGCAAGGGGTGGGGGTGGGGGGTGTTGGAGGGAGGTCCTGTGGTTGTTTCCCCTTGAGCTTACTCTTTGACAACAACTTTGACAACTTGTTCTCTTAATTCTATCAGTATAGGTTGCTACAGCAGCATACCTCTTTCAGTGAAGGGCAATAGTAAGAAGAACATGAGTGAGTTTGACTGTGCGCCCTCTTTTATCTCTGCTGCCCAATATAGTCTCAGTGATTAAAACCCTTAATAGTTCAACAAAAAAAAATCTGAAAGTTATAAAAGCTTATAACTACACTAGGACTTTGGGGACACTGTAAATGTCTTGGTATCTGGATAGCAAAAGTGGGGAAAGTGCCTGTAACTGAATAGTAGATGAAGCAATCAACAGATGGAGATGATCTCTTATTAGTGACCTTTGTGTTCAAAGCCTATGCTTGGTATCAGGGTACAAAAGCTCAGTCAAACTCCCTGACCCCATCACCAATATAAATTCATTGAGGTTGATCTTTAAAGGAAAGAGTATGTTTTTAGGGTCTCAGGTGTAAAAGCTGGACTGTCTGTCTTCATGCTTTGTGGGTTTTAAGAACTTTCAAAGAACATAATCCTGGGTTCTGAAACCTAGAGCTGGAAGATATTTTAGAGGTGTAGTCTAACACCATCATTTTACACATCAGGAAACAGCCCTGGAGGGGGTGACTTGGCTAGGTCATACAGGGAGTGCTGAAATTAGGACTGGAACCCAGGTCCACTGACTTCAAATCTAGTATTCTCTTCTCTGTGCCATGATCCCTTCCTAATAATCCTTAAACTGGAAGTCATGTTAATTATTTGCTGGTAGATTATTAGGTTATCATAATTTGAAAATTATCTTTGTCTTGACATGAATTTTTATTAGTATAAGAAACTCCTAGTGTGGATACTATCTTTATTGGTGCAGGTTAGCAGGTTGTCTGTAAATTAAAAGTCTTAGATGAGTTACTCATGGTAGTGAGTGATAAGTTAAAGTGGCTTGACCATTGGTCACACAACTGCTATGTGTGTCAGAAGCAAGATTTGAACCCAAGTCCTCCAGCTTGCAAGGCCAACCTTCCAGTCATTATTTTACTTGTTTTGTCTAGGCATATATCTAGCATGCATATGTGAGCATACATATATGTATATATAAATATGTTCATATCTATCTGCTGTCATTTAATCATTTTCAGTTATGTTTAACCCTTTCTGATGCCATTTGGGGGTTTTCTTGGCAAAGATAGTGGGATAATTTGCCATTTTCCTTCTCCAGCTCATTTTACAGATGAGGAAACTGAGGCAGAATTAAGTGACTTGCACAGGATCACATAGAGAATAACCGTTTGAGGTCAGATGTGAACATGTCTACCTACCTCCACTGGGACTAGAACTTTATACACTGTGCCATCATTCTGCTCATATATAGATATAGAAAGATGTGTAAATAAACCAAATATACTTTGATAGATGGACCCACCATTCTGTAGATGTAACTATTGCCTCTAAAGTCACTGATCACAATCTATCTATATCTTCTTATCCTGTGTAGCTCTTGAAGTTCTCACATCAATGAATTCACCCAAGATTCCAGAATTCTGCCTGCAGATTCTTTGACATTATGTGTATACAAGTGGAGTATGTGAGCTTTCTGCTAATTATCCCATGTTCTTAACCACAAGATCAACCTACCTTCTTTGCCAGTCAGCCTTTTCTCTGATAGTATTTTTATGCCACTTCTCTCATACAATTTTCATAGTAATATGTCACAGGCTATTCATACCCACCGCCCACCTCTACACTGACCTCTGGGTGACTCACAACTTTAATTCTTCAGAAACTGTGATATTCTGTGACTTGTGACCATATAGCATTACTGGAAGTATATTGATGTTAAAAGAGATGACTTTTTTTTTTTTCAGGGAAAAGCTTGAGTCAATAAGAACACTGCACAATTTCCCAAAGGCTATCAACCTTCTTCTTTCTGTGTGTGTATATATATTTATTATATATGGTCAAATTGTACAAATAATTATATATAAACATATTTGCATTCATATATGTTCAAAATTTGTGTGTACCAGAAATGGGTCCTATTTAATGATGTATAGCTTTAAGTGGACCTTATTTTAAGTGGGCCACCCTGTTTATATAGATTTCATATTATATATATACACATAAATATGTACATATAAATTTCCACAGCCAAAGGAAAAGGTTGTATTTTATGGCTTAAAATTACATTTCTTGGCTCTGACAACATGGTAATAAAATCTAACTATTTCCAAGTATAAGAAAGATGGAAAACACTCTTTAAAACATCTTAAATAATAATATTGAAGTCAGTCCTACATCCCTTTTGCATAAGTAGCTTCCACTGAATTTTGGGGAGTTTTGCATATATTACAGCCACCAGATTGGGCATAAACATGGCCCATCTAACTGATTATCAACTTACCCCTGAATTTTCTATCCCACTATCCACAACAAGATGTTCATATATGCATTAAAATACAAACTATTACAAAAAGGATTTATTTGCATTCTATCTTTCCTATATCTATTGCCTAATAAAACAAAATTGTTAAATGAACCTTTAGTAAGAGTTAGAAGAAAATGATGATCAGAAATTATTCAACATTTTCTACCAAGGATCCATTTGACATTCAGGTATATTATGGGTAATGTCAAGATTAGTTTTAATACTAAGCAAAATTGGTGTTAGTTTTAAAGCTAATTTTGTTCATTAACTGGATTTAGAAAAGGGTTAGCACATACTCAAAGTGCTACCAATTTCCGGCTTTTAATTAAACCAATTTAATTATAACAATGTTAGGGATTTCATTTGGTTCTTCCCAGACTAATGATATTGGCCAGTAGCACTTGGCATTAGCCAGAGTTTAGACTTGGCTGTAATAGTTATATCTCATCACAAACTTTGACACTATTGATCATGATTATTATCATGGTTAGTAGGTTAGGTTTTGTCAATATATCCAGAGGTACTATTGCTGCATCCATTGATCAGTTTCTGTAACTGTTATTTTGGGGGTATGTGGTGAGCCTAGTGAGGGCTGAATAGAATTACAGATCCATGCAGAATACAGGTAGGGGCAATCACTTCAGTCAGGGTTACAAGTAACAGCACAGAACTAGGCAGAATACCTAGTTACCTATCTTAGAACTGTCACAGATCAATAAGAGACTACTAGTAGGTTAAAAACTGAAAAATTCACAAATAGGAGATATTATCATAGTTACAGAATATCAGGCCAAAATGGTGCATAATAGGAAAAGGATAGGCAAAATTCAAAGTCAAATAATCTAGTGCCACCAAACTTTCAGGAAGGCAGGGTCAAATAGGCACACTTAGGAAGAATACTGTAATCTTAGGTAGATCCTGAATTTTTGTGTTTATGTGGGTAGTGGGACCATCACTCTTGTCCTCCATGATTTCTATTGTATTGGATACATAGAGTGAGTTAGAGGGAAGGACAAGAAGTCTTTGCTTGCTGGGAGGGACTCCAGCCTCTTTGGTACCAACGTCTTTGTATTCAGTGACCCAGTTTCTACTTGGGACCTACTGTGGGGATCACTGAAATGGAGAATCATAATGTTGGCTGGTGGCAAACCATACTTATGAAGTCTGCTGTGTTTTGTGTTTTGTTTTTTTAGTTTGGTTACAATAGGATTGATTTAAATTTCATGGGCATCCATTAAGTGGTTTAAACATTTCAACTTCCCTTAAATTTCATACCTAGAGAAAGACCACTCTGGTCCCTTGCACTCCATCATTTCATCAATTTTGTTGATTTCCAAGGACTTACTAAGTGACAGGCACTGTGGCAAGGTGGCGACATAGAAAGACAAAAAAGGAATCAGTTCTTGACCTCATGGAGCTTACATTTTATTGATGAGAAGCAACATGAAAATCCAAAAACAACATAAATACATAACAAAGTCAATCCTAGGGGGACAACATTAACAAATGTGGGGAACAGTATAAGCTTCCTATTGGGTGAGACATAAACTGAGTTGTTAAGAAAGCTTGGAATTTTATTGGGTGGAGGGGAGAATGGAAACATTTCAGGCTGGAGAACAACAACTTCTGCCAAAGTAGGGGATGGAATTTTATGTATAGTGCATATCAAGTTGGACATAGGGTATGTAAGAAGGAATAATGTATAATCAATCACCCTAGCCTCATTTTTGCCTTAGGGGAAAGCCTACATGATGGAATAAACTTTAGGAAAGAGCTTTATAATAATCATGATACTGAATCGCTAAAGAAGCATCATCCTTGAAGGGTAAACACCTTGATGTTGAAACTCATTAATTAATTAATGTCAATTAATCAAAGCCATTTTTACATTGCAAAATGCTTTTTTTTCTGCTTTCAGGATTATTATGTATGAGAAGAGTGATGATTTAAATCCTAGGAAGCTAAAAAGAACAGATCATAAGATTTAGGACTAGAAGGGATCTTAGTGATCATTTAATCCAGCCACCATATTTTACATGTAAAGAAATTTAATCCCATAGAGTGGATTTGCCAGAGTTCACAGAGGTAATAAGCAATAGAGATGGGATTTGACTCCAAGTCCAGGTCTTTTCGCACTATACCATACTGCTTTCTCTCTGCCCACCTCACCTCATTATTCAATATTCTTATTCAATATCCTTAGTTCCAACCTTTATCCTTCCATCAGTACAAAGAATTTCTGTGGCCTCTGAGCCCTACCCAATTTGATAACCAAATTCAAGCTAAAGTATTAAAGGCTAATGATGGCTTAATGTATTGCTCCTCATAGGTAGTGACCTCTGGTTCTTTAAACAACCAATCAACATGAATTTGTTGACAGCTTAAGCTTATACTATGTGCCCGTGGCTATAATAGGCATTAGGCAGGACACAAGAGAAGTTTAAGATGTAATTCCTGTTCTCAATATGTTTACTATTTTGTTAAAGAAGATACCACTTACATGAAAAAATTAGAGGACAAGACAGTAAGGGATAAATGCCAAATATGTGGCACAGAAGTCAGCCTCAAATTTATGAGTAAAACAGAAAATAAAAATTCTGTGAGGTTGGGCCAGTGGAAAAGAGATCTTTGCTATGGGAGACCTTTCCCAGTGCCCATCAAATCACATCATCTGACTTCCCTATCTCTCATGCATCTAAAGTTGTTCCAGTCTCTGATCTACTCTCAAAAAGTCTACATTATTTTATAACGACAGAGTTGGGCTTCTGCTGAAAATAATCAGTAGCTAGCATTTATATATCACTCTAAGATTTACAAAGCATTTAACATATGTTATCTCATTTGATCTTCACAATAATCCTGGGAAGTAGATGCTATTATTATTCCCATTTTACAGATGAGGAATATGAGATAGAGGTTAAATTACTTATCTAGGGTCACACAGCTAGGAAGTACCTGAAGCTGCTTTCCAAGGAATATTGTATTTACTATGCCTCGCCATTACCCAGCTTCCTTATTATCAATAACATGATATTTTCATTATGACTGTACCTTTTCTCAGTTTAAGAAAGAACATTCATCAATGTTCAAAAAGCAGACAAAACTGCTTGGCAATATAGAGTTCTCCATCACTATAACTGTCCCAATAGGCTGGTAACTACTTATGGGGGAGGAAAAACAGGAAGCCTCTTTGGACCAGATGGCCTCTAAGCTTCTACAAATATATACTCTGTAGTAAGATCATAGAGCAGAGTCATGCTAACCACAAGGAACAGCCCAAAACTCTGTCCTCAGAAGAATAAGATCACCAGTTGCAGATTGATTACATATAATATGGTGATCAAAAGGTAAGATTAATGTCTTTTTTTTAAATTACATTAAGCTTGACTTCTTTAGTCTAGTTCATCAGTAAGTCAGTCAACAATCATTTATTCATTTATTTACTTTCTCTTAGGAATTGTGCTAAATGCTGGGGATACAAAGAAAAAGCAAAAATTCGATCTCTATCTTCAAGGAGACCACATGTAATGAGCTAGACTACATGCAAACTACTATGCATATCCACAATATTCAAAATGTAAATGAAAGGAAATTTCAAAGGGAAAGCACCAGTATTGGGGAAGAAAGCTCTGGAAAAAGGCCTTTACAGCGGGTGGAATTTGAACAGTTTTAAAAGAGTCTAGGAAAGCCAGGAAGTTGAAGTGAAAAGAGAGAGCATCCAGGCAAGGTGGGGGGACACCCAGGGAAAAGGCAGGGAGGTGGGGAAATGGGAGTGTGGTGTGGGAAGCATCATAGTAAGTCAGCCAGTCACTGGATCAGAGGGTACATGGAAGTGAGTAGAGTGAAGAAAGATCAGAAAGGTAGGACACCTGATTATGAAGGGATTGAGTTGTTAGAGAATTTCATATTTTATTTGAGATAAAAGGGGAACCCCAGGAGTTTCTTGAAGAAGGGGGTGTGATATTGTCAAACCTGTGTATTAGAAAAATTATTTTGTGAGGTGAATGGAAGATGGATTAGTATAGAGAGAGGTCTGATGCATGGAGACCAACCAGGAGGCTCTCACAATAGTATAAAATTCCCAGCATCGTGGAATACTATGATTTCAGAATGATCTTGAATTCAGCCGTGGAAAGCATCATGGTGGATGTAATAAGGATGCAACCATCACAAAGACTTGCATGACAGAAGTGATACAAAGGGCATTTCCAAGGACATGCATGACTAGAAAAAGATGTGGCTCCCCATATTACATGGGGAGGGGTGCCTAATGGCAGATGTGCAGCCCATGTGCTGCTCTGGCACCCATTAAATTTGAAGAGAATCCCTAAGGCTTATAGTCCATTGGGTAGATCTTTTATTGGGGATTTATGGAAGGCCACAGACAATAATTACATAGATGTGATACCATGGGTGTACTGAAATTTTCACTAGTGGAAGATTATATAATGGTATGAAGGTTTGGATATAAATTACTAAGAATGACTTTCTTGTATGGCTTATAAACTGACTCTGAGGAAATCCCAAAAGAAGATTTTTTAAAATCTTACTTTCTGTTTTAGAATCAATTGGTTCTAAGGCAGAAGAGTGGTAAGGGCTAGGTAATGGGGGTTAAGTGAACCAAGAGATTTTTAACAAGTGTTCTAAGTAATGGAAAGATTTCAGTCCCATAAGCCTTTATTAATCACCTACTATGTTTCAAGAACTGAGCTAGGTGTTGGGATTGAAAGTCAAATATCAAAGTCTTTACCCTCAAGTTGTTTACCTTCTTTTATAAATAACAACATATATGTATAATAGGAAACATAAAATAAAACAGATGCAAAGTAATTTCAAGAAGGCTGGCACTAATGACTGAGGATAAGGGTTCAAATCAGGCTGGGTTTCTCTCCCACCCTTCCCTCTTTCCCCCCATCTAATGTGATGCTTTCAAGGCTTATTTTTTCTCCCAATGAATGTATGCTCATCCTTATTTCCTTTGGCATTCCCATAGCCCTAGTTTGGATCCTCATCACTTCACACCTGGACTATTATAATAGTTGATCTCTCAGCCAAGCTTTTCCCCAGTCCATTACATTGTCAACTCAGCTGTCAAATTAATTTTCCTAAAGCACATGTGCCCTCCCTATTACCATTCAATAAAACATTAGTGGTTCTCTATTACCTCTAGGATCAAATCTAAAATCCCTTGTTTGGTGATTAATAAGCTGACCTATCTTTCCAGTCTTCTTTTAAATTTTTTTTTTACAAAACCCTTACATTCTATCTTAGAATCAATACGGTCAGTTTGAAGGCAGTATAGTGGTAAGGGCTAGGCAACTGGGGTTAAGTGACTTGCCCAGGGTCACACTGCTAGGAAGTGTCTAAGGTGAGATTTGAACCCAGGACTTCCCATCTCTGGGCCTGACTGTCCATTGAGCCACCTAGCTGCCCCTCCAGTGTTCTTAAACTTCACTCACTCCCATATATTCTACAATTCATAGATATTGACCTCTTCGCTATTCCTTGAATCCAGCACTCCATCTCCAAAACTGGGGTATTTTCATTGACTGGCACATAATTGGAATTCACTCTGCCTCTTGGTTTGCCTGGCTTCCTCTTCAGTTAAAATCCCACCTTCTTTAAGAAATCTTTCCCCATTCCCCTTCATGTTAATGGTTACCCTCTGCTGATTATCTCTAATTTAACCTAAAAATAGTATGTGTGTATTCATATACATATACTATATAATAAATATATATATAGTTGGTCCATAGTTATTTGTATGTTGTCCCCCTTCATTAAACAATGAACTCTTTGAGAGTGGGGACTGTCTGTCTTTTGTCTTTCTTTGTATTCTTGGTGGTTAGCCCAGTGCCTACCCCATAGTAGGCACTGAATTAATGCTTATTGACTGACTCAGCTCTAGCAGGGTAATACTATATTTTATATCCCAGATTAATTTGGTTTTAACAGATGGTAAAAATAGTTTCTGGCAGAAAACATTGGGGAATTACTGGCCTTGCAGAAATAACTAGCCATCCAAATTTTTATGTGAACAGCTTTTACATATATATTGAATGAAACACCTCCTGTTTTTGCTTTAACTCCATAATCACAGAGAATTAAAAGGCAGGGGAAAGGAATAAGCATTTATAAGTCACCTACTATATACTAGGCAAGCACTTTACAAACATTATCTCGTTGTAATACTTATAACAGCTCTGTGAGATAGATAATATTATTATACCTGCTTTCCAGATTAAGAAACTGAGGTGTTGAGAAGCCAAATGAATTGCCCAGTTAATAAGTGTTTGTGACATATTTTGAACTCAGGAGTGTATTCTGACCCCCCACCCAAGTTCAGGGCTCTTATCACTACACCACTTAGCAACCCCAAAAGCATCTTGGTAAGGAAGGGGCAGTTTTGTGTAATGAGGAAGGTAGAATGGTGGAATATGGTTCAAGAAGCCTGAGGTTAAAGTCCAGTTTCTATCACTATCAAGGTATGAGACTTTTGACTTTAGATTGCTCACCTGTAACAGGAAAGCCTTGGCTTAGACCTCACCAAGGTTTCTTCTTGCTTTACTATCCTATGATTCTCTCATCAGTCAACTATAACTTTCATGTCAGCTTAAGCATTGCCTCCCCTCTCCTGGAAGGAATCTGTGCCTTCAATTTTATCAAAGAACCAAAGGCTTCAAACCTCATTCCAAGAATTTGCAGGTTCAGTAAGAAAGTATGGAAGATATTTGCAAAAGACCAAGCCCTTTTTACATCCTGAAATTATGCCACACAGCTGACTAAAAATGATAACAACAGCTAACATTTATATAGTGCTTCCTAGGTGGAAAGAACTGCGTTAATGTCTTTACAGATATTAATTCATTTTATTCTTTTAACAACCCTGGGAGGTTAAATATTTTTATTATTCCCATTTTACAGAGGAGGAAACAGCAGTTAGGTGACTTGTCCAGGGTTACAAAGCTAGTAAATGTCTAAGTGCAGATTAAAACTCAAGTCTTCCTGACTCCAGACCCAGTCCTCTATTCATTGTGCCATATGGTGGCCCCAACCATTTATACCAATGCTTGATCCTGTCTTTCCCATTTTTTAGCCTTATTCCTATCTATATGGAACAGGATCAGAAAATGGAGTTGGCTAACATTCATGTCCAGGTTGTGTTTAGAGTTCAAGCCATCACTGCTTTGATTATTTACCCTCGCAAAAGTTTCATGTGTTTCAAGGGTCAAAAGCAACTGGTTGAGTCACCTTGTTTCAGATGGCTCTTGGCCTTAGGCTTTAGTTATTGAAGGTTATAGGTCTAGGAACGTCTTTATTTTTATTAAAACCAGGTAGTTATGGCATCACACTCTGCCCAGCTCAGAATAGGCAATAAATTAAAAGAGGGGAATATCTAGGTGGCTCAGTAGATAGAGAGCCAGGCCTGAAGATGGGATGTCCTGGGCTCAAATCTGGACTCAGACACTTCCTAGCTGGGTGAGCCTTGGCAAGTCACTTAACCCCCATTGCCTAGTCCTTACCACTCAATCTTTTGCCTTGGAACCAATTCTTAGTATTAAAGATAAAAGGCAAGAGCTTAAAAAAATAAATAAACTAAGAGAGAAAGAAATTTTCAGAGGGAATGAGAACAAAACAATCTAGATTTAAAATGATAATTTATAAATTTACTTATATAGAAATTAGTATATTTTATATATATATATAAAATGCATTTAAGAATATAAAAAATCAAATATAAGTTTGTCATTTGTATTCTTTCATTTCTCAATTGGCTATATTTTGTTGTCATTTATTTCCAAACTCATATTTTCTTTCTTTATTGCTATTTTTTATTGCAACATCTTAATTTCCCAGTATGTCCCTCCTTTACCCAAAGTTATTCGAAAGAGGGGGGAAATTCAGTAAAACAAACCAAATCATCAACTACGTCCTACAGTAACACTCTTATAATCTTCCCACATTTGTCAAGAATATGTGGACTCATCTCTTCTTTGGGGTCAAGTTTGCACAAGTATTAAGTTTTCTATAAAAATTCCATTAACTGGAATGCTTTGAGACTAAAATGTTTTCTTCATTTGGATGATTTAGATGGCTTAAAGTTAACTTCAAAGCCCTATATTCTCCAGTTGAAAGTCTTCTCAAATGTATTAGAATGCTTCCCTTTATTTGTCCAGATATTATATTGAAATTATCTTTCTTGCTTGAAAATATTATTCCTTGATGACCTTAGGACATCATTCTCAATCCTTATACCATAGTGTGGATGAAAAATGTGTAGGGGTGAACTAATGTGTACATCAATTCAAGAAGTGAATTGTGATTCATTTCAATTCAACATCTATCAAGAACATTGTGCTGAGTGATGCGACATAAAAACCAAAAATAAAACCAAGAGTTCATGCCTTCAAGGATCTTACATTCTACTGAAGACAGGACACATAAAACAGGCAAGAAAATATGAGATAATCTGAGGAAGGGAGGAATGCTAATAATCAGGGGACAGTTCTGCCTCAACTGAGCTTTGGAAGCTAAGGATACCATTTAAGGAGATGTTTGTGGACTGAATTATAAGATTAAGAGGCAAAGGTGAGGAAGGAATATATTATAGTTGTCAGGGCCAGGCTATAGAAATTAATAATCAATAAGCATTTAACAATACCTAATATGTCAGACACTGTGCTAGGCACTGGGGATACAAATCTGCCCCCCTAAAAAAAGAAAAGAAAAAAGGAACCATCCCTATGGCTAGGTGATGTAGTGGATAGAATGCTGGTCCTGGAATCAAGAAAATCTGGCTTCAAATCTAGCCTCAGACATGTACTAATGCTGCAGCCCCAGGCAAGTCACTTAAACTCTGCCTGCCTGAGTTTTCTCAATTATGAAATGGGGATAACAGCATTAACCCCCAACACCCCAGTGGGATAGTCATCAAATAAGATAATATTTACAAAGCACTTAGCAACAGTGTTTGCCATGTGGTAGGTACTGAATAAACACTTCCCTCTGTCCCTCCCTCTTTCCTTCCTTCCTTCCTTCCTTCCTTCCTTCCTTCCTTCCTTCCTTCCTTCCTTCCTTCCTTCCTTCCTTCCTTCCTTCCTTCCTTCCTTCCTTCCTTTCTTCCTTCCTTCCTTCCTTCCTTCCTTCCTTCCTTCCTTCCTTCCTTCCTTCCTTCCTTTCTCTTTCTTTCTTTCTTTCTTCCTTTCTTTCCTTCTTTCTTTCTTTCTTTCTTTCTTTCTTTCTTTCTTTCTTTCTTTCTTTCTTTCTTTCTTTCTTTCTTTCTTTCTTTCTTTCTTTCTTTCTTTCTTTCTTTCTTTCTTTCTTTCCTTTCAAAGAACTTTTATTCTGTTGGGAAAGAAATACACAGAAAATAAATGCAAAATGGAGTCAACTTGCTTAACTACAAAGCCCTTAAGGAAAGTGAGCACCAGTGTTTGGGTCAGAAAATGTATATATATTGTAAGTGATGCTTCAGGTGTATATTGAAAGATATATGAGATTCTATGTGAAACATGAAAAGGTAGAGGAGGTCTAGGAGGATTGTTGAGTTCAGTTCAATTTATACTAACCTGATAGTTGCCCTCAAGAGTTTTGGGGGTTTGGGAGGTTTTCTTGAAACCCTTACCCAGTCTTAGAATCAATACCATGTATTGATTCTAAGGCAGAAGAGTGGAAAGGGCCAGGCAATGGGGGGTGGGGTGGGGTTAACTACTTGCTCAGGGTCATACAACTAGGAAGTGTCTGAAGGACCTCGAAGCCTGGCTCCCAATCCACTGAGCCACCTAAAACTGCCTCCAAAGAGTTGTTAAAAAAAAGAAAGAAATTCCATATATAAACCTGATTTCTTGTGATTTTTTCTCCTCATAGCCTGATTCATATAATAAATTTTTGTTGAAATTGAGTGTTCTGATTGGTTTGGTTGTGGTTAAAACTAAAAGAACACTGAATTTTAAGTCATTAAAGACCTAGATTTGGGATCTAACCTAAACTTCAATCTTTTCATCTGTCAACTAGGAGCAATACTTGCATAACCTACTTCACAAGACAGTTCTGAACACAAGGTGAAGCAGCTAGGTGAAGGAGTGGTTGGAGTAAAAGGACAGAAGTTTAAATTCTGCCTCACATACTTACCAGCTGTGACTCTGGGTAAGTCACTTAACCTTTCTCAGACTATTTACACATCTGTAAAAGGGGAATGACCATTTTGATTACCTCATGAGGTTTTTGTGAGGATTGAAGAACATGATATAGGTAAAGTCTTTTCATATCTTTAAAGCACTATATAAATGCTAGATATTGTTATGAAAACTGTACAGAAAGGTGTTATTGAATTTCCACACAGTAAATTACATTTCCTATATGTAATGAAAAGAACGTGAGGCAAGTTAGGAACCCCAAGTTCTCATCCCAGGTTTTCTCCTAATTGTTGCTTTTGGTAGTTTGTCACATCCTACTTTTCATGACCCCACTGGAGATTTTCTTGGCCAAGATATTGGAGTGATTTATCATTTCCTTCTCTAGCTCTTTATGACCCCATTCAGGGTTTTCTTGGTAAAGACACTGGAATGGTTTCATTCCATCTCCAGCTCATTTAACAGATGAGTAAACTGAGGTAAACAGGGTTAAGCGACTTGCCAGTCACATAGCTAGTAAATATTTTAGGCTACATTTGAACTTAGGACTGACTCCAGTCCCAGTGCTGTAGCTGTTGTAGCACTTCACTGCCACAATTTGCTACTAATTTAGCTATGTGATATGTGGACAAGTTATGTACCCTTTCTGATCCCCAGTTTTTTCAACTGTAAAATGAGGGTGTTGGACTGGTTAACCTTTAACATAATGAATCTCTCTAACATTTAATGAGTCTAATATTCCTGAAACATCCCCATTGATTACTGTGAAGAACTCAAACTTTAAGCAAGTTTTGGATTGTCTTTTGATGAGTGCCTAGCATCTCTCTTAGACAGTGGTTACTTTCAGTAATGTCATTTTATACAAAGTGTAGCCTTAAGAGTCTTCTCAGTTTTCATTAAGGAGGGAATTTAACAATAATATATATCCTTAGTAGATTATTAGGTAGATATATCCTTTCGGTAGATCCAAAGTTCTGTTTGGTTTCTGGGGATGAGGAAATCTATAATGTCCACCAGACTTGGGGATTGCCAGATCCATTATTAGTGTTGCCATCAATATAAAAGCACAATAGCCTACTTAATGTATGAATTTCTCTCAATTTACACCTTTTCCTCATATGCCACATCTTGCCTACATACACAGATTATAATAAGTGCACTGCTGCAGTGGGCTTCAGAAGGCTATAGTTGATTAAAATGAATTTTCATGTTGAAGAATGATAATCTGTCTATAGCCTCTCAAATGGAGGTCATCGTTAGGAACAGACCAGTTATTTTTGCTAATCCAATCTTGGCAATATGCCTTAACCTTGAAGGAAAGGTACTAGTGTTAATTGTCATTTCCTTCTTGGACTCCCAATAAGAGTACTTGCTACCATAATTCATTTTGGTGATTCAGACCTCTGCTCATCAAGGAGAAACCTAAACCACTTGGCTACCAATGAAATATCAGTTCTTTAAGTTTTTGATTTTTGATGCCTTCTTCCCCCCCCCCTCCAATTCATGAGACACATGACATTGTCTCCTGATGTTTTTACATACATTAGTACTTTGTAGTAGCTTCTTCTTCAAACATGTGCCACCCATGGTTACCCAAGTATAGCATATGAACTTTTTTAATTGAAAATTTTTATTTCATTAATTAATTTAGAATATTTTTCCATGGTTACATGATTCATGTTCTTTCCCTCCCCTTCACCCCTGTAGCCAACATGCAATTCCACTGGGTTTTACATGTATCATTGATCAAGACCTATTTCCATATTATTGATAATTGCACTAGGGTGATCATTTAGAGTCTATATCCCCAATTATATCCCCCTCAAACCATGTGATCAAGCAGTTGTTTTTCTTCTGTGTTTCTACTATCACAGTTCTTCCTCTGAATGTGGATAGCATTCTTTCTCAGAATGTCCTGGATCATTAACACATGAACTTTTGCTGGAAGTAGTAATCATACTACTCACCAAGGTAGAATGAGCAATGTATTTGAGCATCAGAAGACTTGAATTCAAATTCTGTCTTCAACCCTTACAACCTATGTGTGAACTTGGACAAAAAAGTCAATATGTCTAAGCCTCAGTTCCCTCATATATAAAAGAATGTACTATTTGATAACCTCTCTGGTCTCTTCCAACTTTAAAAAACCATGATTCTCTGCCCATATTATTAAAGACTAAAAAAATCTATAAAGCATAATTTTTACTGTTATAAGATTTCATTACTCTTTTCCTTATTCACTATAATAATTATAATAATAATACATACATACAACTCATCAGTAAGAAGAGAACTTCTTACTCTAGGTCATATATATAATCTATTTTTATTAAAATGGTTTCTTGCCCAAACTTGCTTTTTCTTAGGCTCAGTCAAGTTTCTTCTTTCAGGTCTTGGCCTAGGATGAATTTTGTGGATGGATATGAGCAGTAGAAAATGACCACTGCTTCTCTGCCCTCCCATTTCATTTTTGCTTTCTCCTTTTTTAAAATTTGTTTCTCAATATCTCAAGTTTTATTATTCAACTTGGCTTATAACTAATTTTTTCATTTGTAAAATGGAAAGCCACTTGTATCGGCCACAGTACCTTGGATATTATTAGATCCAGCAATATGGTAGATTCCCTCAATAAAGCAGATGGCAATCTATCTACAGTTTGGTAGGTAATCTTAGCTGCTTGAAGCTTACAAAAGTTAAAATACTTGCTCATGGTCATTTAACAAATTTCAAAGGTGAGATCTGAATCCAGGTTATCCTGACTCTAACACTAGCATGCTACCTTTCTTGTAGACATAATGATCAATGTCCAGTTTACCAAGTAGTAAATCTTTGTTGAATTGGTGTTATCCAGAGGGCCCTCTTGTCTTGCTTTAAGTAACTTTGACATAAGAACATCAGGCTTACTGGGAAAAAAAAAACTACTCAGAAAGTTGAGTCTTTGCTTTACAATGTGGTTTGCAATAGAATTCCCTTAAACAAAAGTTCCCTTGGTGCATCTGGGAATATAATTTTATTTATAAAAATTACATTTACACAGTTTTTAGTGACATGTCAGCTGAATGTGGCAAGGCATTCCCACAGTAATAGTAACAAAAATAAGTGTGGCTATACTACTCACTTGTAGAACAAACTGCAAGATAAGGCAGGAGGAGCATTATTAGCCCATTTTTAGAGATGGAGAAATGGATAGACACAAAGTGATGTAAGATCAAAGATCTCAAACAGGAGGTTCACCTATTCTAGTCATTTTACAGGGGAGGAAACATAGCTGAACTTGCCCAAGGTCATGAAGGTGGAGTCCACACCCAGGTCCTCTGACTACAAAGACAATACTCTTTTCCTATACGAGGCTTGTAATTATCAATATGCTCAACTCCTTACTATTTATAGTTCTATTACTCATATCTGTAGAACAATACAAACAAATGTTTCTTCAGCTAGACTGGCCCTATACTAAATTATTACCTAAGGAATCCAGAAGTGCCAGTCACCCACTGATCCTGTGCACCTGCCCACATGTCTAGAAAAGCTGGGTGTAGGTATTAGTTATAAGGGGAAAGAGAATAAGCATTTATTTGGCACCTACTATGTTCTAGGTATTGTGCTAAGCACTTTACAATTATTGTCTCATTTGATTCTCATAACTACTCTGGGAGATTGGTGCTAACCCTTAACTCCACTTTAACGATGAGGAAACTGAGGTAGACAGTGGTTAGGTGACTTACCCAGAATCATATAGATAAGAAGTGTTTGAGGCTGCATTTGAACTCAGTTCTTTCAGATGCCAAGCTCTGTGCTCTACCATTATGCTTCCTAGTTGCTTAGGTAAAGAAAAGCTTTCATGTAGGCTCTCTTTCCCCTACACCTAGAATCAATTTACTTTTCATCATTGCTTGTTGTGTTCTTTATCCTTCAATACTCAGCTGAGTACCATTTCCTCCAAGAATCCTTCCTTATCATCCTCAAGTGAAAGTGGTCTTTCTCTAATCAAATTATTTTAGAATGCCTTCTTGCCCCTACCTCTACCACATTTTACCTTGTATTTATTTCTTGATATGTCCTGTCAAGGGCTGTGCCTCTTTGATCTTTGAATTCTCGGGGCTTAGAATGGTCCTCTGCACACAGTGGTGCTTAATAAAGGTTTAATGGACAAATGCTACTATAAGTTGTTTGACTATTGCTTTCTCTATCATTTGCTTATCAATATAAATGTGGGAAGAAGTTATAAAAATATTGTATCCTGGCATGTATCTTAATGGGTTAATTTTCCTTTTTGACCTCATCTGGACAATAATTAGTAGTTTATTTTTCCCAATTTCTAAAAATCCTTCCCAGTAGCTCCCAACAAAACAAATATGCGATGTTGGCCTTTGCTTGGTAATAAAGAACCATTGTAGATTCTTTAAGCATAAGAGTGGCATGTTTCTTGCTATGGGTTCAAAAATTCCACTATAGTGTAAATGGAAGAATGGCAAGACCAAAACATATATAAACATATATATATATGTACATATATATATACATACACACATATATATATTTTTTTAATTATCCCGAAAAATAAGGATTCTATCCTTCTGACAGCTTTTTGGACATTTTCTCCTCATGTAACTGTCTCGGTGCTATGCTGGTTTAGATTTAAGACAAATAGTTTTTGGGGAAATGAAATACAATTAGATAAAAAGCTGGGTCAAATTTAGGACTACACAACCTTTCCAGTATTTCTTTAAGCTATAATGTCAATAGGTAGAACAGAGAGAACTAGAATGGTAGTTTACAGCATCTCAGAACAGGAACTGCCTATCAGGGTCATGTAAGTCAATCTTTAGTTGAAGCACAAATTTATTTTAGAATATTCCTCAAAAGTGGTCATCCAGGCTCTATTTGAATATTACAAGAGAAGGAGAATTTACTGCTATTCTGTAAGTAACCTATTCCATTATGAACAATTGTAATTTCACCTTATTTTATTTTTAAATCAAATCTGTGTAGGGATAGAGAGGGAGTTCTAGGTAAGAAACTTTCTCTATGAAAGGTGCTTTGCAATTTATAGTCTTAAAAAGTTTCCTAAGGCATTGAGTAGTTAATTGTCTTGACCAGGGGACCCAGCTAATATGTATTATGGGCAGGATTTGAATTCAACTCTTTCTGATTCTGGGGCCAGGTCTCTACCTACTACCCCATCCTTCTTCTATATTGAACTGATATTTACTTGCATCCACAATGGTCCTAGTTCTCTACTCACACAAAATGAGTCAAATCCCTCTTCTACCTGACAGACCTTCAAATAGTTAAAGATAGCATTCATGTCCCTCTTCCACTCAGGTCTCTACAATTCAAGTTCTTTCAACTTATCTTCATGGTTTCTAATCAGCTCATCATACTGGTCCTCTCCTTATCATAAATTCTAGTATATCATAAATACGGAAACTAGAATAAAACAAAATATTCCAAATAGGGTTGGTCCATTCTAGACAAGAGTATGGTGGGACTACAACATCATTTATTTTTAATGGTGTTTCTTTTAAAATAGTCTAAGGTCACATTACTATTTTTGGTTTTGACCTCACTGGGTTGATTTTTTTTTTACCTTGCAAGTCCACTAAACCTTCCAGGTTTTTTTCCGTTATCTTTTCCCACCTAGTTTGTTATTATTCTTCCATGGTTTTTAGTATTTTTCAACTCTTTATAATCACATTTGTGGTTTTCTTGGCAAAGATACTGGAATGATTTGCCATTTCCTTCTCCAGTTCATTTTACATTTGAGGAAACTGAGACAAATAGGGTTCATTTGAGTTGTCTGGGGTCCTATAGCTAGTAAGTTCCTGAGGCCAGATTTGAACTCAGGAAGATAAGTCTTCCTGACTCCAAGCTTGGCTCTCTCTCTACTGTCCTTCTACCTAGCTTACACTTATGCAATTGATTTTTTGAATCATAGTACAGAAATTTCCACTTATTGCTATTAACTTTTCTTATTAGATTGATTCATTACTTGTAGCCCTTTAAAATAATTTTGGAACTAGGCTTTGCCAATCTTTCACCCAATTCTGTGTATTTAAAAATTTTAGCAAGCATGTCGTATTTTCATTCAAGTTATTGATTTAAAAAAAGGTTGAAATAAACAGTGTAGGATAGCATGCTATAGGTTACCTTTCTCCAGTATGACTTTCATCTGTTAATCAGCACTTTTTGGATCCAGTCCAACCAGTTCCAAATGCACCTAGTTATATTAAAATCTAGCTCACATTTCCCTATTTTGTCTTCAAGATTATCATGAGACACTTGCTAAAAATCCAGGTAAATACATATAGTTTCCCTTATCTGCTAAGCCTAGTAACTGTGATCATAAAGGAAATAAGGCTGGTCTAGAATGACTTAATGAACCTGTGATGACCTATAGTGATCATTACTTCTGTTCTAAATGCTTACACAGTATAGGAAAAAAAAATGGAGGTTTTTTTAAGTTGCTGAAAAGTTGACTACCACACTGAAGAAAAGGTCCTTGCCCTTTTTAAGATGCTTACCTTTGGAGCTGGGAAAACCAGAGCACCCTATAAATCTGAACTAATTCATCCACCTGTGAAGCAGAAAAATGATTAAAAACAGACAACCTAAGTTGGAGCATTAAAAAAAAATAAAGCTTAAAGGCATAGCCTTTTAAGTCCCTTTATCTAGCAAGTAGGCAACAGTCAGCAAACTCCTTCCTATAGGTACTTTCAGACATGGCGCTTCTCCAACAGAATACTCTGGTACCTGTGTAATTGCCAAGTATTCCCTGTAGTGTTTACTAGTGATTCCTGGGCTGTGAACTTCTAGAGGAAAGACCTAGCAAGTTACTTTTATTATTTTCATTAAACTTAGCCAAACTCTCAAATAGGTAAACTATTTTTAAACCTACAATAGCTGCATATTATCTTGGAAACTGTTCAGAAGTTTCTACCCCAATCAGCTTTGCCTTTCAGAGACAACACTCTCCTTCATGGCTTATATTTGAGACCTCCCTTCTGGCTGGCATCTTTTGGGGACTTGGACTGAGTAGTGATAGTTCTTGGATGATTTTTAGAGAATGGAATATTAGACTATGAAAAAGAAAATCCTTAACCCAATTCTACTTCCTACATCAGACAAGTTGTAGTGCAGGTAAGATTTTTTTTAATAGCACAAAGCATCATTTTTTTATTAATACAGTGTATTTTATTTAGCATAAGTGTACATATAATGTAGATACACAAAACTTATAGAGCTACCCAAATAGAAAAGGACAGGGATTTAAAGTCAGAAGCTCCAGATTCGAATTCTGAATCTGCTACTTCCTCCCTATTGTGACCTTGAACCTGTCACCTTCCAAGGTCTCAGTTTTCTTCTCTATAAAATGAGGGGGTTTGGCTGAATGACCTCTACAGTGTCTTCTAGTCTTAAATCTTTGATTCTTTGATTTCCCCTGCCCTGACTAAAATTCCTGTGGATAATAAAATTGTCTGTATTATTTCTGTCATGTGGCCAAGCCATCACTTCCCCCATGTTACCAGGAGCAAACTACTAGGTTCATACTCAAGGCCTTGCCATCTTATTATTCAAAAGCTGATTATAACAATTATGATAATATATAATAAATATCACAAGTATACACAGCGTGGCCATGGTAATTTACAGAGAGCCTTATTTTTCTTACATAGATATCTTTCTGGTATGAAATAACCTAAATGACTAGCTATCTTCCCTAATGGGCTACATACCAGAAGCTCCCTAAATTTCATAATGTGCCAGCGGATCCCCTCCAGGAAGGTTGAGCTTTTTTTCCCTCCCCCTCTGTATTCTCCATCTCCCCCTCCTTTCCCCCATTTTCTAAAAAGGTTTTAAAGAACATTTCTGAGACAAAAATAGCCTCAATTGTGAGGCCTACACACTGGGGTCTGCTACAGAGACAAGTCAGCAAGTGGAAGGCAAGAACATTAGGGGAGACTCCGTGTGGATGCAACTCGGCCGTTCTGGGTGCTGATTCTCTGCTCAGGCCCGGTGGGTAGAAGAGAAAATGGATTTTTTTGGGGGGGGGGGGCGGGGGGGTGGAGGTGAAGAACTGGGGTGGGTCTGAGCTCCCCAATAAACAGGGTCTGGGGTAATATCCGTGCCAAAGTGAGGGGTCCCCCCCCACTCCCCAGCTCTCCTTCTACTGGGGCTCTTTATTTGCCCCTGGTGAGGCTGGTTATGGTCAGAGGGAGCGAATGGCATTGAATGTCACCCTGAAGGTAAAATGAAAGACAAAAGATGAACGCATGCTTGCTTTCTGTTTGCAGCGGCCGCGGCCGCGGCGGCGGCCGCAGGATTTTAAAGGGGGGAGAAATAAAAATAAACAAAAAAATCACTACACGCACATCCATCTACACACACACACACATATAATCACACACAAAGATACATACACAAGGCGTCAATTATGCAAACGCGGTAATGCAATCAAATCATGACCGTGCTGGAATCTTTTTGGGGGGTTGGGGAGACTGGAGGGAAGAAATGTATGTCTATATTTATTTATTTGTTTGTTTGTTTTTCCAAAAGAAAGCGAGAAATCCATGCAAACAGAAACGTGCACATACCACGTAGGCAGCCGAGGAGAACCTGGCAGCTCCTCTCTTCTTCTGCCAAGTTATCATTGAGAAAACAGACAGGCATCATGACGTCCCGGGTCACAGGGAGTGCGGACCGACGCTACCAAGAGAAAAGGGAGGCGCCTCCGAGCTCGGGCTAGCGGCCGGCGCCTTTCGGCCCCTCGCAGCCCCGACCGGTGAGTGCGGCGCCGCTCGGGACCGAGCCCCGAGCTGCCAGGCCGGCCGAGCGCCCGTGTGGGCAGAGCGGCTGGCGCTGCCCGCCCTGGCCGCCGGCCGGCCAGCCACCCCCTCGCCGGCTGAGGTCGCGGGAGCCCACTTAAAGGAGGCGTGTGTAAGATGTGCAAGGTTCCTGCATGGGGGTTTGGGGGGGGTGGGGTGTAGACTTTCGTAGCCAAAGAAACCGGCTTCGGCTTCTTTAAAAAAAAAAAAGAAAGAAAAAGAAAAAAAAGAAAGAAAAAGAAAAAGAAAAAAAACAAAACAAAACAACCCCTGACGACTCACCTGATTAACCTGCTGCAGTTCTGACCCTGCCAAGGTAAACTGGTCCAAACCCTTCTCATCAACATCTGGAGACAAGACATTTTGCATCTGGGGGGCGTTCTTTATTTAAAATCCCGGTTTGGAATCTCCCTTGCTCTCCACCCCCTCCCCCCTACCACCTTCAGACCTTATCAATTTCACTTGCTTAGAGTCCCTTAAAAAAAAAAGCATCCCCCCCAATAACACAACCAAATCTTCCAGCCACCTCGCTAGACTTGCCACGATTGCAAACCTATGTTTGTGTGTGAGTGAGAGAAATCTTAATTTTATCTAGCTATGTTCTTTAACCCCCTCCCCATTCTCTTTCCCAAAGAGAGACTTGAAAGTAGAAACGAGTAAGGGACAGAGTTAGGGCAACGGGACCTGGGCTTCTTTTCTTCTTGGCAGTGGCGGGCGGGGGGGTGGGGGGTGGGAAGGATATTTGGGAGAAAAGGCTGATGTCGTGACTTGAAAACTGCTGTCCCCGATTGTGGATGCAGCTCTCTCGTGATTGCTACTGCTGTTGTCCTAAGTGTCTCCTTCCCATCCTCTCCCCCACTCCCTCCCCAAGCCCTCCGCCTTCCAGGGAGATCTCTGAAGTTCAGCGGATCAGTCGGCCGCTGCTGGAACTGACTCCTCATTCCCCCTCCTCCCCCACCCCCTGCCGAAGTCTTTCCGTACGCCCGGGAGGGTCTAACCAGCCCCGCTGGGGTTCCTGGAGGTTCCCAGGACGCTGAGGGCAAAGCCCTCCCCCCTTTCCTTCCCGCCATCCCTCCCCCCTTCTTTTTTCCTCTCCTTTCAGAATCTTAATGACCAATTCAGAAAGAGTCAAATGGGCCTGGTGAAACCCCCGCTTGCCTCTGTGTTGTGGAATTATTATGTATGTATGTATTTATTGTGCTTGCTTCGGTTATGTTGTGACTTGCCACATGGGTCTGCTTAGCTAGGGGAGCACGTTTGCTGTGTTTGTGTTGTAGAATCAGTGGCCGTGCAATAAGACACAGACACACACAGAAAGCCAATGATTTTGCAAACACAAACTAGAGAGGGCAATGTGGAAAGTCTCACCTTGTTCATTTTTCCTCTCTTTTTAAAAGTGGTAAATTTCACTTTCCCGGGGTGTGCTATGAGAAGCAGTTATTTCCCAGTATTACTTGTCTACTATTTTAAATAATGCCTTAATACTTTAAGTCAAGAACAAGAGACCTAAGGATATTTCCTTGTGTTATAAGGGAAACTAAGTTATTTTCTCTTGTCTTGAAAGACTTTTTTTAGCATCAAGCTATCCAAAGATACAATGAGAAAGGTGTATGTGTGTGTATATATATAAAATTTAGACATTTAACATGTATATAAATGTTAATATCTAAATTCAGAAGAATTAGGAAAAACAGGAGGGAAAATTCTAATGGAAAAGGGAGAGGGAAAGGATTGGAGAATAACTTCAGGGTCATTTATATGGCTTTGTTTTTTTCCCCCCTGTAGATAAGATGTTCTCAGAGTTGAGTTTGCCAACTGGAGAAAGGGTTTGCTTAGAGTGTAAAAGAGGGAAATTTGAACACTTCTCAAATTAGAGCCTGAGATGAGGGAAAATAGTTGCTGGTTGCCATATAATGGATATAAGAGGACAGGAATAATAGAAATGAGAATTAAAGAGTTTTTTCCTTTTTCTTCAAATATGAAAAGTGCCATATATTAATAAAAGATAGATTGGTTGCCCAGATCTTTTGAGGAAGAAAAGTGCATTTGCCTCTGATGTTTACTTTTGTTAATTTCAATGAAATTTCATATCTTTATATCACATTTGAGAATATTGGAAGTATCGCTTTTTAGGATAGTATAGTGCCAGTGAAAATAAATATCCACAGGCCTGGTATATTATAAAGTGATTTATCTCATTAAATGATTATTCCTTGTCTTTATTGTCAGTATGGTATCTAATTCTTTATGCATATTATATACAGAAATCTGACAGGCCTTCTTTAAAGGAACTGTACAGTTTAAATATACAAGAGAGAAAAAAGCCTTCTGATGGGTGCTTCTTAAACAAAATAGAGCAAACCCATCAATTAGGTTACCATGTGTGCAGGACTAAATTTATGCTATACAATTTTTCAGAAATTAAAAGGCTACCACTAGAGTACCATGCCCCTATCTCCAACTGAGCACCACTTATTACTGCAACAGTATTTCAATATTAAGTGATCTTCAAGATATTTCATTTTTCATTTTGATTTCTGAATTTGAATCAGCATGAGAATGGCAGTGCAAGCAAGATAAGCTCTAACAAACTAAGTAGCCAGCTGAAGAGCTCCTAGGGAAGGTGGTGCTAAGGAGAGATCTTGGATTGTACTCAGTAACCTTGTTCATGGGGACATTTGGGTTGTGACCAGAATTTTGGCAACAGCCTTCTAGACCTAACAGCCTTGGGTTTGAAATCGATCTTCTGTCTGTCTCTCTGTCTGTTTCTCTCTCTGTCTGTTTCTCTCTCTGTCTGTTTCTCTCTCTCTCTCTCTCTCTCTCTCTCTCTCTCTCTCTCTCTCTCTCTGTCTGTTTCTCTCTCTCTGTCTTTTTCTCTCTCTCTGTCTTTCTCTCTCTCTCTGTCTGTTTCTCTCTCTCTGTCTTTTTCTCTCTCTCTGTCTTTCTCTCTCTCTCTCTCTCTTCTCTCTCTCTCTCTCTCTCTCTCTCTCTCTCTCTCTCTCTCTCTCTTCTCTCTCTCTCTCTCTCTGTCTCTCTCTCTCTCTCTCCCCTCTCTCTCCCCCCTCTCCTTTCTCTCTCCTTTCTTTCTCTTCTTCTCCCCTCTTCCTCCTCCTCCTCCTCTTCTTCTCTCTCTCACACACTATATGTACGTACTTAACTGCACACTCAGGGCAAAACTTTGCTAGAGCTTTATGATATTTTCTAGGAGACTCATCCTTAGATTTGTGTGTCAAAAGAAAGAAGTTATTTACGAGTCTCTTCTAGTGTTTACAGATATACTAAGCAGGAGTAGCTATAGAGGCCTTTTTCCTCCTCAATGCCTTAGGTGTTTGACTCTATTAGGCTCACAACAAATCATAACTCAGGAGGTTTCAAGTGCTGTGCAGATGACCTATGAAATTGGTTTCAGCTAAACACTGAAAACCTCATTAGCCCAATAAGTGACGTTTGAGTCATAAATACAGGATTTTTCAGGATCTTGTTTTTAAATGTTTGGAAAAGTAGGAGGATGGGAATTTTTGAGGGAAATGCCAGAAGCCACATTAATGAAGAAAAACACTATTGAAATACTTTTGAATAATAGATAGGATATGTAATGGTCAACCACGAGATAAAATTTTTACACAGTATTTTTATGGTTCTAAATTGGCTGCATTGTAAACCAAGCTTACTACTCTATTAAGTCATTATGCTTTTCAATTATTTAACATCTCTGGCCAGGGAATCTAGTGTGGTCTTTCTCAGTGCACATCAGAAATTATATGTAAGGTAGTAATTGCTTGTTGTTAGTGTGAGGGCCTTCTTGTCAGCACAGAGCAGGGTTTAATTTTAAACTATCAGGACAAATCTTACAAACTGTGAGCAGAGGTGGGAAATGATATGGAAATAGCCCCAGTCCTATAGAATGGGGATAGTGGAATAGCATTGAAATGTACCTAATACAATTTGAGATCTCTCACTAAGAAACCTTGACAGTATCTGCCTTCTAGGTACTGTGCATTTGGAAATACTATATCTCCATTTAAATGCAGATCTTCTGTTTTCTCTGGGGAGCAGTTGGTGAATCTTTCAATTGAACCACTGGTATGAGAAAAACTAACTGAAGATTTCTCCATGAACAAGAGTCTGCCGATTTGAAATAATGATTACCCAGTTTCCTAATATTGTGATTTTATATTGATTTCAAATGTCTTTGTCAAGTCAAAATAATGTACCATGGACTCGTGCTCAAACAAAGCAGCATCCTTTTGTCACCCTTGTATGAAAGTTATGAAATCATGAGGCTGTCTTTTCTGTTCTTGAGTTTGTCTTTGTCATCTAGGCAGAGGAAATAGACTATGAAAAGGAGACCAAGGATTTAGGAGGGGACCACCTTGGTTCTAAGCCAATATTCAGTGCCTTTCTGTGAGTGCAAATAAAGGACATTGGAAGGACCTCAGAAGCCAAGGGTTTCAATACCCTTATTTTATCTACAAGGAAACTGAGGCCCAAATGATTAGGCTAAATCACACAGGTATTAATGATAAATCAGAATTTGAACTCACTTCCTCAGACTTCAGTTCCAGCATTCGGACTGTGCACAGCACTAGTTTTGATTACTTATATTTATGTACTTATACATATAATATTTATTATTTGTACTATAAATTTACTAGTTTTAATGGGGAAAAGGGCCAGGGTTTAGATTAGATTTGTGTTTTCATTTCTTTAGGGAGGGAATTCCTAGATGATCAGACTTCCTCTACCAATGTACATCAATACCTTTTTTTTTTTTCATTTTAATCTTTGAGGGTTGACTGAGTCAAAGTGACTTGCCCAGGTCATAAAGCCAGTTTGTGTCCAGGAGGTATTTGAACCCCAAGCCTTACCCACTTTGGGGCCAGCACCACACCATGTTTCATCTCAAAACTTACTAGTAATGGTAGTCAATAAGGTATAATTATTTTTAACCCTTACCTTCCTCCTTAGAATCAGTACTGCGTATTAGTTCCAAGACAGGAGAGTGGCAAGGGCTAGGCAAAAGGAGTTAAATGACTTGTCCAGGGTGTCTGAGATCAGACTTGAACCCAGGACCTCCCCATCTCTAGCTGAAACTCTGGAGGCACCCAGCTTCCCTGCTGTTTTGTTTTTAAAAATCCCCTGTAATAAAGTAATGATGATAATGATAATGATAGCTAGCCTTTATATAGTAGCTATATATGCCAGGTACTGTGCTAGGTGTTTTAAGATTATCTCCTTTGATCCTGAGAACAACTCTGGGAATGATCTCCATTTTACTGATGAAACTGAAGTAAAACAGAGGTTAAATGACTTGCCCAGGATTGCATGGCTGTTAAGTGCCTGAGGCTGGAATTGGAATGCTAGGACTTTTGGGGTCTAGGTCCAGCATTCTATCTCCTGCACCATGTTGGTACCTTAAAATTAAATGGTATAGAGAAGAAATATATAACACAGTACAGAAGATAAGAGAGTAGATTTTGCCTTAGTGGCATTTGTTTTCCAATTTTTCTTTCCCTTAGAAATAAAATTAATTCATAAAAGACTAGTTTTTAAAAAAGCAACTATAGAAATTTCCAAGAAACTACATTGTAGGGGCAGCTAGGTGGCTCAGTAGATAGAGGTCCAGGCTCAAAGAGAAGTCCTGGGTTCAAATGTGGCCTAGTCCTAGTTGTGTGACACTGGGAAAGTTGCTTAATTCCCATTGCTTAGCCCTTCCCGCTCTTCTGCCTTAGGAAAAACTGCATTGTACTTATGTCACTGCATGAATCCTGTATGAAGTTTTCCAAAATAGTCCTGATTTCAAGAAAAGAAAGGATATTTTTAATAATACCTTGCCTAAGGAATATCTTTTGTCAGATTGTGAATACCAAATTTTAGTTCAAAAAAGCAGGGTCATTTTTTTGATAGGCCTTACAAGAAATATAACTTTTTTTCACTCCTAATTATCTCAAATTATGAAAATAAATCAAAGGCAATGTGGGATGTTTAATAGAGAGCTGCCCTGGAAGCTAGGAAGACCTAGATTAAAGTCCTGTCTCTGATGTGTACTGGCTATGGAACCCTGGACAAGTCACTTAACCTCTAGGCAACTCTCTAAAATCATAAATGACAGAGAAGGCTGCTGTTGGTAGCAAAAGTCCATTTAGCCCCTGTGAAAATAGAGGGTCGTTGCCCTCTTTGGCTTATTTCCACCATTATGGTGTACACAGAGCCATGCCCATGTACTTTGATTGGGGCAAGGAGTATAATTGTAAGGGAAGAATGATGAAGACATTCCTGAGGTCAGGGTTCTGTTTTTACTTTGGTTCTGAATGCCCACAATCCTTTGCAAACATAAGCATGCTATTGATCACCAAGTAATTGACTGACTTTGGATCCTGACTGTGAAATGGAAGACAGGAAATTCAAACACTTTTTATTTATTTGTGACCTCTAATAACGTATCCAAATAGTAACCCCTTCCTCTCCCACAACCTCTATTGGTACCCTTTACAGAAGTAGAAAAAGGATGCTAGTGAATAAACTCTCTAATTATTCCGTTGGCCACAAGGGAATTTTAGTGATGACATATATATGCAAGTAGGAAACATAACTGCTTCAAAAAATTTTAGAGACTTAAACCAAAGGTACAAATCTTATATTAGGCTTAACAAAAAGCCTTCATGTTATAATTTTGATGACTATTTTGAAGATAGAGGAGATGCAATATCAAAATAATACATATCCTTAGAGCTTCCCATTTTTAAACCAGGCTTCATTTTACAAGGCTGGTTTTTATAGACTATAATATTTATATGCATGCTTGCTCATATTTATTAGCATAATTATAGATTATGAAGCTTGTTTCCTGAAAGTGTTAAATGATAAACTTTGGTAGAAGCTGTATTTTAGAAGGATGTTTACCTAAGAAATCTTTTTTTTTAATGTAGCTACATGCAAAAAAAGGAAGGGAACTTTTTTATCTGGATTTCTTTTCCTGTTGGGAGAATCTAGGGGCAGTTTCTTGTGGAACATGTATAATTGATTTTCATACATTTATTTTAAAAAGGAGACATAACAAGGAATCTAATATGATGCTTGGAATATATCTCCTGCCCACCAATGTTCTTGAGGAAAATGTAAGGTTGCAGACATCATTTCATGCCCTGTATGTTTTCAAACATAAATCAGAGAAATTGTTAGTGAGCTATAGTTCTTCTTAGACACCATAGCTGGAGTATTGCACACAGTGTAAACACAGGCTGTACATATATTTCTCAAGTTATTTTATGTGAGAAGATATCCAAATCTCACATTTTGTTTTAATAGGCTACCTTAGAAATTGATTTTCTATTTGGTATGGATGGCTTAATTTCCTAGCATTGCAAAAATGGTAGACTGAACCTGACTTAAGGAGAGAATAGCTATGGTCCTACAGAAAAGTGACTTTTTTAGCTCCAAATTCTAATTTTGACAGTTTCTGGCCTCTTGTCTATTCTTCAACAATTTGGCTTTTAACTTAGAGCCAATAGAACCCAAGTCTAGTCCTAAACCAAATATTAAAAAAAAACATCATCATAATAAGGCAGTTTTTATTGAATATATGATTAAAGGTCAAACATTGACTAATAGATAGAAGATAGAATAGATAGAAGAATAATTAGTAAATTCACTAATTTTACCTGTTTACACTTCTCAGAAAATCAATCATATAGTAGGACCTTGTGCCTTGATCAGAAATGGTAGCACATAAAAGTATGAGACTAGCCTAGCTCCAAAATATGAAATATGTATGTTTCAGAAATACTTAAATGTAAGATCAGCCACCCCTACCGTTTTAGCTTTATTCCTCCCTCCCCACTAATGTATGCTCTGATTCATTGTTGTTCTTCAAACAAGATGCTTTGATCTCCCGACTCCAAGAATTTTCACTGTATGTCCCCCATGCCAGTAATGTTCTCCCTCCCTTTGTTCAGGAGAAGACCCAGCTAAAAAAATCTCCTGAATCCCTTAATTCTAGTGCCTTCCCTCTGATAATTTCCTCCAATATATCCTTTATGTAGTTTGTTTGTACATAGTTGTTTGCATGTTGTCTCCCCTATTAGACTGAGAGATCCTTGAAGGCAGGAATTGCCTTTTGCCAATTTTTATCACTAACACTTGGGCCTGGCATATTAGTAGGAGCTTAATAAATGTTTATGAACTGACTGATTCCTCTAACTGACACAGAGATTCTGTTCTCAAAGTCTACTTGTAGTATAGAAAGAGTACTGGAAAATTAATGCCAGGGGCAGTTAAGTGGCTCAATGGATTGAGAGCTAGGGCTAGATTTGGGAGGTCTTGGGTCCAAATCTAATCTCAGACACTTCCTAGCTGTGTGATCCCTTAACACCAATTGCCTAGTTCTTACCACTCTTCTGCCTTGGAACCATTACACAGTCTTAATTTTAAGATGGTAAAAAAAAGAAAATTAATATTATTTATATTGTTAATAGACCTACATAATAAAATTTAATACAAAACTTTGTTTTTAATCGAAAGATTTAGATTTTGGAGGAATCTTGGAGATCATTTAGGTTAAAGCCCTCATTTTGCACATGAAGAGAAGTTAAAGAACTTCCAAATTCCTAACTAGTCCTAATTTGGAGGTCCTGTGACTAGCAAATGGTTAAGGCAGAATTCAAATCCAGATGATCTAACTCCAAGTCAAAAAGTTTTGTCCTTTACCATGGTGCTTCTGGTCTCCAATGTCAATGCTTGAGGAAAAACTAGCTTCAATTAGGAAGAGATCCATGGATATATCTGGGGAAATTCTGAATAGGACTCTTGGGTAATTTCCAGGATATCACAAGTATTGGGTTTTTTATTATTCCTAATTTCATTCATATTATAGCTGAAAGACCCCTGGATTAGGAGTTGTGAGAGGTATATTTAGATCCTAAATTCCAGTTCAGCCCTGTTGCTAAACTAGCTCTGTGACCTTGTACAAAATTTTCAGTTTCTTTGATTCTAAAATCAGATGGATAGATTAGATCTCATCAAAAGTTGCCCCTCCTATCCCAGGCTTCAATTTATTGTGAAAATGTTTTGACTATCAAAGAGGCAGCTAGGTGGACCAGCAGAGAGTTCTGGACCTGGGTTCAAGAAGTTCGGGGTTTAAATATGACACTTATTAGTGGTCTAAACCCTGAGCAATCACTTTAATTCTGCCTGTAAAGTGGGGATAGGACTAATAATAACAACCAAGGATTGTTGTAAGATTAAAATGAGATAATATTTGTGAAGTGTTTAGCACAGTGCCTGGCATTAATAAATGCCCTTTTCCTACCTTTTTTTCTTGATCCAGATACCTGGTTAACACCATCAACCTTACAGGGCTATTTTCAACTCATATATGGTACAAAGAGAGAAGGAGGGAGAAAAAAGTAAAAAAGGGAAAGAAAAGAGGAATTTTTATATGTCAAGAAGACATATATGTACATTAAGAAAGAAGACAATGTGGGATTGATTGACTTCTGTCTGGGGAAAGGAGAGGAGAGGAAAGACAAAGAACCCCATTCTATGGAAAGGGACTAACTTAGACTCTAACTTAGTATTAAGGAACTTTGTTTAGGATTTGTTATCAAACCATACATCTTTATAATTATGCATACCTTATCAGTGGCCTCAGTTTTTTAACAAGTCATTCATTGTGGAAACAGAAATATATACAGAATACCAGTGAATTTAGTATTTGTTCTGCCTTGCTTTAGGTATATTTGCTAGAGAGCATCAACAAATGTTGGTTGACATCTTTAATTTGAGTTGAGATTGACACATTTTTAAACTATAGACACTTAGATATTGTTGTCCACCTGCCATTGTTGCTCTAATTTTAAGGGATATCATTAGATCACCAATTATTATGGAGCATCAATTGAACTCTTCAATTCTAGATGCTTTATGAAATGCTATTCAAGATCATTTTAATTTTTATATGTGATTCATGGATTGCTATCTCTTTAACCAGTTCCTTTTCTTGAAATTGATCCAACTATATTGTCAGATTCTGGCCTGCTCTTCAAAGGACAAAGTGAGACACTTGATTGGCAGTAGTCCAGTAAATTTGGACAGTTCAGACAGCCAACCACAGGAATACAGATCCAAAAATCTACTTTTTGGCCTCTCCAGGATTGGCTGTTGGCTAAACCTCAATTTGTGGAGCATGTTGAACTTAGCTTACGCCAGGAGAATCAGGTAGTGGCCTGGAAATGGTTTTTTGTAATTTAGATTCATTGTTGAATCACTCTTATTCCAAGCCTCACAGAGTGCCTTATGGTCTAGTATATTTTGAATAAATAAAATAAACAATCTCTTAGATGATTTATTATAAGCAACTAGGTAGCATGGTGAATACAGTTCTAGAATCAGGAAGACTCATCTTCTTCAGTTCAAATCTGACCTCAGACTCTTATTAACTGTGTGACATTGGCCAAGTCATTTAACCCTGTTTGCCTCAGTTTCCTCATCTGTAAAAGGAGCTAAACCATGGCAAACCACTCAGTTCTAAGAAAAGCCCAAATGGAGTCATGAACATTTGGATACAACTGAGAATGATTGAACAATAAAAATGTTCTCTAGCCAAACCTACTCTTAACTACTTTTAGAGGTCTGCCACCTCCATGATGTTCACAGTTTGCAAAATTGATTTGTTTTTGTTTCCTTTCATTTTGGCAACAGTTTTTTGGACACTTTCTAAAGATCTAGAATAGTTAGAATGGCAAGGTATGTTAGAGCTAATTTAGCACAGCTCCTTTACTCTTCTTTCTTCCCCACCTCATTTTACAGCTGAGTAAACTAAGACCTGGAATGATTCCCAAGGTTCAAAAGATTGGTAGAGCCAATTCTTAACTCAAGGTAATTAGTTACTTGTACAGTAAATAGAGGACTGGACTTAGAGTCAGGAATACCCAGTATTTGCAAGTCACTTAGCTCCTCACACCCTCAGGTTCCTTATTTTAAAAAGTGAGAATAATCACAGAGCCTACCTACTTCAAAGGGCTGTTATGAGGATCAACTGAGATAATACACATAAAGTGCTTTGCAGACTTTATTGTTGTTAGGCATTTCATTCACATTTGACTCTTCATGATCCCATTCGGGTTTTGTTTTTGGCAGAGATCATAGAGTGGTTTGCCATTCCCTTTCCCAGCTTATTTTACAGATGAGGAAGCTAAGTCAAACAGAGTTAAGTGACTTGGCCAGGATCACACAACTAATAAATATGTCTGAGACCAGATTTGAACTCAGGAAGATGGACCTTGCTGACTCCAGAGTTGGCAGTCTAACCACTGTGCCACCTAGTTGCCTTACAAACTTTACATTGCTATATAAATATTAGTTGTTTTTATTATTACTATTATTATTATATTATTAAGTACCCAACAAACTCAGCCCCCTGTTTTCCCCACAAAATCAATTCAATTCAGCAAATGTGTTATTAAACTCCTGTCATGTGCTAGGTTTTAGACTGAGTTATGAATATACAGTTACAAAAATGAAATACCTTTTTTCCCACTAGAGCTTATATTCTAATATATGAACAGCATTACTGGGTACTGAGCATGAGTACAGAAACATAAGGCCCCATTTTTAAGGTCCTCATAGGCTCATTAGACAGAGAAAACAACACCCAAGAAATAGTTAATTTAGAATAAGAGACAGTCTTGGCCAACAAATGAGTTGTTACTTCTGATTTAGATGCTAATCATCAGTGGTATGGTCAAAATGAGAGACAGAGGGGTTGGATAATCAGCCCCTGAAAAATTAAGAGTTGACAGTATTCGATATGAGTGAAAACCTCAATGTACTGCCTCATCTCTTTAACACATCCTTTTGTTGAACTGTCAATTTTCCTTTCTACTTTTTGAAGGAAAATGCATTATAATGGAGAAATACCAGATTCTATGCTAGAGGCTACACTAACTTGTCATAGTGACTAGGAAAAAAAAGAATGTCAGAAGACACCATGAAGATAATGAAACAGTAACTTGACAGAAGCCCATGGGTCTCACTTGTGTCCACTTTGCTTCTTGTTTTTTTTTTGTTTGTTTGTTGTATTTTTTATCTACAGAGTTTTTATCCTACCTCATATTATGTGAGATAACAGAGAAGAAAACTCTTTTGTAAAAAGGCATGTCCCATACTGTATTGGTCTTCTGATAGCAGCCTTGACATAGTTGTATAACTGAGGCATTACTGAAGTGAAGTTGGAGTAGTTGCTCTGAATTTTAGAAAGCAATAATAACAATGAGAAGCAGCAGAAGGGTATGTAGTGGTTGGAGGGTCAGTGTTAAAAGACAGCAGGACCTGAGTTCTAAGCCTAACTGACATGTACAATGGCCTTAAGCAAATTGCTTGACTCTTTGGGGTTCCCTCTAGAACTCTCTAAGACTAGAAATTATAGATCTGTTGCAGATTGCATCAGTTTAGGAAGTTTCCACACTGGGAGTTCCATTCAGGAATAAATTATCTGGACAGAAAGAAAGAAGGAAAGAACGGAAAGAGGAAAGGAGGAGGGGGAAAGGAAGGAATCCTATTTGGAGTCCCAGTTGCATGGAGGGGAAGGAGAGAGAAACAGAATGATAGAGAGAAAGATGGAGAGATGAAAGGAGAGAGACAGAGGAGAATGAATGTAGAATTGGGGACCAAAGTGCCCTCAATTGCTATTTCCTAAGTTTGATTGCAAGACATGTTAGAATATCTATCTTAACAAGATGCAACTGTGATTTGGATATCAGAAAAGCTAATGTCATCTTAGGTCATATTTAGAGAGGAAGAGTGCCCAGGAATAATGTACTCTGCCGTTGTTGACTGCATATGGAATATTATATACAATTCTGGATACCATATTTGAAGAAAGATATTGGTGAGCTGGGGGTGTCCATTGGAGGGCAACTAGAACAGGGAAAGCCCTGAGGTTGTATTAAAGGATCTGTGAATGTTAGCCTGGAGAAGAGTTAGAGAAGACCATGATAGCTGTTTTCAAGTATTCAAAAGGCTGTCACTTTGTAGAAAGAAATTGAATGTGGTTTGCTTGGCCCAAGAAAGAAGTAGGAATGATGGGTAAGAGTCCCAAAGAGGCATATTTAGGTTTGACATAACAATTAGAGCTGCCACAAAGAAAATGGGAGGTTTTGGAAGGTGAGGTCTTTAAGCAAGACTTAATGCTTGCTCAGGTATGTTGTAGAAGGGACTCTTGTTCAGGTATGCGATGGATAAGAGGACCACTGAGGTCTTTTCCACCTCTGAAATTCTCTGATCCAAATATATATTAATTTAATGAAACAAAAAGGAGAAAAAATGCACCTTGTCAAATTTGGTCTGGACTTGTGACCATCAGTAAAGTTACTACTGACATGGAATAAATTTAGCATAAACATGTAGATGATATTACTGCTGCTGTCAAAGTCCCCGCTAACCCACCTGGTTCTGTTTCCAAGCTACCAGGCATTTCTTCAGGTATAAAGACTACTGCCGAAATAAAGCACATCTTGTACTCTACTCACTCAACCCCACACCTTAGACACTTTCCAAACTCCTCCCTGACCCGGGGTAAGTCCCGCTGGTTTGAATTGTGTGAAGTTGTCAAAGGTTGCTTTGCTCTCCAGAGCTTGGCACCAGCCCCACTGAAATGTGATGCCATTGGTTTTCAGTAAAGGTTCCTTTCTGCAGGGCTGCAAACACACAGATCAGCTGCTACTGTGTATACACAACTAGGAAGCAAACCAACCGGCACATTTAAAGCAGCCTTTTTAACCCTGAGACTTTCCAAGATCTCTTCCTCCCCCAGGAAGTTTCCTTTTTTTCTATTGTCAGACTTAGCACCGTGCTCTTGTAATCAGATCAGAGAGCTAGGATCTCTGCTGCACAGTAGAGAGGCTTCCTTAAGATATTTGTCCTTGAAACTGCACCAAACTCTTGGAAGAACCCAGAACCTGTAAGTATGCATGATTTAGGCAACAATAAATAGTACAGGGCAAAGCTGCAATCAACCATGATACAATATCCGATTAGCAGTGCAGGAGGGATTTTTCCAACATTATGTTACCTTCATTTTCAGTTCGTTCTGAGGAAACAAATCAATTCTAGCTTCTGATACAGTGACTTTGCAGTAGATGGGGTTGTAATATGTTTGATTTAACTATTTGCTCTTCTCGTTTGTCTTTTAATGTGACTGATGGGACAGTCTCTACCATCCTTAAACTATAGAAAGAACTTTAAAAAAATGTATTAAGAATTATAATTGTTGGGCATGTACAGTCTAAGAAATAAGTTAGCTCTGGGGAAATTTTTTTTGGCAACATCTAAGAAATAAATAAATAGCTACGAGGATGAATTTGTATCATTTTTGCTACCAATAAAATATATTAATTTTGCAGCCTTAATTCACTAGTAAAGTGCATTCCTGTATTGTTTTGTCTTAATTGAATTCTACCCAGTGCTGTCTCTTTGGTGTTTTACTATCTTGTATTTGTCTGTTTAAGTTACTTTGCTGGGATTGCAGTCTGGTTAAACCTGTATTTAAGCACTATTTATATTCTAGGCACATCCGGGTAAAATAAGTGCTCAAGATCTAAAAAAAAAAGGTGGGGGGTACTTAAAAAAGGATAGTTTTATTTACCCTTGAAAGCTGATGAATGCACAGCATGCATGATTGTCCAATGTAGACCACAGCCCTTAAGTGTCCCAGGTTCTAAGTCAAATCTCTCTACCTGTCCACTTTGCAACTCCAGATAATAAAAACCTTGAGCTCTCTTTGAATCGATGTTTAATATGTAACAATACTTATGTTTATAATATTAATTTCTCCTGGGTTAGCCTGATTGATAGCTGGATTGTGGTTTCTTAAGAGCTTGCTCCCTGAAACCCACACAAGAGCTGCATTCCATTTAACTAGTGAATGTAAAAACGAGTAACCATGGATTCAGCCACCGCTAACTGCCGAGTGCAATGACTTGTTGTAAACAATACAAATGAGCCAGGAGAGCAGAAGCAACCAGACATGAAATGATTTTAATAGAAATTACGGTAAAAGGTCATGTGATCCTGTATCAGCTTATGTTGAGTATTAAAGGGAAAGTCTTCTTATTTTTGTTATTGTTGTTAGTTGTTGTTGGTGGTTTTAACCGGCCGGTTTTATCTGAAGTGGATAGCTCCACAAACTTGGCAGCTCCGCACAGTGAACATCCTTGGAGGAGGGTGGGCAAAAGTAATGTTGAGGAAATCGTGGTAACTTGTGGATTTCCATGGAGTGCGTAAATTACTAGAAAGAAAAGAAAATCTGTGTATCTCGGGGATGGTTCCCTTCAAGGGAAGCCAAGGTTAATTGTAAAAGCTCTGTTTTAGTGTTTTCTTAAGAAAGGTCATCTCTGCCCCCTTAGGTTTTCAGAGTGATTTTTTTACTGACCTGGACCTCCTTAAAACACAGGATTGAATTTTCAGCCTGTGTTTTCTTGAGAATTTTATCCCCCAAAGTCAACCTCTGCAATATGGTAATAGGCACATGCAGATCACATGACTGGTGCTGTCTCACCTCAAGGTTCTTGTCCAGCCAATTCTCTGCTTTCTTATATGAAGCCTATTTTCACGTAAAACTTGGACTTTTCTTTGTAGTGGGGTGGTCGCAAGAGCACTAGACTTGAAATGAGGAGATCTCGGTTCTGCCGCTTTCTAGCAAGGTGACCTTGAGGTAGTCGCCTCTTTGAGACTTGGTGGCCTCATCTGTAAAAACATAGGAGTACACAGAGGAAGGGGGATGGATTTAGAGTCAGAGGAGCGGTGTTCAAGTTCTGCTTCTGACATTTATTATCAGTGTGACCTTGGGCAAGTTCTGGGTTTTCATTTGGACTAGATGGCACCTCTGGTCCCTTCTGGCTTTAAACAAATGCTCATGTGATCTGAATCACCTCCCTCATGAGCTTATGGTGAGGAAAGTGCTTTGAAAATGGAAATGGGCTATGGAAAAAATGAGCTCAGAGTTGTTTCTTTTATGACTAATTCAGCTTCAAGGAATTGTGACTTCATTATGGTATGGGGGCCTCCTTTGGAGCCCCTTTGGTATAGTTAGTCTTTGGAAGTTACCTTGATCAGACATTTCAGCACCTGGTGAGCAGGCTTGTGATGATGATGATGATGATGATGATGATGATGATGATAAAGATGAGCCCCTCTAGGTTTAACCAGGGTGGTCCAGTACTTGAAATCTTTCCTTGCAGTACCCAAACATTGCTCCATAGGAATTATTGATCTGCCTGAGTTAGGGGTGTCTACCTATGATGACAGCATAGATCCAGATCCCCTCCCAAAACATCCCAAACTCAACAAAAGCAGTAGTAGTTTCAGAGGTAAGACTTGAATTCAGTTTTCAGATGGATTTGGTTGGCAAAAACAAACAACAAAAGAGAAAGACTTTTCCTTTAATGCTCTATATAAGCAGATGCAGTAGCACATGACCTTTTGCTGTAATTTCTATTAAAATCTTTTCATGTCTGGTTGCTTCTGCTCTCTTGGCTCATTTGTATTGTTTACAACAACTCATTGCATCCAAGCAGTTAGTGGTGGCTAAATTCCTGGTTATTCATTCTTATATTTATTTATAAAACTAGTGAAATAGTAGATTTTGTTTCTGGATTTTTTGTCATTGGGTCTTTGAATTTTATCAAGCTGGGAACTCCTGGTGTGGAAACATCTAATTAATACCTATTCAGATGACAACTCTTTTGTAACTTAAAAAGAATTGCTGCTGATGGCTTGCACTTGTTATGTGGAGTGAATAAATGTCCAACACTAGACTTGAATCCAGTCTTCCAGACTCCAAGAACCCCAGAAGTAATAGTACTGGGTATTTTCAGAAGATGATGATGAAGAAAAATATACACATATATACAAGTGAGCATATAACAAACTTCCTAACAGCTCTTAACCAAAAGCAAATCTGCGGTTTATGCTTAAAATAACAGCTCAATTCTCAGCCTAATGGTTTGTTTATTTATCTGATGACTGCATCCTTAAGATGTCTGAGTATATTAAAAAGTGTGTATGTTTTATTTCCAACATTTCATTTGGCAACAGAGGAGTAAACTGAAACACAATTTATTAGTTTGGTGGGAAGATCAACCTGGCATAAAGCAGGCAAGAATGGGGTTGAGTGGGGAGGCTTTAGGCCACAGACTTTAGGCCATCTGGAGATCTGAATCACAAACAACAGGCATAAGTAGTTCACAAAAAGAAAGAACCCATCTTTGTAACAGACCACATGGACCAAAGACTAACACTGGCCCTGCATTGTTCTTTTCATCCCCTACAGTTCTCAAATTGATAGCATCAATAGTAGGTAGTATCATCTCAGACAACAAAGAATAATGATATATTTATATGTTACCTCTCTCTATATGGCATATAAATATTTATGGGTATATAGATATATATCCATATATAGTGATGCATACTAGCTAATAGATTTTCAGTCAAGCTTTTTGTTTTCTATTATTATCTTCACCCTGTTAGGACTGATCAGCAAATGACAGGCATAAAACATTGAGTTATAATTTTGAAGCTCGGCAAACATGTAATAGCACCAGCCCCCTCCATAAACACTAGGGACAGCTAGCCTGACTTCGAAGAATGAACATAAATGTGACAAGCAAGTAAATAGCAAAAGAGAGGTCTTTCTACTTACACAGATACTCTACACTAGGAAGTAAGACACATCCAGCCAGCTCCAGCATTCAGATGAATTTATATATTTGATTGTAAGCTCCTTGGAAACAGAAATTGTTTCATTCTTTACATTTGTAACCTTAGCCTAGCACAATTGGTGTCTGGCATGTAATAGGTACTTAATAAATATATGTTGATTGATTGGTTGATATCACTTAGGGATAATTAAGTAGTATACCAAATAGGTATCATTAAAATACTAGTAAAGACAATTCATATTTGTCAGATGCTTTGAGGTTTATAGAGTGTTTGCCTCAGAATAGTCCTATGAGATAGGTGGTACTGGTATGCCCTTTTTACAGATGGGGAAACGGACTCAGGGAGATTTAATCAACTTTGTTGAAAGGGAAGGCATTATTTGTGTGTGACTACCATATGCTATACTTAAAAAATATATTTCATTTGATCCTTACAACAATCCTGCAAGGTAGATACTATTATTATTCTCATTTCGCCATTGAGAAACTGAGGCAGACAAGTGAAGTGACTTGTCCAAGGTTACACAGCTAATAAGTGTCAGAGGCTAGATTTCATTGCTGGTTTTCCTGACTCCAGACTCAGTGTTTAATCCTTTGTGCTACCCAGTTCATTCAAAAGTTTATTTGCTATTTCTTTCTAACTTACTTTCTAACACTTCCTTGCTGTATGACCCTGGACAAGTCACTTAACCCCAGTTGCTTTTAGCCCTTACTGCTCTTCTGCCTTGGAACTGATCCTTGTATCATTTCTAAGATGGATATTAAGGATATTGTTTTTTCTAAGTCATACTTTCTAGTTATGATGGTTGCTTTGTTATATTATTATTATTATTTAGTCATTATTATTACTTAGTTATTATTTGATATAAAGTTATATTAAAATGACACTTTCTAATCTTCAAGTCCAGGTTCACTGACTCCAATATCATGTTCCCCATCACTCTACTTACTTACTTACTACCTACCCTCCTTTTAAGTACTGCTGCTTCTTAGCACAGGATCAAAAAATGTCCAGTTAATTTTCTGGTTATCAGTGAGGAGTAGGTATAATAAAGGAATTTGAATCTAAGAACCTAGAATCTAAATAAAGACTTTAAGAAATTATAACAACTTGGTTTTATTTTTCTTGCTGTAGTTTTTTCAGTGAGAAGACTGAGAATTAAAAATGGTTTTTGACCCAGGATTCCTGAATTGCTGAGTAAAGTAGAACCAGGTTCTATTGATGTGCATTCCGTTTTTCCCATTATACTCTAAGTCATACTGTACAACACTGTGTCCACAGGAAGTGGGGCTAAAGGATGTGGGGGGTGGATTGCAGTTTGCTATGCAACCTTGTCTAAAATTATTAAGAGTCACTTCCAAGTTGGTCATTGTTAATAAGTGTAATTCTGTAAGTTCTGTAAGATATATAAATATAACTAGCATCTATGTAGCACTTTAAAGTTTTCAAAGCACTTTACAGATGTTACTTCCTTTGATTCTCACAACAACTGTGGGAGAGGTAGTTGTTATTATATCCCCATTTTACAGATGAGGAACCTAAGTTCAAAAGAGGTTGAGACTTGCTTGAGGTCATTCTGTGAATATGGTCTAAGAACAGATTTGAATTCAAGTCTTCCTGACTTTAGGTTCAATGCTCTATCTGCTGTCCCCACTTCCCCCAAGAACCTCCAACTTAAACATTTAGGCTATATGTAAAGGCATTCTAGCATTTTAAATTAGTAATCCAAAAGTGAAAGAGGCTGTTTGAGACCGTAGTGAGTTCCTTCTCTTTGCTCTTCAAGTAAAGTCTAGATAAAGACAGTTTTTGGGGGTGTTGGAGTGAAGATTCTTGTATAGGTCAGGGTTGAACTAGGAGGCAACAGTTTCCTTGCTGTTCAGATACTGTGGTAACAATCCCTCTTGGTTTAAGAGTAAACCATACAGAGATACTGAGTGATTCTAGGGATCATAGATTTAGATCTAGAAGGGACAGGAGGGTAGCTAATCCCATCCCTCTTTTTACACATAAGGAAACTGATTCCTAGGAAGGTTAAGCAGTTAGTGTAAGATCAGATAGTTAATAAGAATCAAATGCAGAATTGGAATCCAGGTTGTAAAACTCCCAAACCATTATACAGTCCACAAAAAGGATATATGTATTTGTTCATTCAACAAGTGTTCATTAAGTTTCTTCTTTGTACCAGGTACTGTACATTAGTTGTTAGGAATACAGAGATGAAAATGAAACAGTTTCCACCCTCTAGCTTTTATTCTATATTGTAGCATTTAGACTTCATTGAAAATTTCAATTCTAGTTCCAGTGGTGCAGGTGAGGGTGGAAAGATGTCCTTGGTGTTGTTGGGACCTTCTAAATAAGACTAAAAACTTAGAAAAACAAATAGATAGGAATACTAGTTATTCTCACAAAGGCATACAAGAATTAAAGTTATGAGAATACCAGAGACCACAGGGGTTTCATATCAGATATAAAAAAGGATGAATCCATGGGCCTTCCTAAACTCTAAAGAAGGGCCAAACTTTTAAACTTCTATTTATTTTTCAGATTTACAGTGTTTTTCTTGTGTGATGGGAGGATACCCAAAAGATTATGCAGTAATGGGAAGTAAGGTGAGGGATAAAAGATTAGATGTTTCAAAGCTTTTACTGGCATTATGAATGGCATATAAAAGAATTGAAAGTACATTATTCTGGGTTACAAACTTAGTTCTGACATTTTCTAATAATTCATTTGTATAGAGCTTTAAATTTAACAGTATTTATTTATAACACCTTTGTGAGGTAGGAAATATAGGTGTTTTCATTTTTATTTCCATTTTACAGATGAAGAAACTGAGCCTCAAATAGGTTAAATGATTTTTCTGGAGTCACACTTAGTATTGTTTAATTTGACTTTGTGGACATATCATTTCTCCTTTCTGAGACTCATTTCTCATCTACAAAACAAAGATAATCCCTTCACTACTGAAAGATTGTTATAGAATCAAGTGAACTAATCTATGTGGATCAGTTCGTAAATTATGAAAGGCTACACAAAGATAAGTTATTCTATAGTCATCATTATCTGAGATTTCAAGAAAAGGAACACAATCACATTTTCTTTCCCCTGTTTTTGGCCATTTTGAAGCCCAACTAAAATATCTTGTCAACTCTTGGGATCAGTAGTAGATAATAAATAGATAGTAAATGTTTCTGGGGTATAATGGAAAGAGTATTGGACCTGCAACAGGAAAGTTTGGGTTCAAATCCTGCTTTAGAGGCTTACCATTCTCATGATCCTAGGCAAGTCACTTAGCCTCTCTCAGACTCAGTTTTCTCCTCTGTAAAATTAGGATAATAATAATTATAGTATATCACCCTATAGGATTACTTTGAAGAACAAATTGTGTGTATGTGTGTATATACATACATATTTTATATATTAACTATTATATGCTTTATATACACACATATTTTATATATATAAGCACTTTGTATATACTTTATTATGTATATTATATGAATATATACCAATGTACTATTTTGTAAACCTTTGAGTGCTAAATAACTATCAGTAATTGATTGCTCATTTGAAGAATATATGGGAGGAGAAGTCCTTTTATAAGGGAAAGACCTAAGCAGACACTTTTAATAGTGAAATCCATGAAACGCCACATGGGAATGTAGGGTGCTGAGGACTTGATATTTTCCCCCATCCCAAACCTCAAATCAATTTAACACACATTTATTAAGCACTTGGTACATAAAAGATGCTGTGATAGAGATAGTGAGTGTAAATATGCAGAACTGACTAAACTCTTCCAAGAAAGGTATCAGAGCAGTTAAAGGCATTAGCCTAACTAATTTTGTCAGCAATTGATTTTTTGGCTGTTGAGTGTAGGAGGCGGTGCATCACACCTCAATCACACCCCAATGTTTCCTTTCTGAGAAGAAAAAGAGAAGGTATCAATAGAGATTTCTAGAAACCATTTTCTTTTTATCTAATACTCATACAGTTAAGACAGTGACAGCTGCAAAATGGGTGACTTAGATCAGTACACCATAGTGCAGAGGGAAATGTATTTGAAGTCATAGAACCTGGGTTTGAGTCTTGAGGACAAGCCACACACCCATTCTCTTCCTCGTATCCTCTTGAACTAAATGACCTTTAAGGTCCTTCCCAGCTCTAAATCTCTCACCCTATCCGAGGGAGCCACTTATAAGTATATACAGGGTGTCCTAAAAATCTTCATGCAGTTTTAAACTTTTTAATGTTTGAAAACTGCACAAAGACTTTAAGGATGTCATGGGTATCAAAACAATAAGTGTCTTGTTATTTCTTAACTTTCTCTTCTTAGACTACTGGCAAAGCCAGATAATGTATGAGTGACATTGGGTCAATGATTCTAGGAAAATCATAGAATATTCTAGCTGAGAAGTATGTGTTGATACTGCCTTGGTGATGTCTTAGAAACCGTTTTTCCTTCTTTTTTCCTTTAGTACTGAAGCTATATTCAGGTTCATTTCTTCATCCTCTGCATTGGCCACATCACCTAGCACAGTGCCTGGTGCTTTTGTTATTTACTTGTTTTAAGTTGTGCCTGACTTTTTATTTCTCCATTTGGAGTTTTCTTCACAAAGAGACTGGAGTGGTTGGTGTATCCTTCTCTAGCTCATTCTACAGATCTATAGATTCTGAGGGAAATAGTTAAGTGACTTATAGAGGGTCACACAGCTTATTAGTGGCTGAGGTCGGAATTGTACTCAGGGTTTCCTGACTCCTAGTCCAGGTCTCTATCCACTGTACCATTTAGCTGTCCCACCTGGCACATAGTAGTAAGTTAATAAATGATTATTGATTGATTCTCCCCAGGTGATAAATTGTAATGACCATTTAACTAGTCTTCCTGTGTTGAGCCTCTTCTTAGACTAGCTCATCTTTCACCCACATTCTTTTAGGAATAATCTTCCTAATACTGAGCTGTTATTTCATTCTGCACTTAAAAACCTTTTCCCATTTTTATGAATAATGTGTAAATTTCTGGGCTCGGTGTTCAAAGCCTCCTTCAATTTGTGTCTAATCTTTCTAGCTTTACTTTGTACTGTTCTCCCCATCCCCTATGCCTTGCATTTTGGCTGAAGTGGATTCTATCTATCTACCTTTTATGTTATACTCATTAATTTTGTGTTTTTGCTTCCACCATTTCCTGTTTGTGGAATATATTCTGTCTTTAATGTCACCTCACCATAAAGATTTTCTTGACCACTATTCCAGGTTAAAGTGTTCTCTCTTTCTTTAAAGTACTTATACTATATTGCATTGATTGCCTTGTTCCTTGTGCCACATTATTGAGGTCCCTATAGTTCTCCTGGCATTAGATTATAAGCTACTTGAAGACAGGATCTGTATCTCTCCATCTCCATAGAACCAGCACTTAGAACTATGCTTTTGCATAAAAGAAACTTCACAACAGTTCTTTGATTTAAATTGAATCAAGTTCATTTAATCTGCATATGAGGAAACTTGGTGTCTTGTTCAAGATCATTTGTCAGAGTTGGTACTAGAACCCCTGTCTTTTATTATTAGTTCCATGGATTTTCTTCTGTGCCATCCTGCATGTCATAGGATAGACTAAAAAGGTGAGAACTTCTATTTGAAGCAGAGGGATTTAAGATATACAGTAATTAAATAAATAAATAAATAAATAAAATTAGGTAAGATTGTTAGACTTTGATTTTGGGGGGTTTCTCTTATGTAAATAAAATAAACCAAGGAATTCAAAACATTGGACAAGGATTGGGTAGAGTGAAGAACAATTTAATTTAGGTGTTTGGGATTTGAGAGAAGCAAGATTTTCTACTCATTTTCTTTTTATAGGGAATATAGAATAGTAAGTACTGAATAAATTAAATGAGTAATACAAAATATATAAATAATTCAGTTCTATATTTTGACCTGCTAAAAGAAAGAGACAAAGAGAAAGAGAAAGAGATGAAATGGAGAAAAAGAAAAGGAGGAAGAGGCTGAGAAACAAAATAATCTGTTTTTTTTATTATTATAAAAAGAATAGAGAAACTAGAACTATACTGAAAAAATACCATAATTAATGCAAGAGTTGATGTTCCCTCCAGTGACTCAGATCATCACGCCTAAGTAGATGGATGGTCTTAGTAGACAGTCTTCAAGAATTGCTGGAGCTGAAAAATTCATTTTCTCATGGGTATTTGGTGATGAGCTTCTCCATGCTTAGTTAGGCTGGTCCTTGGACAACAGACATACAGTCCATCACTAGGCCATTTGGAGGTGGGGTGGGTGGGAGAAGGAAACCTATGATTTCCCTTAATTAGACAACTCCTTGCTAGGAAGCTCCCTGTACCAATGTAATTCAGGACCTACTTTACAATTATAGTATTAGAGGGTTGCCTGGGGAAAAACTGAAAGGTTAAGTAAGTTGCCCAGTAAGAATTAGAGGCAGGACCCATTTTTTCCTAAAATTTGAGGTCAGCTAAATTCCTAAAATTTTCCTAAAATTTGAGGTCAGCTATCAACTGTGATGCCCTGCCCCTCTTAAAAACTATACCCTAGGCAAAAAATGAACTTGATCCATATGCTCAACCTCACTCACTTCCTGTTAGAGTACCTGTGGAAAGAAGAATTAATCATTTGCATTTGTATTTTTATTTAATTATTCATTCATTCCTTTATTTATTTAGCATTTGTATTAAAGAAGCTTTGCAGTTTCCAGAATATAAGAATTCCCTTTCACAATGGTAGGTCTACCTCCTTGTCAATCTGTATTTTGCATATTACTGGCATAGAGATGGTATCATGTCTAGAGTATTGGACTTAGAGTCAGAAAGATGTGAGTTTAAATTCACCTTCAGGCACTTACTTGTCCTTGGGTAAATCACATAACCTCTCTTCATCTTAGTTTCTCATCTACAAAATGAGGAGAGTAACAGTACCTACTTCCAAGTTATGAGGATCAAATGAGGTAAACTGCTTTGCAAACTTTAAATCGCTTTTTAAATGTTGTTGTTTAATTGTTTTAGTCATATTCAACTCTGACTCCCTTTGGGGGTTTCATGACAAAAATATTGGCAGGGGTTTGCCATTTCCTTCTCCTTCTCATTTTACAGTTGAAGAAACTGAGGTAAACAGAATTAAGTGACTTGCCCACGGTCACACAGCTAGTAAGTGTCCCAGGACAGCTTTGAACTCAATTCTTCCTCACTCCTACACTGGCACTCTATATATTGTACCACCTTTGGTCGTCATTATAGACAAGCCCTATAGATTGTTCCCTGATATGCAATTTGTGCTCTAGTAAATAGATATTTCTTCATCAACTTGATCTTTCCTATGTGGATTTTCAGGCCAAACTCTTGACTGATTCTTTGACATTCTTTCAGAATGCCCTAGAATTTTCTGGGTCTTGATTCAACCAGCGCAATCAATCCATTTATCCATGAGCATTTATTAGTTGCTCATTTACTCTGTGTGTGTGTGGCAGGCACTGAATGAAGCTCTGGAGATGAAAAGAAAAAAGCAAAAACAATTCCTACTCTCAAGAAGCTTATATTCTAATGGGAGAGACAATTCACACATCAGAAGGCATATACCAGATACAGAATGTAAACTTAAGTGCAGCAGTTCTCAAAGTGTGGTTCATGAGCCTCTGGAGGTCTCTGATGTCTTTTAGGGAGTCTACAAAGTCAAAATTATTTTATAATAATATTAATGTGCTGTTTTCTTATTAAAATATACCTCCCTTCCCCAACTACTTATCTGTGTGAGGCCAATTTTCTTCATATACTTCAACCAAAATAACCTATCACAACAGATTGAATGAAGAAGCAGACATGAGAATCCAGCTGTCTTCTATTAAGCCAGACATTAAGAAGATTTGCAAAAATATATTTTCAAATGCTGCTCTTCTCCATGATTCATTCTGGGAAATATAGTTATTTTCATAAAATATTTTATTTATATTAACATGTTTATTATTTATTATATGATGACATCAGTTAGAATGCCAAGTCCCCAAGAAAACTCTTGCCAAGAATCTTCCCACCATCTTTCTGTCTCCAAAATGTCTTCACTATGAATTCTGGCCAGTTCCCTCCTTTGGTAGCCTCTCTATTTCTTAAGGTATTACGCCTATGGCATCTTACTTAACATCTCAATTTCCTCAGGCAAACCTCTAATATTATAAATTGCAAAGTAGGTCCTGAATTACATTGGTAGAGGGACCTTCCTCACAAGGAGTTGCCCAACCAATTGAAATCATAGGTTTATTGCTGTTATTTTAAATGAATTTAATAAGTATAATATTTTTATATTTTGTAAGTGGTAAATATTGATGCATATCTGTAGTTCACATAAACTAAAGCTCTTTAGCATCCTCAGTAATTTTTAAGAGCCTAAGGAATATCAGATCAAAAAGTCTGAGAACCACTGGCTACAAGGGAGGGCTCTAGTGGGGGATGGAGTGGAAAGAATGGGAAAAGCCTCATGGAGAAGACATCATCTGAGCTGAGTCTTGACAGAACCCAGGCATTCTGGGAAGTAGGTATGGAGTGGGTGACCCTTCTGGGCATGAGGGACAATACCACATGTAAGCAGGAGAATTAGAGGATCTACTTACTATCCACCAAGAATCACCTTTCAATTATACTGTGCTCTGTATCTCCTCCATTACATTGGCACACCCTTTTGGTGAACATCCATCTCACTGTTTATGCCTTTTATTGATGTTTATGATCAGAGGGGGTCATTGCATAAGGTTATTTTTGTTGTGATAACTTTCAGCTAATCTTGAATGATTTTGATGTATGAATAGGCGACCCTGTTGGGAAAGAGCCTTTAAGGCAGTGTTTTGCTCTACCAAATTGGATGTGTCCTTTACTTCTATAAATTGGCTCTGTAAGCTATTATTTAATTTCATACAATTCTGTAAGATAGGTAGAATAGGTGGTATTATCACCCCCATTTTACATATAAAAAAGTGAAATGGAAAGACTAAGTGAGTTGTTAAAAGTCACGTAGTTAGGCAGTGATAAAGCTAGAATTTGAATCAAAATTGGCTCAATTCCTAACCCTGTTTTTTTTTTCAATATACCATGGTTTGGCTCTATAGCTATAGATACTACAGATGTAGTCCCTGAAGACTTAGAAGGAGGGAACCCATCAGAGTTCAAAGCAAGGGCATTTTGGGAACAGAAAGATAAAAGGAAGACTCTTGGCAAGAGTTTCCTTGGGGGCCTGGCATTCTGATTTATGTCATCTGCCCTTTTGGAAAAAGGTGAAGGTGACATGGTTTATTCTTTCTATTCCTGAGGCCCAAGACCTGGTTTCTTGCCTTCGTGCTAAGCACCCGAGAACATCCTGTACCTCCTTGTGCTCTAGTCTCCTGGGGTCCACCAGACGCGTAGTATTTTCCCCAGATTGTTGCCTGCTGCTCTCACACTGTGTCCGACTGGCACTTTATTTGCAGAACAGATGGAGCACTGATTCAAGAAGTACTCTCTGCTCTTCTTAGTTGTTTTGAAGAATTGGGCTTTGCTAGGGAAGGTTGATGCCAAATAAGTGGACAGACTGTCACTGGTCTCAGGTTCCTCTCAGAGACAAAAGAGGCATTCTGTAGCAGAAAGCAAGAAGCTTGGGAATCCCTTTAGCCAAAAGATTGAAGATGGGGTTCACTGATTGGAAATTCTCTTTAAGTCATGCATTTCCAGTATTTTCAAGCTTCTCCTCTCCCCATCACCTACCTTAAAGTACAAAAAGTGAGAATGCCTCTACCTCTGGGCAGTGGTTGGGTTTTGGAGAAGGAAGAATGGGAAGATCCAACAGTAAATCAACATTTATTAAGTGCCTTCTATGAGTCAAGCACTGTGGATACAAAAAGGAAAAAGACAGATAAGTCTCTGCCCTTGAGGAGCTTACAATCTAAGAGAAGAAGGGAAAGAATATACAAAAGAAAGCTGAGAACCTGAGGGGAAAGTACCTGAGTACAAGGGTATGATGCTCATGGAGTTGAAACCAAGCATACCTCTGCTGGAAAATGAATAATTAAGTGTAAACTTTGGAACCTTCTAGTTCTAGTGGTGCCATTCCACTTTTTCTTAGGAGAGCTAACTTTGAGCAGTCCTCTTAGATAGGATTTTAACTGCTGACAAAAAAAAAATATTTCATTATTTCAAGCACTCTAAAAGATGCACAGTTTTCTTGGTGTGGATGAAATCCACTGATATAGATCATAAAAGTCTTTATGAATTGCTAGGTCCCCAAAAAACTCCACCCCAAATCTCCACCTGGTGGCCAATTTTTCTGGTAATGAGCCCTTCCAAGCCTAACTAGTCCACTATTTAGATGATGGATGCCATTGTACTCAGAACATTTCAGACCTAGAAAGACATACCAGCACGTACATTCTCCCAGTATAGTTTTCAAGAATCCAGGGGCCACTTGCAGATGAAGGCATGGAGGCATCAGCATGGGATTTTAATGGATGTTCTCTTATTGTTATCAGTGAAATTATATAGCAGATCCACCCCTTCCTTTTTCTTATATGTAGCATTGCCTCTAGGTTAATCCAACCCCAATTATGGGTAATTTTACAAAAAAGTATCGCAAAGACTGAATCTGAAATGAAAGAAAGGGGGGAAATTAGATTATTTAGAAAGGAGTATCTTAATGGAAACTGTTTATACTCACAGTTGCTCAGGTGTTGTGCCTCAAATTGTTGGTTCTGGTGTTCTTGACTCAGAAATGGAAAGAACAGGATAGGGAATGGAAAAGTACCCTGTTCAAAGTCATGTTGGTGATAGACCATAGAATAGGATGCAGGTCTTCTGAAATCTTGATTTGTACTTAAGCTTAATTTCTTGCCTCATCCAGCTGAGGACAAAATATAGCACAGAGACTGGGGTCAAGCCAAGTCAACGGAATTTATTGCACACCTACTGTGTGACAGGCACTTTGCTAAGCATCGTGGGTTCAAAGAAAGGCAAAAGACAACCCCTTCCCTCAAAGAACTCACAGTCCAAAGGGGAAGACATCATACTAACAGCTCTGTGGGATCCAGATATTATACAGGAAAAATTGGAGATAATCTTATAGGGAAACATTAAGGAAGACAAGGAAAGACTTTTTTAAATGATTTATTTTGATTATCAATTCTAAGACAGAAGAGTAGCAAGAGCTAGGCAATTAGGCTTTAAGTGACTTGGCCGAGGTCATATAGCTAGGAAGTGTTTCTGAGGACACATTTGAACCCAGGTCCTCCTGACTTGAGCTCTGGCACTCTTATCAATACTGTGCTTCCTAACTGCCCCAAGGAAATACTTATTTACAAGGCAAGATTTGAAGGAAGCCAGGAGCCAGAGATGAGATCCTTGAACCCTTGGAAAATTAAATTGAGGGAGGACTGTGTAAACAAGAGAAAGAATGACCTTGTACTTGGGAAAATGTGTGTGTGTGTGTGTGTGTGTGTGTGTGTGTGTGTGTGTGTGTGTGTAAAAAGACCTATTCTGCCTGCCAAATAATTGAATAGTAATCATCATCAGGTGTCATCTTTGAACATGAAGGACAACCCAAGACTAACATGTGAGTGAGAGATGCTACATTCCCTTATCAAAGCAACTAATACCACATGGGAAAAGATATGTACTGTTTGCATATGCTGCTAAATAAATGGGTAAATGCCCCCCTGGGGAATGTGCAAACTTTACAAGTCCCTTTGATTTCAATGGTGTGACAGAGTGTAAGTTCTCCTGGACTCGAGTTGGGAAACATTTGCTATAATCTATCTTGTTAACTCAGGCAAACAAGATCTACTTTTCCATGTTACTCATGTGTATTAGAGTGGATTTCTTGGCTTAGCATGTTCTATTCTAAGACCATGACATACACGGATACATTTTCCACAAAGAATTACCCTTCTCAGACCCTGCGTTTGATCCCTCTGAGATGACTTGGTGTTAGTCAACACTCGACTGGTGATTTCACGGTGCCAAGTCCATTCAAGCTATTCCTGTTGCCTCAAATTGATTGGCAGGATGTACAAGTTACAGTAATGTAGACGTCTGGCACCACCCCAAGTCTCTAGTCAGTCATCTATAGGCTGGCCAGAAATATAGATTTAGAAACAAAACAGACTTTCAAGTTTTCTCGATTTAGTGCTATTTGTATGCTAGAGGTTTGTGGTATAATTCTCTTCATTGGGTTATTTAATAATCAACCTAATTGTGGTTAAGTTTCAGTTAAATACCCCTAGAAATTAGAGGAAAGTATCTCCTGCTTTCACTATAGTGTGTGACACGTGTAGTTCAGAGACACGGGGACACAGTAAAGGTGAAAGATAAAAGATCGATTCCTACGGATCCTATAGTTCCCAGCTTTTAAGGCAGTATTTCAGAAACTTTGTAATTATTGTGGGTAATCTTGCAGAAAATTAAATGTTGAGTTTGCATGTGTGAGGAAGTTTGGACTTTTTTGCTCTCCATAGCTTGTTAGTGTTTCAGCAGCTCTCTGTGTTGTGGGGCTTCTTGGCTACCTGTCAGGTTCTGGGCTTCCCTTTGCTTCCTGGAAAATGCCCTTAAGGAGACAAGTGATCCATTACCTGATGCCCACTGCCTCATTTCCATGCCAGAGCATGCTTTGGAGGAGAAGGGACACCTATAGCTTGCCTGTCTCTTTTGAAAGTCGTGTTTGACCCTCCTGAAGTTATCCAGGTAAGAGGGAAAGTAGGTCCAGGGACTTGCTTCAGGGTTGTTGTTGTTTTTTTTAATGGGTGGTTTTGTGATTATGTAGTATGTGCTATGGTATCAGTCCTTGTGTGATCCTGGACAAGTCATTTATGTCTTCTTATCTCAGTTTCCTCATATGCAAAATGGGGATAATTAATAATAATAATAATAATAATAATAATAATTAGCATCTCCCTCCCAGGGTTGTTATGAGGATCAAATGAGATAATACGTTTAAAGTGCTTTGCAAACCTTGAAACTCTATATAAATGATAGCTCCCATTATTATTATTTCTCAACTTCTCAGGGCTTCTAACAACTCTCTTAGTCTCTTAAGTTGCAGGACAGGCCCCTGCTTGCATCTGGGAGATGGAATTTTCTTCTTAGGAATTTCTAACATTAAAGAATTAACAGGTCTAGACCCATAATAGTGAAGATAATAATAACAATAATAGACATAAAACATTTTACATGTTATCTTGTTTGACCTTCAAAACAACCTGTCTGAGGTAGACACTGTTATTACTTCCATTTTTTGAAATGAGGCCACTCATACTGAAGGAGGTTAAATGGTGGTCACACAAAAGGACAACTCTTTTCTTTCTGGCACAAAGTCTAGCCACTAGTCACTTAGTTAAGACTAAGTGGTATAGTGGACACAGTACTGGTCCTGACATCAAAAGGACCAGAGTTCAAATCTTACTTTAGATATTTATTAACTCTGTGGCACTGAGCAAGTCACTTAACCTCCTTCTGCCTCAGTTTTCTCAACTGTAAAATATAAATAATAAAAGCAACGTCCTCCCAGGGTTGTTGTGGTGGAAAAATAAGATAATATTGCAAAGGCTTTGCTGTTAAACCTGCACAAATGCTAGCTATTATTATTATCTACTATTCCAGGCTGACAGGCTGACCTTATGGAATTCCAAATAAAGATGACAAAAACTAAGGTAGCCTGTTTCTAAGAAATGCTGTTTGTCTGGGAATAGCCCTAGGGGGGTGGAGGAGGAAGGGGGATGGAGAACCAGTAATGGAATTGTGTACTGTTTGGTCCAGCTCCAACTTAAGACATAATGGGACTACAGCAGTTAGTCAACAAGGTTTTGTTCAGTCCTAACTATGTACTGGTCAACCTACAGTGGCCAAGGTCACAGTCTGCAAAGAAGTCCTGGGACCAGAAATGTGCTGACTGAATGGTAGGGAAACTAAGGAACAGGAAGCCAACTACCAATATGAACATGAGCAAACATTTTATTTTCTATTTATATTTCTATTATTCTATTTATAATTCTAGATAATGCAAGGTTTGTGGGGTATTTATGAGTTGAACTGAATATGGGCAAACCTTATAGGCTTTGGAGACAGTGACTGAGTTTCAATCTTGTCTCTAATGCTTATAACCTATATGTCCTTGGACATGTTGCCCAGACTCTTTCTTTTGGCTTCAGTCTCCTCATCTGTACAATTATAAGTTCGAATTAGATAGCTTCTGGGGTCCCTTCCTGCTCTAGGAAGATGACTCTGTGAATAAGAACCTTATTTTTATCAGAAAACAAAGGAGTAGGTGGACCACATTGATAAATCTTGTGGACACGTACACAGGATGGGCAGGCATGGATGGAATGCAGTCTCTATTTAGGGACAGATCCTTTATAGATCAGGCACTCATCCTATGAGAAAAAATATCAAAGATTATTTCATTCTTCCATGGAAAACTAGGATGACTGTCTTAGAGAAGATTCACTTTTCCTTAAGAAGAGAAAAAGGTTTGCTTCCCTTTGATGCTTGCCAAGTTTCATCCCTGCGACCTACCTCCATCTATGTCTTCTCAAAATACCTAGTCTTACTTAGACTATCCTAAGGATTGTCTGCAAATTACAGGGGATAAGCTTCCAGTTCACATCACATTTGTAGATGCAAAGCAGTCTGTTTACATTTGTGTTTCTCCACCTCCCCAACCTGGTTTGTGGTCCCCTGGGTGTCATTCTCATACGATGCAGTAGAGAGGTGGAGACATGACTCTCTTGTAGAGTTCATCATTGGGGTGGTTTTGCCCCATTAAGACCTTATCTTTCAAGGAAAAAAAAACAGGTGAAATTTCTCTGAGCAAGCCTCAGGGGAGAGTCTGCAAGCACACATTTTCAAATGGAGTTTCCCTTGCAAATGCCAAATTGAAAGGTCTTATTCCCAGAGGGGATTTCTATGGGAATCAGAATTTAGCTGGATTTGTTGCCCTCATATTCTGAGCATTCCTAGGCAGGAGATTTTAAGTTTGTCTCAGCTAGGTGTTTTTACCTTTTTCAAACTGCTGGTATATTGCATTAAACCCTGGTTGCCATCAAAAACCATAAAGGAAAACATCACAAATCACTAGAAATATATCAGCATTCTGAGCAGTAGAATTTATGGGGCACTAATGGATAGTCCAGGCTATTTATCTTCCTAGGAGTAGTTGAAACACCTTTGTTTTTTGTCTTGTAAAAGGAATTCCTCACCTAGGAACAGTAGGGTCCCCTAGACCCATGTATGAGTTGAATATATAGTTAAATCAGTCTGTTAACAAGTATGTAAGTGCTTACTATGTGGTAGACATTCTCCAAAGGACAGATAACACCCTATATGCCATATTTAGTGCTTTGTAGCTGTTAGTAAAGTCTTGTTGACAAACTACAAAATGGTGCTGGGACCCAAAAGATGCTTATTAAATGGTGGGAAAAAATGGGTAAAAGAAGGGATAAAAGGAATGGTGCTCAATTTTTTTCTTTTGGAACCTTTAATTTCTTTCCTTTGTTGTTAAGTAGGTTTTAATTATTCTGAACATTTTCTAGACTTCTTTCTTCCTTATCAAACTTTAATTTTTATTCTCTTCTTTTTCCCAAAGCTCAAGGAGATATTCCCATTCCTTTATTCTCTAATTGGATGGAATGTTATTTTTTCATATTCACCTTCTTCACTGCAGAAGAGAGAGAGAGTAGGAATTTCGAACTCACTCTGTCTTTTTTTCAGGAGGTAAAAATATGTCAAGTTCCAAGGGTCTTTGTATGCTGAGAGGTAGTTGTTGGTTAGTCATGGCCAACTATTTCTTGGCAAAGATACTGGAGTGGTTTGCCATTTCTTTCTCCCACTCATTTTACTTAACTGGAACTATTGAGGGATCTGAGGCAAACAAGGTTAAGTGATTTAACCAAGGTCACACAGCTAATAAGAACTCATGAAGATAAATCTTCTTGCCTCCAGCCTTAGAGTTAGCATAGAGTAATTGGACTTGAACCTCTGGAAAATGTGTTCAAATCCTACCTCTCAAACTTTCTTTTTGTGTGACTATGGGCAAGTCATTTAACTTCACTGGGCCTCAGTTTTCTAATTTCTAAAACAGATAATACCTATAATGCCAACCTCACAGGATTATTGTGAGACTTGTGTGAAATAACAGATATGCAAATCATTTTAAAAAACTGAATCATTAATCCTGTCCTTTTTCTCATTTTTGGCTCTCAAGGTAAATAGAGAGATGGTTCAAAGATAAATAGCAAGATCACTTGGCTGTCCTTGAAAAGTTTAATTTACCAGACCCAGGGTGGGGGGAGTGGGAAACTGGTTAATGTGATTGCTGAGCCACTATAAGTGATCTATGAAAAATCATGGCAATCGGGAGAAATGCCACAAGAATGGAGAATGACAAATGTCCCCAATCTAAAGAAAGTCAAACAGAATGGAGTCCAAAAAAATATAAGCAGTTTGCCTAAACTTGGCAAGAATCTAGAATATAATTCATTGATTTTGTAATATTAACCATCTCTCAGTTTCCCATTTTTGAAAACTTGAGGTGACCCTTATCTTTCTTTCCTTTATCCCTTACATTCTCTCTTTTACTAAATTCTGTCAATTTTATTTCTGCAACATTTCTTCCATCTCTCTCTGTCTCTATTCATATGATTCCACTTTCATGGGGGGGGTTCTTATAGGTCTCTGTGTTTCTGCTCTGTCCCTTCTAATTTGTCATTCATACTGGTAGAGGAATAATTGTTACATGGAGATCACTGTCATATCCTAATAAGGTTCAACTGTTGTCCAACTTTCAATGCCCTCTACAATTTCCACTCTGCCTCTTTTTTCTAGCCTTGTCTCCTATGGTCCAATTTAACATATGCAATGGTCCAACCATATGAGGTTATTCTTTGCCCTTCCATAACATGCCAGCATTCTCTACCCTACTTGTCTTCATTCATGTTGTCTCTTAAGCCTGGAATTGCTTCCTTCTTTTCCCTTCCCAGTCTTATAATATCTAACTCAAATGCTTCCATCTTCATAAGCTTTCCCTTGTCCATCATCTTATCTCCACCATCAGTAGTAACTTTCTCCATATCTAGCTTTCAGAACTTTATTTTTTACAGACCTAATACAATTATGTATTATTTCATAATTCTGTATATTTAATACTATTGTATGTTATATATAATTTTATATTTGTCTTACTTCCTACTAGATGAATAGGTTCCATGATGGCAGGGATGATCTTACCTAAACTTCTTATCTCCTTCAGTGCCTCATTGCACTCTGAAAATAATGGTAGGTATTACTAAATTAATGTCTATCAATGAATAATGAACTTAGCCTTAACTGGGGAGAAGTTCTGGTGCTAGTTATTAATAGCTAAGACCCAGTGGAATCTCCTTAGGATCATAGGATAATTTGGAGATGGAAGGGCCTTTTTGGGTCATGTAGTCCAATCCATTCATTTTATGGTTGAGGACTCCAAATTCAGGCTGAATGATCTGATCTTACCTCTGACTCAGGGCTTGGCCATTTTTCTGGCTTTTTGTCCAGGCTTTTGGCTTGGAAGAAGAACAGGGAAGTCAGTGATGTGGTGACATCCGAACCATAAAGCCACTAATTCTATCTGATTATTTTACTCAGTACATTTGGGGATTCTCTAAAGCTTTCTGTTCTAAGAAGCAGTAGATGAAAATAGTAATAAGATCTGAGACTTAGAGTTGAAAAAGACCTGAAAGACCATCTTGTTCTACCATCTCACTTTGAAGATGAAGAACCTGGGACCTAAAGGGACTAAGAGAGTGTCCCAAGGTCACTTTATTGGCAGTCCTTAGATTTGAACCCAGATCTAAAGCCAGTGTTCTCTTTGTCTAAGAAATTTGCTGTTCCTTTAAGCTTTAGTACAGGGATTCTTGACTAGGTATTGTTGAACTTAAAAATAAATATCTATCTATAAAGATAAAACATACATATATATTTATTTTTATTTATTTTTAGTTTATTTTTAAATTTTTTCATGGTTACTCAATTCTTGTTCTCCCTCCTTTTTCCCTCCTCCCTCCCAGAGTTTACAAGCAATTCTACTGGGTTACACATATATGTATATGTGTGTGTATATATATGTTTTTTTAGTTTATTTTTTAATTTTTTCATGGTTACACAATTCTTGTTCTCTCTCCTTCTTCCCTCCCTGCTCCTGGAGTTGACAAGCAATTCCACTGGGTTATACATATATGTATATGTATATATACATATATATTGATCAATGTATTTCAATATAATCAATTTCCCTTATAAGCCTATATATTTTATTTGATACATTTAAAAAATCATTCTCAGAAGAGGTCCAGAGGCTTCACTAGACTGCCAGAGAGGTCCAAGGTACAAAAAAAGTTTAAGAATCCCTGTTCTAGGAGGTGAATTGGCTTTTGGAATTTATTTTTTGCACCTTTCTATGGCTTATTAGTTACATAGGTTACTTAACCTGTTTCATTTCAGTTTTTTTGGCTGTAAAATGGGCTAAAGATATTTATACAGTAAAGTATAACTATATATGTGTATCTAGATATATATGCTACTCCTTTTAATATAGAAGGAAGAGCAGCAGTGGCCCCAGTTCCTTCAAACTCTAGTTTTCCTTCCATGTCTAGTTCTTGGGCTGATGAAAAACTCGGCCTCTTCAGTAGAGGTTGTCTCTCTCTTTAATATAGTAATGTAGCTAAGTGTTGAGTATTTCATTCCTTTAGTTGAATACTCTTCTCCCTCTGGCCAAGGTTGGCTTTGAGCCCCAGGAGTAAGTTTATTAAATTACTTCTGGCTGTCCTTGTTTCTAAGTAGCCCTTTTTATATCAAGGCTCCTGGGGTTGGTTAACATAAATGATGTGATAATGAGGATGGAGTAAAGGTCACAAGATTGTTAACATGTGTGAGAGGATTGTGGGCTTACCCTATCAGGTGAAAGAAAGGTTAGTATACCAATAGCATCCCCACTTCAAAGTGTGGAGCTAGTTTGCTGCACTAACTCAATTATCTGTGCCATAGATAGGTCTTACAAACATATCTGTAACCCAGATACTGTTACTTCTCAGTGGGAGATAGTAGAAGGTGCCAATTTCCTGTAGCTTTCTTTAGAGTCAGTTGGATTACTTTTTCCAAGGACTTAGTCATCTCTTGTCAGTTACATTTTTATAGATATGCCTGTACATGTTTATCAATCTAGTGTCCCTCACTAAAGGCTTCTCAGATGCCTTGTCGTGGCATGGGCTCTCAGAGGCTCTGCTAGGAGAGAGGAGGCATTGGCAGGTCCCACTGGCAAGGCTTCAGGTAATAGACGGATATTAGTTGTCAGAGGACCAGCCTAATTAATTTGCAAACTCTTTCTACCAGTAGTGATTTTAAAAAAATAGCCATAGCATTTCATACAAAAGGTCTGTATTTTTTGCATTTATTTATTTCTTTGGTAGAAGTACCCTCATTGGTGAAATGATGGCTTTTTTGAAGTATTTAAAATTATAGGGTGGGTTTCCCCTTTCCCTTTCAGTCAAGACAGCAGGTGGCAATGGTTTCTCTTAATCCTATCAACCATAAGGTAATGATGTACCAAACCTAGAATACCAAATCAGAAAATTATACTCATTATTATGGAAGATCATATTTTAAGGAATGTGGTTAAATGGGTGAGTATTATAGTCTTCTAGGGGAATTACTAATACTTTTGGTTCTTTCTCCAAGCTGTTTCAGTTTCCATTCATTTGTACAAGAAGGGAGAAAAGGAAATTTTAAAGCAACAACAAAATCTCAAATGAGATAACTTTACCTTTTATAGGTTTCGAATTAAAAGGAACCTTAGAAGCCATTTAATCCAACGCCTTCATTTTACACATGAAGTGTTGAGGCCCATTGGGTTTTAATGATACCAAAGATTACACAAGTAGTAAGAAGTAAGTGACGGGGCCAGGTATAGAACCCAGATTCCCTGGCTCCAAACTCAACACTCTTCCCATTGTATCATAATATTTCTACTTTGGGAAGACATAGTCTATTGCTATATTACCAAATCTTTTATGAATCTGGAAGGCATAAAAAGATTTTGTAATATGAAAGATAGATATGGGCAAAAATTGGGTATTTTGGCTAAGGATGAATTGCATTTATCTGTTAAGTACTGTTCCTATTACCATGGACCATAAAGAGCTGGTTATAAGAGAATTTTACAAAGAAAAGCCATTTAACCCTTGGCATTCCTCCTACCTGTGTGGACTTAGATTTCCTGTTGTTGGCATGCTCCTATATTTGAGTGCTGGGTATATGATCCACCCCTCAGTGACTATTTTTGAATGTCTGATATTGTTGACTTTTCTGTGAATGATCTGAAATGTAAAGAGGTAGGATTACTCAAACCCCTCACTGCACTGAAACTGAATACAGTGCCCTGTTCTTTGACACTAAAATGTAGCCTGCTGTTGTCAAGCTGAGGGCTTTAATAGGCAGCGACCAGGGGAGAAATTCTCAGCTTTTTATCCTCCCTATTCCTGTAAAATCTGCTGCATAGTACACCACCGTTTGAAAACAAGGCCATTTTAATAATAATGACTCAAGAGGCAGAGACAAAGACACAGAGACACAGAGTCAAAGACAAGAGACAGAGAGGAAGGAAGGAAGGAAGGAAGGAAGGAAGGAAGAAAGGAGAGTGGAGAGGGAGAGTGAGGAATGAGAAATGGAGGGAAGAGAGAGAGAAAGAGAGAGAGAGAGAGAGAGAGAGAGAGAGAGAGAGAGAGAGAGAGAGAGAGAGAGAGAGAGAGAGAGAGAGGAGAGGACTTGAGCTTCATGTAAAACCAGCCACCACTACATCCTGCATGGCATTCCAAATATTAATACAAATAGAATTAATTGACATACCAGGACTTGGGAGGGAATCCATTTTAGGAGGGCACTTAACTTCTACTGGAGATTTCCCTATGACTGCCCATGGTGAAAAATGTTTGCTAATGAAGGCAGTGCTAGAGCCGCCCTCAATCTATAAATTCACTCAAACTAATTTATTAACTAACATTTGGTTTTAACTAGAGGCAGATCTGGGTTAAAAAGTAGATGTATGCTCTATGCTCTCTGGTTAGTAGTGAAACTGTTACAAACCCCACAGCTCATATCTCAGTGTGTTTTTTTTTTATATTACTTGGGGGGAGGTGTACAAAGATGATATTCCATATGCCATTAGCCAGTTATTTAATTCCATGTTTTCTGAGTTCATTGTGGATTTAATGTCTTGGATTCCTTAAAAGCTTTTACTTGAAGATATGGCAAAGAGTGGGCTAATTGTGTTTTGCATTGAGTTTGTGGCAATTCCTCTACCAGAAAAAAGTAGGACTTATTTGTGCCTCTCTACTTTCCCTCCTCCCTGCCTTACTTTTTCTATTTCTGCACACTGAATTTAATAAAGAAACTATCATAGAGTAATAATTCCTACAAGCTCTGGACATTTCTTTGGGGGAAGAAGACTGACCTTTCCCTGTTTTTAATAAACAGAAGTTTTGTGGATTTTGGTTTGTCTCCTCTCCAGTCCAGTTGAACTGTCATTTTTATTCCATGTTTAAGGTACAGTGAGCCCATTTTTTTGTTGTTGTTGAAGTGGAGACATTATAATAGTCCTGGAAAAGAGGGAAAAATAAATGGATCCCATGTGGTTTGTATTACTTGTACCATTTAGTAACAGTGCAATATATAATGCATTTGAATTACCTTTCTTTACTTTATTTCCATTAAGATTTATCTTGCCTTAATTTTTTCAAAAGAAATTAAGGTGGGGTTTGCTAGTATATAAAATAAACAATCTGGACTTTCCTCTTTTGGTTAGGAGATCTTTCTGTTCTGACTGACATTATCCCTTTTTTTCCTAAAAAAAAAAGAGAGAATTCAAAGAGAGACGGCCAAGGGCTAAGACTCTGGAGACTCCCTCTTTGGGGTATATGACAAGAAAAGAGAACCAATCAAAGAAAAATGGAATGAGTAGAGAGGTAGAAAGAAAACTAAGATTATTTTGTGCAATAGATACCAAAGGGATAGTAGGGTTGCTAGATATAGAGATAAATCAGAGTTGTTTAAGTCACAGAGATGTCAAAGAAAATGAAGACTGAGACATGGCCATTTGATAGTTAAATAATTTTTAATATTAGTTTCAATCAAATGGCAGAGAGATTGTTTGGGGGCATTTTCCCCTAAAATTTAAAAAATATATTTACAAAATCTGGCAGTATTTGTTTGTTTCTGTATAAATTAAGACTCTCAAACCTACCCCAATCACTTTGGAAGTTGGTGGAAGTAATGGAGGAGGCATAAGTAATGTGAGTTCCATTTAATGGAAGGTTAATGGTGAGAGAGCTTAAAAGGTGAATGAGTTCTGAGAAAATAAAGGTATAAGATAGAAGCTCCTCTTTTCAGAATTTATAATACAGATTACTAATGTCAATAATATGTTTATGTGAACTAAGGACTACAATAATTTATTATAGCAATTTCCAAGCAATTCCCCCCCAAATCAATGTATTTTAAATAGTACACAAAACGCTTTTGTCCCAAGTCCTTCTTCCAGCCTAGTCTCTTGATGAACTTGAGCTCCTCAGTCAATCTCTTAGTCACAGACCTGGAAGGAAATGGTTCTTGTATCTCATGGTGCCAGAATCACACTAGAATTTAAAAGCTCTGGACCCAATCTCCTCAAATCACTCGAATTTGTTATTCTACTTCAAGATTGAAAACAGGGAAGGAACTTCTTAATTAGCTTATCCTCCAAAACCTGTAAGTAAGTACATGTAGAGGGGAGAAGTAACTTAGCTTGGTTTGATAGAGTGGCAACCAGTCTGTTAAAGTGTGTCTAGTGTATGACAGGGAAGAGAGTCATTAAGTTAATAAAACCCCAGACCAATTTTTAAATAGGATCATTGTTGCCCCATCATCTTTAAAGGATTTCACTGAAATGAAGCTTTTAGATTATCAGTTAAAGGAGTGTTTATTAAGGTCCTACTATATGAAGGCACATGAATATTCTCTCTTTTACTTGTTTTCAAGAACAAGGGTTGATAATCCAGTTTAAATATACTTTATGTGCTTTGAAACTCCTTTTGAGAACCCTTGGAAATAAGCATTAGCCCATGTAACTCATCTCCCAAAGAAATGAGGTAGTATGCTTAATAAATTAGGACTATGTTTAATACGCTTCTTCTATTTCTGTTCCTTTTTTTTGCATATGAGTCTGGGTTGGATCAAAGTTGAATGAATTACCCAAAGGCAGAGGCCTGTGGCTATTAGGATATGGAATGAAGAGCTGTAGAAAGATGAGAATGTCTAGGAAGCAGAGGGGGTGACATTGATAAATGTGGGTAGAAGTAATGCAGAATTTACAAGCCAAATATAATTTTTGTGATCTGATGTTTTTTACAACTTTGTGAAGACAGGGGACAAAATAGAACATAAATACATTGAAGTCTATGGAAAGAAAGCAGAGGAAAACAAAAAGCATGTATATAATATATAATATGATAAATATTGCCCTCTTTAATGATAATATTGTGCAATTTTTAACTTATGAAGACTACCCTCTTATTGACCTACCATCAAAATCAATCCCACCTAATGCTATGCGTTTTCATTATTTTCCCTATAGTAGAGAAGGGCTGTTGGTTTGAGCTAGCTTTTGTCTTACTGTCCCTCACATCTGCAAAACAAGTGACCAGAATTAGAGGTGTATCTCTTGTGTCTCCCTAGAAAAGTGTGTGTGTGTGTGTGTTGTGGTGTATTTTTTTTTTTTGCTTTGGGTCTCTGTGTTTGTGTGTGTGTTTATATATTTGATTGACCCTGTGAAAACTGAACCCATTGTCTAAACCTCCTTGGAATCATCTAGGCTAACCAAGTGAGCTTTGTAGTATTTGCTCAGACAAGGTATCAACATCTTTTTTAATGCTAACTTTCCTCAAACCCTGACAACCTAAGGCACTCCCTACATGGCAAGCATCCAGCTACAGACTCTACCAAGGTCTGCGATGTATTCTATAAATTTAAGCTGGAAATGTAATTTCAGATCTCAGAGAGGTCTGTGTTGTTGCAGTGATATTATAATCAATGACTATAGCTCCCTCTGAAGCTCATAAAATGACCTCTTTCGACATTGATTTCTTTTCTGCTCTTTTACCTGACCTTTCTGCACCCTCCCATGTTTCTTCATTTGCTAAGGCATGATATTTTATTGCCAAGCACCCACATGATAACTACAGTAGCCATACATTTAGCTTTGTTCAGGTCATTACTGTCTAAATAGTCTCTGTTACAGCAGGATCTGGTCCTAGGAAGCTAAGGATGTAACCACTTTCATAACTGATCCTGGAGAACCTGAGCCTTTGTCTTTTTAGTTGATAATTCCAGCATGTTGTTTTCTGACTGTAGAGCCTAAAAAGATTCCCCAAACCTTTCTTGGTCTCTTCTTTTTTAGAAAAACCCTAAAGAAATTGAATAAACATCAAGAAGAGATTGTAGATCCTTGAATTCACATTCAATCATTTTCTTGATCTGAAAACTCACTTCACCAGGGTCTTTGGCAAACCCCAAAGGAGCTTAGATCTATAAGGTAGATAGATTTTGTGGCCATTATGTACCCTAAATATTACTTATAGAAAGAGGCAATAACCTAGTCCGTTGTTTACATAGCTATTGGCAGTTTTCTGAGTGCTTTTCTCAGAATCACTTGTGAGGCAGTTTACAGAGTGCTTTTCTTACAACCACTTTTGAGGTAGATACTGTAAGAACTGGTATCCCCATTTTATAAGTGTGGAGACAGCCTCCAAGAACCAAAGTGATTTATTATCATCATGTAGTGAGTTGAGAAGCACCTCCACGACTCAAATTCAGGTGTGGTTTTCATCGGATTTAGACCTGGTAGGGACCAGATGACTGTGTCCAGTCCCCCAATTTATAGACTAAGGACTGAAATGATCAAGTAACTTGATTGATACTTACTCGTGGATCTATGATCTTATTGATCCAAGAGTTGCCTTCCATTGTTGCACATTGAAACCTATACATGCTATATTAAAAAAGGGTTAAGTTGTATTCAGCCTGGCAATTTTCTTTAGTGCCAGCCTCTGTCACAATGCCAACCCATCCTTTGTGACTCTAATTAATCCCTGTCTTCTAAAAAATTGCCCCAGGGGTTTTTACTCAATGGACCAACTTTGTGCAGGTCACAAATAGCCATCAGGGCTAAGATTTTAACTCTTTCATATCTTTGACTTTAAGTCCAATGTTCATAAACTCTGGTCCTTTTGGAACATTTCTAGCCCTGTCACACAGTTAGTGGAAAGCCTTCAACTTTCTCAGTTCTCAGGAAACCATTTAGTTCTCCCTAAATGGTGAGGAAAAGAGCTAGTCAGGGAGGAAAAGACTGTGTTGTGTTTCCGTGATGGAGTTTCCAGAAGGTTTCTAAGCACCTGATATGTGATGGGCTCTTTCTTTCCAGGCATCTGCTTTCTTTGCCTAGCTCAACATTCCAGGGAGGTTTTCTCTTACAGAGCTCAGAAGTGAACATGTCAGCACCAAACAGCTACCCGGTTTTGTAAAGAATGCCTCGGCTGACAACTTCACAGCTGCTGAGGAAGAGGCCAAGCCTTCCTAGTAAAACGATACTCCACACAAGAGCCTGTGTTCTGTTGAGACCCACCATGTCATTTCTAAATCCCTTTCCTTGGGGGTCAGGGAAAGGTGCCAACTTCTTCATTGTTATACTCTATCATTTTGCAATAGTAACCAATTTTCACACTCAAGCCTACTGCTCCTCTTGAAACATCCAAGGGATTCTGGGATTGGATTTGGTTTAAAACAGGAACAATGCTATTCAGAAACAAGATGAACGGTCTATCTGATACTCTCTGAGTCATGTTTTATATTAAAGAAAATATTTTAGAACACACACAAAAACATTTTTGGTGGATGATTTTTGTATATTTTAGTAAATGAACAATTGGTTGAGCACTCTTATGATCTTTTGATTGTAGAAAAAAATGAAGATTTTCTGAAAGCATTATTAGTTACCATAGATACTTAGGGTGATTTGATCAAGGAAGAAATAATATGGAAAGACAGCAGGAAGAATTTTCTCTATCTTCACATACCAGCTGGCAGATTTTTTTCTTCAGAAGTACCATAATCTTCATGAAGCAGAGTTAATTTGACTGAGAATATGAGCCATGGTGAAATGTGGTTATTCCTATAGATAATAGTTGGCAGACAGAAAAGATTCTTTAAAAGATTGCCCTAGGTCAAAACCATTTAAAGAATGGTCCATTGTCAGTTATCTTAGTCAACCTGCTTTCCAACAGTTTTCTTTCCATACCCAAAGAAAAAGAAATGTTATCTCTTTCCAGAAGTGCTTTGTCAGATGTTGACAGACAGAGCTTGGAACAGTTGAAAAGGCTGGTGAGAAACTTATGGTAGAATTGGCTGGAGAAACTGGAGGACATTTTCTTATAAGTAGATTTAACTGTGAGTCTCTGAAACCCATGACTTTCTCCCCATTGAGTGTTTTTTAGAGACGTAAGATAATGGGGAGATCACATAAACAACACAATCTATTTACATAGACGAACAGGTTTCTATGTAATGTATGCATATATGTATATACAATCTATACAAAATATATAACTATATGTACACACATGTATACACAAATTTATTTGTATATATGTGTTGTGTTTCCATGGTGGAGTTTTGTATGAATGGATTTTTATCACAGCTATGTTAATTAAAGATTTTAGCTAGAATGACTTTTTAAAAAATCTTTATCTTCTATCTTTGAATCAATAAAAGTATTGGTTTTGAGGCAGAAGAGTGGCAACTGGAATTTAATGACTTGCCCAGGATCATATAGCTAGAAAGTATCTGACGCTGTATTTGAACCCATAGCCTCCCAACTCCAGGCCTGGCACTCTATCCATTTAGCCACCTACCTGCCCCTTGGAATGACTTTTTAGATAAAGAACAAGTGACTAGTACTAAAATAGACTTGAATTTCTTTGGCACTTAAAAAAAAATTGTTTTATAGTAACTGAAACTTGTGCCAGTACTTGTTTGAAGGTTCCCAAGCATATATCTGTGAGCAGTTGTGTGGCATTTTCCTTCAGTAAAACCCAATGCTGGAAATGTTCCAGGATCCTCTCTTATAATCTATGATGATAAATTTACTAAGTATTTACAGCAATTCTTTCTTTTGGGCGATGTGATTTTTTTTTCATGTTTTCTTTAAAACCAGTGTTGGTAAAAATGGATTATATAGTTCCATTTTTTAGTCCAGAGGAAGCATAGGGTAATGGATAGCATGCAGGTTAGAGTCATAAAGACCTATAGTGATGTGTCAATTAGTTGGGACGAGCAATTGGTTTTATTTTGTGACAGCAGTGGACATATAGATGTGCTTCTAGGCTGACTCAGAATGTCTGACCTTGACCTGGTGACACTGGATTGAGCTGATTTCCCCCAGCTTTAGTTATTTTTCTGTCGGTTGGATACAAGATTTCATGCCTTATCTATGTGTTTCATTACTCTTTTTTGCTGTGGTTTTGAAGAATACATATTATTCCAAGAACACATTCAAAAGCTGCCATTCTTAAAAAACGTACTTCAGTGACTGCTAGAGATATTTCAGGAGCTCTTTGTATGGTCAAGTTATGCCTAGGATCACAGTGAAACAGGTTTAACTATGCCAAAACTTAAGGAGAAGTTTGGTTAACTACAAAAACAAAGAACTGCTAAATAGATATAAAATAGTCTAATAATTTATAGGAAATAGACATCAACCAACATCAGAGGAAACTGGCAGCTGTAGGGGTTAGTTTTGATTCCTCTACCATGTAGTATAGGTGTCTTGAGGTGAAAGAATCAAGATGAGTAATAAATAGGCAAACTGTTACCTATTGCTATGAAGAAAAAACACTTGTTATGGATAAGACAATGCAAAGGCTGGAGTACTGAAGATTGGATTAAACTGAATTTTTCCATCAAAGGTTATGTTCAAACTGTTGTCAGAAGTTGAAGTTATCCTGTAAGATCTGGGGACCTATAGTAGACTATAAAACATTCACCCCCAAAAAATGCTTGAGGGATTTTTTTTTACTTCCAATGGGTCTAGAAGTCTTATTCCCACTAGGGAATAGTAAATTCTGAAAATATGTAGACATAGTGGGAAATAGAATTGTTCTAGAATTAGAAGTTTTTATATGGCAATGAATACTGCAATATGTTCTCATTCCATGTCATGTAGTGGGAAATTAAGAAATTTAACCAAGAGGTGATGATAAACATGTTTCAGTAGACTGTGAATTCAACTCTTTGAAATTCTTTGGAAAACTTATGGGCTATAATGAAGCTTATCCTTATAAAAATAGACAATTCATCAAATATATGCTTGCTATCCAATATGATAAGTATAATTTTATGATAAATGATTAAATAACATATATTTTGTAACTGATTTCTTAGCAAAAGGGTGTATTGACTATTAAAAATTTTTTAAGATATAAAAAGTTGTAAGGCTTATTGTGTTTCAAAAAATGTAATCATTTACTTTGTCTCAAATTATTCACATATCATTTTAGGGTTAGGTTCAAATTCTGAATTTTTACAAAGTACTTTTATTTTACATCAATTTTTTTTTTCTCCATAGGAAGCTCATAAGACAAGTAGGAGGAAGGTTTATTATTGTTCACTTGTTTCAGTTGTGGGAATCTTTGTGATCTCATTTGGGATTTTCTTGTCAAAGACACTGGAATGGTTTGTCTTTCCTTTTCTTATTCCTTTTTACAGATAAGGAACTGAGGCAAATAGAGTTAAGTGACCAGTTTTAGATTTGGGAAGATGAGTCTGGCTCTGCATTCTATTCTTTCACTAAGAGGCACCTAGCTGCCCTGGGAAAAGGATTGCTCTTCCCTTTTTACACATAATGAATTTATATCCCGAGAGATTCTATGATATTGTCGGGTCACATAGTTAATGGCAAAGCATAGACCATCACACTGTTCTTCTGATACCTAAGATACCTAGAATTCCTCATTCATTCTTTGGCAGAGAAAAAAAAAAACCAAACCTAAAGATGTGCTTCAGGAATAAAAGCAAAGGATGACTGGTATGTTTACTCATAATTGTTAAACCTTTAATTTTAGGCCCTAATAGATGGAAAACAATTTGGATGTTGCAGTGATAGTAAAAGTGGGTTGTTGGCTTTCTTTTGGCCTTTTGTCACCAGAAGTTTCCTTTAATTAGGAGGTGCATGTGAACCTGAACATGAGCAGAGAATCAGCCAATGTAATCATTAGCTGATTCTCCTTCTAGATGTGACAAGTGATGAATCAACCTAAGCTTGCCTGGAGCTTTCTTCCGGATAATACCCAAAGGGGAAACCTTCCTAGCTCAAGTAGAGCATTATCAAAAGGGCCCACTCTTCTCCTCATTGCCCACTCTTTTTCTGTCTTGTCTATAGAACTACCTGAGGACATATAAGTGCTGACTTTGGCTTTCTAGCTAGTCCTTGCTTCTTGGAGCCTGAATATAAGATGAGGAAGGGAGGGAAATCCTCCACAAAATTTTCTTCCCATGATTGCATTTTCTGTGCTCTTCTCCTCCTCCATCTTCATACACATTTCTCTTAATATTTTTTCTTTCCTCCTTGGAATCAGAGTTCTTAGAATATTCTACCAAGGGCTGTTTCAAAACCTCTTTTACTTTGTCTTGGCTAACAGCTCAGAGTCTCTCACCTAGAGCAGTAATCCCCCAAACTACTGTTCTTACCAATTGGTCTGATCTTTTAATAAAGTTAGTATATTTGAGAAAGCCTACTGAGTAGAGTTGTAGAAAAAAGCTGTAATCAGTGAGGAATCAAAATCCACTCTTGTTATAAGAAGTCAGATTCTTAGTATTGGCTCTCAACCAGCTGGAGCCTTGCTCTGCTGACCCTTAAAACCTCAAGACCCTACTTCTTCCCACCAGGAGGTCATTCCTTAACTATATCATGCCTTCTGCCTTCCACATAGGACACAGTTACATTCAGATAATATTTCCCCCAATAGATTCATAATACCTAACATTCTCTAGAGTTTATTTTAAACAGAAAGAGATACTTTAATTCCCTAATTGCTGACAGAGTAATGAGGTATTCACATGCTGTCTGGCCCCTCTGACATTCAAATATTGGCTGTCCCTGAATGACCCAAGACCCAAGATGGTAAAGTTGTCAATGTATAGACAATTTTTCCCTTAAGGGAGGAAATTATTTGGCTTCCTAGGGAATGGCTATATTTCACAGAGATTTTTTCATGGCTAACTCATGCTCTGGTCTTAACTGATTTAGAAGTTTCCCTGGGCCAAAGAATCCTAATATTAAGCTTTGTTGCCTAGGATTCTGTCTTATGCTTGGATTGAATATTCTAGTGCCTCCCTTTTGGGGGTGGGAGAGAGACCTGTGATTTCACTGATGTGAACATCCACACCCAGTATATTTATATAATATGATATATTTTATATCTATATATCTTCTGATGAGGAAATTCTTTCTACCAGGCTGGCACTTGCTTTGCAATTTAGAGTTTCCTAAAAGAGAAAATGAATGGGAAAAAATGTTATTAACCTTCTACTGTGTTCAAAACCCCCAAGTCTTCCTTACTTCTAGGCTGGCTATCTGCCCACATGCCCTACTACCTCTTTATTGTTATCACTGTATTAGTGTTGTTAGTAATAATAATGACAAGTAGGGAGAATATTGATAGTCATCCTCAAGGCATACTATAAACAAATTAGAAAAATCTACAAAAATATTTTTGAAACAAGCATACATCACTTCCAAGAGAAATACAGAGGATGATCCTTAGTATTCTCCATTGGATTTGTCAAATGCAACCCAAAGCAGTTGATAAAAGATCCAAGAATGGAATCAAAAGATGACATGCACATGAACTCATACAACAGTATATCAGCATTGGGGCACTGAACAAATGGGTAAGTCATGATGATTCGTTCATGGAAATGGGTTAAGATGGAAAGTAACACTTTTTTCTAGCAGGAATTGTAGGAGAGCTCTCTTTAAGGAACCCAACCTTAGTGATCAATGTGGATTGCACAAGTAAAAATGGGAGAAACTCTACAACTCATCAGTTTAGTACCTAACAAATACATCTCAAAGCACAAGAAGCTTGTTCTCTTCTGTGTACTGACATAACGAATCCTCATACCACAAATATAAATCTTAAAAGATCCTCAATAACTCAACATATATACTAGGACCAGATTCATTATCACAGACCAAAGTTTGGTCCAGAATCACCTGAACATGTAAAATTTAATCCACAAAAACTCAATAATAGTAGTTCTAATAGATTTCATCAAAACAAATTCTCATAAATTCCAAGTTAAATGAAATTATCCTAGAAGAAATAAAAATCATGTGGAAACAGAATGATGTATATGACCTTATTCTGCCTGCAATTAGAGCTTTTCTAAGGGACCTTTCAGTAAAGAAGATAAGCTTACTTCTGAAAATTTTTCATTCAACTACAAAATGTGGATATTTTTAACTACTTGTATAATAGTCCATAGAATGTTAATATAAAAGAATAATTTTAAGAAGAGAGCAATAGCAAGGTAGCAACTTTTCTCAGTACTGTATCCAAACTATCAAACAAGATAATGATTTCCTACAACAATAATAATTAATGTTTGCAAAGTATTTTATATTATTTCATGTAAATATCTATTCATATACATAGTATCAGATTACATGTCACAGGGTTCCCCTTAAAGGTTAGAAAACCTTAAAACTCTTTTGGTTTTTCAAAGCCAAATTCCCTTCAATGGCATCCAAGACATCTACTTCAGAATGGATTACATTCATAATAATGGTAGCTAACATTTGCAAGGCATTTTGATGTTTACAAAGCATTTTATATACATTCTAATATTTGATCCTCACAACAATCTTGTTAGATGAATGCTCCTGGTATGGCATCCTCAATTTCTTCAGAACTGAGGCTGAGGGTGTTTAAGTAATGTACCCATAGTCACAGCTAGAAAGGCTTAATTTGAACTCAGGTCTTCTTCTCTCCATGTCAGACATTCTCTTTTTAAGTCAAGCTACCTCATAGTTGATTCTGTTAGAGTGATGTACATCTTCCAATCTAAAATGATGGCACTTTTCGACCACTGTGTCTAGCTAATGCCACAAGTTTGGAAACACGAGATTCCTTCCAAAAGTTCTAAAACGGTTGAAGCAGGTCAGGACTCACCTTTGTTTATTTGTCTCTCCTTTGAGTCCATTTCCGTTTCTTCTAGCTTCTTCCCCCTGGCTGCCAGAACTTCTTTCAAGTTGTCATGAAGAACACTGGCTAGTCTATCTGGGTTGTAGCCAGTTCTGATACAGAGCGTGACACGGGTGGAGCTCAGTCAAAAGCCATGGACCTTAGAATTTTGCAAATATCCCTGGCCAGCTGGAAGAGTATGAGCTTTGCTCACTGAGTGTGCTTCTTTATTAGCCCCTAGATCTTCTCTATTAGAAAGATGGGCACACCAGGCACTGTTTACTTTTCCTCTCTATGGATAATTATACTTAATCATTTCCTGGAAGAGGTAAATAACTTGTTATACTACAATGCCAGTATTTCCTCTTCTTTCTCCAGAAAGTTGTTACTAAAAGATCTGAGGCTTTATTCTGTGGATCATCTGTCTTCCAAAAAATGCACTAGCCTAAAGGGAGAATCCCATTGACTTAACCATTGTGTCAGATGGCTGATTTGTGGGGGACCCAGCAGATTAATCTGACTAAAGAATAGCTAAGATCCAGGCACTCCTTTGCTCAAAACAAACAATCAGTATTTCTCAAAATAAAGCTTTTCAGTCTGAAATTCAAAGATCTCTATTTTCTGTCCTCAGTCTTCTTCTCCAGTTTTATCCCTCACTTCTTTTCTCATTATATATTCTGTCCAAACAGAACTATGGCCCTGAACTTATCCAGTGCTGCCCTCTTCAATGCCATCTGCCCCTGCCCTGTTTCTTGTACCTGGAATAGTCACTATTCCATTTATACCCACATCCCATTTATCCTATCGATGCCCAGCCCAGATATTACCTCCTCTTCAGTGTCTTCCTTCATATCCCAGTTTGTAAGCAATTGTTCTTCCTTTGAAATCTCATAAAATTTTGTATATTTCTCACTAATTCAGTTATCAAGATCTAAGTTGTATTAGAGTTTGTTCACATGTCTTATCTCTTCCATTAGAAAATGAATTCTTTGAAGGCAGAGGTCCTTTCCCAAGTAGATAATAAACTTTTCTTCCATTGACTTTGTGTAACATTTTACTTTCATCTTTCTTATCCACTTATTTGTATTATTATTTTGAAATATAGTTACTTATGTATTGTAATTCTTCCTCATCCCCCCCATTTGCCAGTGAACCAGTAAGATTTAGGGGCAATGCCTCATCTAAGTGCTGTGTTTTATCTAGAATGATGCTCTGGACCTAACAGATACTTAATAATAATTTACTGAATTAAATAGAATTTTTATCTTGGTTTTCTGTGTCAGTATAGAGTAGATCCTCAATAAATGTTATTTTTTAATTTAATTCATTCATTGACTCAAAAATATTTGATTGATTATCTATCATTCACATTGTCTATCATATTGTGCAGGCCATTTTGAGATTACAGAGATACATAGAGATTAGAAGTTGTAAAAAGATTAACTAAAGAGATTTCCTTGTCACCTTGTTATATGGTAGTATCTTTTTTGGAATATACTGCAGTGGTTCTCAACCTTTCTAATGCCGTGACCCCGCAATACAGTTCCTCGTGTTGCAGTGACCCCAAAGCAAAAAAATTATTTTGGTGGCTACTTCAAAACTGTAATTTTGCTACAGTTATGATTCAGAATGTAAATACCTGATATGCATTATGTATTCTCATTGCTACAAATTGAGAGGTTGAGAACTGCTGGAATACAGGCAGAGAGGAAAGAGACACCCTTGATTTTAGATGTGGTTTGTAAAGGAGCAAGCAGGAAAGTTTTTGATACTTTTGGGGATGAATTTCTTCCTTTTGGGACAATGCATTAATCCATTTGAGGCAGGACTTTATAGGTTCCACTTATGCCTTCCAATGTAGTAAATAGAGTACATGTCTTAAGAAGGTCAATGGAACTCAAAATAGGCAACTATTAGTTCTTATCTCTGTTGGTTAAATTGTGTGTTCATTGTGTCATTTTGGCATTGTGTCATTTTTTAAAACCTCTAGTTGAGAATGAAATCTATTTCCCAGAGATTTTGGTTTTACTTTTAAATGAAGGAAAACAACTTAGAAAGAAACCTACTGGATAGAAAGAGACTTTTATGAGGATGCAGTCTTTTGAGAGAAACATGGGGCAGTTGACATCTGAAGGGAACAGAGAGGTGTGTGTATGGCTCACAGTTTTTTCATAGTTGGATGAATCCCTTTTATATGCCTGTTCCCATCCAGTTGAGATAAACTTTGTTTTGAAGATATATTACATTCCCTGATCAAATGGAAAAAAAAAATTACACCTGTCATCATATCTAGAATACAGCTGGCCAACATGGCCAAGTGCCACAGGCACTTTTCACGTGGCCTTTCTGTGAAAGCCATCCAAGGGCCCATTTTCAACAACTGGAGAAACCTTGTGCCTTTAAATGATAATCCAGTCATCTCCATGGACTAGGGAATACTTCAGGCTCTTGCTTATTTTTCAGTGGGAGCTTCCCATGAAGAGTTAATTGGTGATCCTTTACTACTTTCTAAATGTTTAACCTGGTTGGCCCCCTCCTCTGCCACTCATCACCTAGGTCAAATTGCAAGATTCTTATGTTTTGTGTTTGCACCATAAGGCGGTTGTCTTGGTCACGGGTTGTATTAGAAAGAGATTCTGTTTTTCCAGCCTTCTCAAGCTTCCTTCAGGTTTGTTTCAGAGTTTTCTTGGGTGTAGAACTTTCTCTGATCTGATAGCCTGGCTTTTTCCTCTTCTTCTTCCAATCTGCCATGGGTTAATTTTCCTTGCTACGTTTAGTCCTTGATGTGAATCCTCCTATATTAATGTGGTTTTTGAAATGAAAAACCCCTACAAGCACAAAGAATGTCTTGGATAGTTTTGCATTTGCAAATAAAGCCCTAACAAATGCTCATTTAAAAAAATATATTTTCCCAGCTGAGCACATTAAGGCTATATGCTGCATCTTTGTATTCACTTCAATAAACCAGGTGTGCTTCTGGAGATTAGCTATTTTTTATAAAGAATGATTTTGAAATAAATGACAATGGGCTCATTTCTCTTTATGCTGAGGATAACATTAAACGAAAACTGCAGTGATTAGTTTTAATACCTCAGATAGCTTAATGAGTACTTACTAAAACTATGTGTGTGTATGTGTGTGTATACACAAAAGGTATACACATGTGCATGAATAATTTCCCAACAACTTAAGTAGTACCTGTCAGTGGTCTTAATATATGAGCGTTTGCAAATTGTTTTGGTTGTTTCTGCTGGTGCTTTTCGGCAAGAAGTACCGTTCCCCTTCAGACTTAATTTTAAAAGAAAATGGGGAACACTGAGACCCCGTGCTTTCAAAAACGAAGTAGGATTTTAGGTTTGTACTCAGCCTGTTGTGTCTCCCAGGGCAAAGTCATCTCTAGGGCTCCTGTGCTTGTTCTCTTATTTGGAAAACAGACCAGTGCAAGAGGGCGAGGAACATGCAATTGATGTGGTTAAAATGCAAGACTTCAGGAAAGTGGAGAAGGTTTGGAATTGCTGTTATGGTGAGCACACCAGGAAATCAATGAGAGATTGGTAAAAGGGTTGTTGAGCAGAGCATGTGTGGATCTGTAGTGGGTAAGTCTTTCTGTTTCTGTGCCTTTCTCCAGCTCCACTCATTAGTCCTGAAGAAAGGACAGAGGTGTAAGCCAGGGTTAGGAGCTAACAGGGAAAAAAGGTAAGGGTCCAAGAAGTCTAGAATGTTAGTGAGGGCCATAGTGGAATGACCATGGAGTGGATCCTGGCCATCTGGAAGCTGATTTGGGCAGGAGGGGGTTCAAGTTTATATTCCACAAGAGTAGTGTAAAACACCAAGGGTCTATGACCCAGGAAGGGCACAAAGACTCTTGTGAGATTCCTGGCTTACCACCCAGACTCAGTTTCCTTTAAATGACTAGATTCCTGCTGTTCATTGACCAAGGACCTTACCTTATTTCTTTCACCACCTTTGGCTCTCATCTGGCTGTTTCTTCTGCTATAATTTCCATAGAGAGTGAAAGCCAAAAAGTGAAGGTCAAATCACATTCATCTTCATATCTTAACTGCACCCCCCAAAAAACACTTAAGTGAAGGGAGGAAGTTGAATCTAAAATGAAGTTTCTGGATTTTCTGTGGATTTCTGGTATTTGGATTTTCCCTGTCTCACATTGATCACAGATCACTTAGCAGTGTTGTTCCTGCATTGTGCTTACATTGGCATAATCTACAGATGGAACACTGGTGTTTATTTTCAGAAACATGACTAAGAAGCTTTCTATGTGCTTGTTGGGGAGTCCTGGGATAGACTCAAAGGTAACATCGTTGCTTTTGTCCTCGGGATCAAGTGTGTAAGTGTAAAGATAAAACTATGCAAGATGAAAACTCCAAGATAAGACAGAGTGACCTTTTAATAAAAGTAGAATGCCACATGACTCCTTCTAGGACTTCTGGAAAAATATGACTAATTTCTCTAGGGTTAAGAAAGAGTTAATTATACCCTTTGCCCAATGGAGCATTTCAGTTAATTGAAGGTCAGTCAATAGTATTTACTGTTAAATATCATTAATACCATGTGAGAAGACTAAAAACTTTACAGGTAGAGGATAATGATTTTATACTGTTCACATGAAAGAAAGAGAAAGTATTCCTCTCAGTAAATCAACCCACCATTGTCTCCCTATTTTATGAGCAGACTCTTTATGATCCACATTACTTATAATCAGGTGAGAGCATTGTGCTTTGCTATTTGTTCCTGGGATCTGTGCAAGATGCTATTGCCCTATACAGGAAAAGTTTGCCTCTTTTGCTGAATTTCCTAAAGGGTATTAGGGCTTAAGCACCCACACGTGGGTCATTGTGGGGTTTAAAAAAATTTTTTTACAGGAATGCCAAGAAATGCTTAATGTTTGGCGTTAAATCTGAACTGGGACTGGAAGCAAAGGGGAATAGAGAATTTATGGGAGTATATTTTAACATGTTTTTTAGGATACAGGGGAGATAGGAAGCCACTGAGTAATGGGTGTATCATTAATATCCCATGCCAGAGAATATGGTATCATAACATGACAATGGACTGAAATTGTGGCTTTCTTCACAAGGAAATGGGAACCATAATTCATAGTAGAGAGGAAGAGCTGACAAATGAGAGCTCTGCCTCTGTCACCCAACTTCATCTCTACCCCCTCCCCAAGTCAGAGCTTGTTGGCTGCTCTCATTTAAATAAACCCTTTTGGAAAGGTTTTTTTTTTTAAGTGAACAGATCGGGTATCTAATTTTAGCCATGGCAGCTTATAAATAGAAACATTTCTAAACTCACTTGTTTACAAACACCTGCACTAACCCTGTGTGTTGGCAGTTTTAGGATGGGTCTGTGGCAGGAAGGGTAAGGGGGAACGAGAGGTGTCACTCCAGTCTGTTTGCCCAGTTGCTGGACTCTGGAGCAAATGCAGTTTTTCTGTTCTTTTTTTTTTTTAACTTCTCTTCTGGGTGAGTGCCTCCAGGCCCACGCAACAAAGGCACAATGTGTCTGCGTCACACTGCGGGGCTCTCCTTTCCCTGGAATCAAAGGAATTGTTGGTCAGTTGTTATTTGGGACAAGGTTAGATTTAAAAATGACACCCAAGGGAGAAGTTCTGGTGACTAATTTTAGCAGCTTGAGATCTGCATTGGACAAAATTGTCTCTCTCATTTCCCATGACTTCTATATTTATATATCATTCAGTGTACTGTATAGCTGATCGATTCAAGAAAAATGAGTAGAGATTGCCATCCATAATATAAATAATTTTACCTAAACTGAAAGAAATATCTATGGTTAGAGAGAGTGCTACCTATTTTAAGTGATCGGGTCTTTCAGACTGAAATTGAATACTATCAGGAAGTACAAAAAAATGATGCTCCTGACAAAATGCTATGGTACAGAGACAGTCTTGCAATCTGATTCTCACTGATTTGGACCTTATCCTGAATGTTTGCTAGGATAAACATGGTTGTGCCTTTCACAGAATGCTAAAGTTATTTTGAATATAAACTTGAGAATAAAATGAATAAAGAAAATAGAATATGTATTCATAACAGAGTATATATAAAAGATTAGAATGGGGCTGTTATGGAGAGCAGAATCCTGTGTATTTGTGGGGAGCATCTACTACCCTCAAATTGGAAATCTGCTGGAATTTTCCATCATTAATGGAGGTCTGTCTGGCTCCCAACTCAGTGACCATTTAACGTCAAAGTAGAGATGGGATTGAAACAATAAACACATATTGTATGCAGGGCCTGTTGAAGAGACTGACATTTCTGGAGAAAGAAAACATGGAAAATTTATTCTTCGCATCCGAGCCAAGTATAGTAGAATAGGATGGTTTCTTTATTGTCATATACAGGATTAGTCAGATACAATGACTATTTTAAGAGTTCCTTCTTATGGCTCCTTTTTAAAGCTACAGACACACTCTCAACTCTTAAATGTACTACCTTTGTTCTAGCTCACAATGAATGTTTAAAGAATTTAATGCACTTACTGTCTGGTAGTAGAAGAACGATGAGGGATTAAATAGGGAAAAAGGACTTTTGGCAGAACTTGCAAGCTGGTTATTTTGACCAACTCTTGTGTCAGCTGTGGTCTTTTTATGGTATCTCCTTATATGGATGAGTTTTCTAGCTGAAGAGAACCCCGAGTCTCTGCTTTTATTTTTCTTTCATTGAGATGGGAAAGAAAACTCCTTCTCGGTTAATGGACAAGATTAGTTAGCACCCACTCTACACAAGTACTGTATTAGAAAGTGGGGGTAGAAAGAGAGGGAAGAATAAAATAGATGGAAGACAGAAACCTGGATCTTGAGGGTTTATGTTTAACTGGAAACTTCAGGTTGTGAGCCAGTGAAGTAGAGAGAGTTTTGGACTTGAAGAGACCTGTATTTGAATCCTGCCTCTGACACTTATCAGCTGTTTCTGTTGGCACATCATTAGCCTTTCTGAGTCTCTGTTAAATGAGGAGAGTAATTAGGATATTGCCTATTCCACAAGGATGTTGTAAGAATTGGATGAGATAATGTGCATAAGTCATTTTGTAAAGCTTTAAGTGTTCTATAAATGCCAACTGTTACTTTCCAGAAGCCACAAAATATAAAAGTCAGACCACTGCTTATTTTAAATAAGTGACATTGCCTAGCCAGAATAGAAAGGTTTTTTCTTCCCTTTTGCTCCAGGAGATTGCTTAAATTCTCTTAGAGTCATTCAGGGTGGAAAGCAGAGTAGTGAACAGTTACTGTTGAGCATTCATTTTCATTTTTGGTCAGACCTGTGATTTTACTGGCATAGGGAAATCCCAGTGAAGAAGCATCCTCTACCAGGGCACATCAGTACCTGCACTGCAATTTATGTCTTAGAGATTTTCCTGGGGCACTGAGAGGTTAAGTGACTTACTATGTGAAAAACTATAGTTGCTTTAGTAGTGGTTCCTTATTGTATGTGAGGTAAGGTGGGAAATTCTCTATATTTTGATTTTTGCAAAAATACCCTATTCCTTAGAGTGCTCTTTAGCATACACACAATTTCTTCCTTCCTTCCTTTGTTCCTTCCTTCCTTCCCTCCCTCCCTTATAGAATGTTAATGATAAAAAAGGCTCTTAGGTATAATCTACTTATGAAAGCCATGCCTTATAACAACCCATTTCTCAACTGAGGAAACTACAGAGCAGTTAAGGAACAGTCTACTATCCTGTCCTGGTTCACACAGCTACTAAGGTTCTCTTGATTTCACTTTCAGTGTTCTGTGCATTATATTACACTGCCCAGCCCCCTACCACAAGCACTCAGACCTATGACAAGAAGACGCATTCTCTTTTTTCTCCCTTCGGTCATCTAGCTAGCATCACACACACACATATATATATATGAATATAAATTCTTGATGTGTGATGTGCACATAAGTGACATTTGATAAATATCTGTTTAATGTTTGCTGAATTATTCAGGTTTTGACTAAGAGATTTCTTTTGTTTCTTATATTTAAGTTTTATACCATTCATTTTCATAATAAAAATTTTCCATTTCACTTAATAGAAATATTTGTTTTTAAATAGCTTCTGGCTTTTTCTCTCTAATATCATTTTAAATTTGCCCTATCACGTCCTTCATTTCCACCTTCACTGTCTCCTTTTTAATACTTTGGAATGTGGTAACCATCACCACACCTCTTCTCAAATCCTCTCTAAACCCTCCCATAACTCCCACATGAGAAACAACCTCAGTGAAGGGCTTAACACAGGATAGAAGAAAACCAGTCCATTAATAGCTCAAATTTGCCCTCTTCCATATTGTACAGTAATGTTGTATCCAAGGAAGAAACTTCACTTCGTATGTCACTTGGTAACTCATTTTAAGCTAGCCCTTACATTACTGTTCTTGAGAAACAGACTAGTGGAAAGCAGTGCCATTTGTTAGCTCTTGGAGTTGTTGCTACCTTAAAAACAGATTAGCATTCCTTTCCAAGCCCGACATTTCTTTCCTTTGTTTGTGTCATGCCCTTGCTTACCTTCACAAGTGTTCCCATGGAGCAGTGCTTCCAAAAGGTTAAAGGAGAAATCAGTCAGGAGGTCAGTCATCAGTATTTATTAAACATCCACCATTTTCAGAAAGCTTTTAAGTAGTGTAGGGGGAAAACCAAGAGAAATGGAAGATAGTCTGGGCCCCAGAAGGACCTTCAGACCAGAGAGGAAGAACATACATGAGAACTTTTAGAAAGTAACATGAGAACAAATACTAATTACTGTTGCATAACTGAGTATGTAAGTGCTGAGGGGGAGAGGAATAAAAGGCATGACTAGGGTTATTGAAAGAAGGAGAGGCTCTTAAAGCTTTTAGGAAATGAACTGATTTTTTTTTTTGAGGGAGCTAAAAGGAAAATTGAAGTTGAAGCACCTAAATTGCTGGAGGCAGATCTAATAAAAACTCAAATCCTTGAAGGGATTCTACCCTTTCTACAGTCAATTGAGGCTTTGAGGTCATTGAGTAGAACATTGGGCACATGGACATAAGAAAGATTCTTGGTTTGGATATGAAAACTATGATTCATTCTCCCTGGCTGTATCCAGTGCCTGGAATTCTCTCCATCTTCTGCTATGACTATCAACCTCCCTGCCAACTAAAATCCTACCTTCTACAAGAAGCCTTCCCCAACCTCTCTTAATTCCAGTGCCTTCTTTCTGTTAATTATGTCCAATTTATCCTTCTTATAGTTTGCTTTGTATATATTTGTTTGCATGTTGTCTCCTCTGGTAGACTGTAAGTTCTTTGAGGGCAGAGACTGTCTTTTTGTATCTTCAACACATAGCATAATGTCTGGCACATAGTAGGTGCTTAATAAATGTTTATTGGTTGATTACTTAGAAGTTAGTAATATGCTCTATAGACATGATTTCTTTTGATGGAAAGATGATGCCAAGTGTGTTTTAGGGTCCAAGTACTTGTAGTCTTAAGAAAAGCTGAATTAAAAATGAGTAGGATAGATACCACTTTGAAAAAAGAAACATTCTGGGGCAGTCCTGTTGCATACACAGTGTACTTTTCCCTCTTGGTAACTGGCTCTGTTCACAGAGAAACATGTAGGTAGTTGAGAGATTTTCAGAAGACCTGCATTCCTATCTTAACTCTATTATTTACTAGTTTGGTCACTTTGTTCCTCCCTGAGTCTTTGTTTCCTTGTGTTTAAAAATAATATTGGTAATAATAATAATAATAACAGACATTTATATAGCACTTTAAAGTTTGCCCTGTACTTTACATGCATTATCTCATTTGAGCCTCATAACAACTTTGTAAGGTAGTTATTATTATCCACATTTTACAGAACATAGTTGGTGAGTGTCATATTTTGAACTTTCCTCCAACTGACATCAGGTCAGACCTCCATGCACTCTGCCATCCATCTTCTATGACAAAATGCTTCTAAAATAGGACTAAATGAACTTTTTTTGACTGCCTCACAGAGTTTGTTTTTTTTTTATTAAATAATGTATGTTATATGCTTCACAAATGGTAGATGAAGATAAATGGCTGAAAGTTTACTTAGATCTAGAGATGTGCCTTAGGTCTAAGAGGGGGAAAGCTTCTTCAAACACTAGGAATAAGTGTGACTGTTAAGAAATGATTCAGTTCTATTTAATAAATATTTATTAAATGTTTATTACATACAAGACACTGTTAGGTTGGTGAAATGTAGATGAAAAAATATTCTTTCCTTGTCCTCAAGGAGCTTAAAGTCCTTCCATGTACAAAATGTATAATAAAATCTAGAAAATTATTGTGTGGAGAAGTCAGAGTGTTGAGAAATTAAAGGAGAAACAAATCATTTCTAGTAGAAGTCAGAAAAGGCAGATGGATAAACTGGCCCATGATTTGCTGAACCTACAAGGAGGAAAAGGAGTTTAATAGTCAGAGGTAAAGGGAAGCACATGCTAGGCATGGTAGACCACTTGTGTAAATACTTGGAGATAGAAAAGGACAGTATAAGATAAGGGAATAGTAGATAACCCAGCTTGATGAGTGCGTAGAATGAACAAAGAAAAATGCAGTGAAATGAATCATAAAAGATAGTTTGGAGCCATATTGTGAGTTCTAGGACCATGAATGCTAGGATAAGAAGTTTGTGCTTTATTTCATAGTGAATGAAGTTCTGCTGACTATATTTGGGCAAGGTTATGATGGATGACAGTCCATACTTATGGGTACCTCTCTGGTATATGGATTGAAGAGGGGAGATAATAGAGTTAAAAGAACCTCATAGGTGACTTTGTAGAGATTCGGGTGAGAAGTTATAGGGATTTAAACTTGGATGGAACTAATGGCATTTGAAGGAAAATACTAGAGATATGTTTTGGAGGAAGAAACAATAGGATTTGGGAACTGATTAGATATTAAAGGAGGTTGAGAAGAGAAAATGCAAAGATGAAGGAGATTTTGAGATTGGATAGTTGGTGCCATTAACAAAAGGAGAAAAATTCAGAGAAGAAATAGGTTTTGGAGGGCAGATAAAGAGTTCTTTTTTAAAATATTAAACCAAATATTTAGTGCCTATTGTCATATTATACCATCCTAGACTAGTCTATAGAGGAAATAGAAGTAGTACCCAGTCCTTGCTCTAATGGAGTTTATAGATTAGGATGATAAAACATAAACATAGATAAGCATAATACAGAAGATTAAGTGCATTGTAGAGTTGCTCTTTGAAATGTTGTGCCACTTTGTTGGACAAGATGAATCATTATTGATTTGGGAATAACAGAGAAAGTTTCATGGAGGAGGTGGCATTTGATTTTTGCTTTTAAAGGGGTAGGAATAAGGATTGACCTTGTGATTTCATTGGTATAAGGAACTCTGACTGAGAAAATTCCTTCTACGAACTTCGAGTCTTCCCAGTAGTTAGGTGGCACAGTGATAGAGCATTGGGTCTGGAGTCAGGAAAACCTCAAGGCAAATGTGACCCCAGATATTGACTAAATAATGTGGTTGTGGACGAGTCATTTAACCTCAGTCTTCCTTATTTTCCTTAATTGTAAAATAGAGATTTTAATGGCACCTACCTCCCAGGGTTTTTGTGAGGACTAAATGAGATCATTGTAAAATGTCAAACACAGTGTCTGGCACAGAGTAGATGTCTAATAAATGCTTATTCTGTTAAGATTCATTTATCACAGTTTGTTTAGCCATTCCCCAATGGATGGGAATCTACTTTGTTAACAATTCTTTGCTATCATACAAAACGCTGCTCTAAGCATTTTGGTAACTCTGTCAATATATTTATTTGTCAGTGATCTTCCCAGATAGTTTTTATGAATTATACTTCCTATCACTTCCTTACTATTTACAATGAGCATTTATGTTCTCTTTATGTTTTTTCTTATTTATTAAAAGAATACCTCCAGTTTTTAGGGTGGTTTTAATGATGGAAGACCCTAAAGAACATTTTCAAAACATCGCCACTAAGAGTCAGGATATGGTAGAATCTTGGCTTTCTCTAGATGGGTCAGCCAGTCATGCAAGATTGAGAGCTGGGAGAGTTCTTCCCTTGGCATAGCCTCTGGCAACTTTAACTATAAAAGGATTAACCTGGGTTCCATAGGGTAGAAAGCTTACATAGGCTTTTTATTTTGTTCTCTTGACCTCCAACTCTGTAGTTCACTTCTCAAATTCCTGATTGGCACCACCTTGCTGATGTCTATGTGCCATAGGCACATAACCTGACATATAGTGAGTGGTCTTTTTAAAATATTGTTAGACTGATTAAATGTGAAAGGTGAGAGACAGGAAAAAGTAAAAGATATAAGAGTCAAAAAGTTAGGGTTTTGAACATAGAAGATTAGATGCATGGTAGTATAATAGACATAATAAATAGTGGTGATACTGTCACAGATAGAAAATTTAAATGAAAGGAAAGAAGAAGTCTAAGGGGAAAAGATAAATAAGTTTGTTTTTAGACATGTTGATTTTTAGATGGCAGGGAAACGACCATGTAGGGATGTTCTGTCAGCAATTATAATTACACTGGGAGCAGATTAGATTATGAAATGAATATAGAAGATAGAAGGACAAAAACAGCCTTGGAGATGGCCACATTTATTAGGCAGGAGGGGAAGAAAAGGACAGGAATCCGTTAAAGGTGAAGAGGAGAAGGGATTCAAGGATGAAAGTGAGTTTATCAATGACCATGGGTAGCCATAGAGTCAAGATTATGAAGAAAGGCAAGTGAAGCCAGAAGGGTAGTGGACTGGGAACATAGGATTGAGGGACTAAAAGGCGCAAAGAACAGGGTCAAGAAAATCAAGTTAGAGAAGGGAAAGAATCTGAAATTGGGATCACAAGACAGAATTTCAGATCTTGAAGGCTGAAGAATTTTAATTGACAGTGAAGGCTAGAATGTGAATAGCAACTGAGTGAGTAGAGAAAAAATGAATGCCATCAGAATTGAAGAGGTTAAGGATGAGGCCAGGGTGTTAGAAGGGTCATCACTGTGAATACTGAAGTTGCCAAGGATAATGATAGGAAATGAAGAGGAAAGGAAGGCTGCAAGCCAAGTGCTGATATCATTGCTTTTTTTGGAACAACTTTGCCACTAATTGCTGATATCACCATAAAATTATTAGAGCTTGAGTGCTTCATTCAAGGTTTTCATCTTTCAAGTTAAACTTAAATATTCTGTTAAGTATTCCAAGCCTAACAGCCCCATTTTCCTCAATGGGTGTCACTTCTGTTGTTCCCAAGTGTCCTGAGTTGACTATCCCAGTAAAGAGATGTGTATGGCACAATTAAGATATTGGTTTCTATTTTTAAAAATTGGCTAGCTGCTCAACTTTGGCCTCTCTTAACCTCTGGTATCCTGTTTGCAAAGAAGGGATAACAACACTTGTCTCCACCTCTAGTAAAGAGGTTTTGAGATCTAAATGGAAAACATCTTTCCAGGTTTTTGAGTATATTTTAGAAAAAGAATTAGGTAAACATAATATATTATTATTCTTTCTTTCCTTTCTATCCTTTACATATAGTTTAGTGAGTCCTAGTTAATGTTTCATCCTATGATGTTTTATACACAGTTCCCTCATGTTATTATAATTAACAATTTAGTACACAGTAATCTTGGTATTGTGCAACCCTCACTAAAGACTCCTTCCTGCTCTGTCTTGTAAGTACATCAGAGTGAGCCATAGAAAGAAATTATAGGGGGGAAAATCTTGATGAGAGATGACTTATCTTTGTCTTCCATTTTTCATTTTCTTTGCTTTATCCTCTATTCTTCTGTTTTGAAAGGCTTTGTTGGGAGAAAATAGGCTTTAGGTTTAAGGGAAACAATATTTGACTTGGTAGATTGGATTGTAAAGTCAAAGAAAGAAGGGATGATATCCTTATTTAACTTCATGGTTTTCAGTATAATGGAGGCACTACAGAGTTATTCGATAAATATAAACTGAAGAACAAGGGGAACCCTTTTAGAATGTAGAGAGACCAAATGCAAGTCTGAGACAGACTCAGAAGAAGAGAGCTATACATACTTATACACACACACACATATAGAATTCTGAAGTTTTTAAAAATTGTTTACATTTGAGAGGTTATTAGCAATGAGATAAACGTGATTTATGTGGTATTTTTGTGAGTAGCCTTGTAGATACTTTATATTGAAACACATTAGTTGGGGGGAGAGGGAGAAATGAAGAAGTTATGGCAATAGAAAATCTATGGCCCTTGTGTATTGGGATGCATGGGATAATATATGGGAATATGGATCCCAGGTAAACTCATCTGTGAAACTTGAGGAAAATTCTCATATCTGTATTAGAGGAAGGAGAAAGGTTTTACTTCAATAATCCTTCTTTTCTGAGCTACATCAACTGACTTATTTTATTTTGGGCTCTATATAATGGGTTCGTCTGCTAGTGAGTTGCATGAAACCTGTAGTATAAATATAGGGGCACAGGTGCTTCCCCTCTTTCCATTTTCCCCTATTCGGTCCCAGGCATGAGATTTTGCAGACACACATGACCCCAGGGGACTGTCTAAGCCTGAGGCTATCAGTGGGGATAGCTATTTAAGAGGTTTGGCTTTTATATCTGAGCAGCCAAATTGTGCATGTAACAATAGGGACCAATTATTACACAGTAGAGCTTCCCTGATGAAACACAGACAATGTGTGTTTAATATGCAGTGAATTACATGATATTCTCTTAAACAATGAAGATGTTTCTGCACCTTTAGGAAGAAGGGTATTTATCTTTTTTTTAAAAAATGTTCCATTTGCCTCAGAAAGTCTTGTTGTATATTAACATGCATGATTTGAAAATAATTTCATTGATATACTTAGATTCACAGCAATAAGCAGGTGCGTGTGTGTGTGTGTGTGTGTGTGTGTGTGTGTGTGTGTGTGTGAGTGAGAGAGTTCATAGATACTTGTCTTCTTCAGTGGAAGAGCTGACTTATTTAATTTTTTTTTTGTTAAAAAACCAGTTCATTCAGCTTTCTCCAGTTAATTGTTAGACAGGTTATTTTCTTAGTCTAATCATCTTTTATGCATGTGCATGAAATTCACTCCCACTAGCAACTATTGACTACTCGTGCTCAGTGATCCTGCATTGCATTCTACTGAGTACAAAGAGTATGGAATCTAATGTTGATATTCTAATGGATCTCCGTATTGATCATTCCTGAATATAGCATGTCACCTGGAAGAATGACTACTAGAATCTACCTCTCCTGACTCCTGGTCTAGTGCTCTTTCCCCTGCATTGAGAGCCATTTGTTAGGTAAAGATGCCCCCTTTAAGTTTTTATAGAAAAGAGGGTAATGATGGAATTCTAGGAGTGCCAAAGGATTTGCATTGAGCCATTACATTCACCTCTATACAATTCTCATATCCATCTTCTTTCTGTGTATACTAACACCAGTCTTGTTAATGTCTTTATCATCTTCTGCCTAGATTACTCTATCAAACTCCTGATTAACCTCCTTTCTTTTAGTCACTCCTCTTTCTACTCAATCTTCCATACAACTGCCAAAATAATCTTCTTTAAGAATAAATCTAATAGGATATTGGTTTTAAAAAGATGAGCCATCATTTCAAAAGGAAATGAAGCATCACGAAAAGACCACTGCAATTTCTCAAAGGTGATCCTTTCTAGTCTCCTAGACTTGTTTAATTTTGGGCTCAAGGTATCCATTTGTTGTGTCTAAGACAACTCTATTTAGTGGATCATCTCCATGGGCTAATAATTAGAGGAATAATCTGGACAATGGGCATTTTCATCCATTTGGTTTTTTTTGTTTGGATGGCTTATCTAGAAACCTCAGAAATAATCTGGGACTCATTCTTAACCAAGAGCACTTGGGAAGCCCTCATAGTCTGTAGAGAATTCCTCTTTAGCTTAGACTCTCCTCAGGAATTCCTCTGTGACAATAGTAAATACCTTTGGTAAGTATACTGTTCCCTATTTTATGCTTCACATCTTTTTAATAATTGGTGGGTTGTCAAGTGATAGAATTCTAGAGAAAAATGAAAATCAAATATCAGTCAGTGGGCCATGGAGATGTATGTGCATGAAGGGAGTGTTCATGCTACAGCACTTAAAAAATAATAAACTATAAAGAATTCAAGTAAAAGGTGAATTCAAAGGCATGTATGACTGTGTTCTTTAGTAGTATTCCTGAAATGCCAGGAAAAAGCAAAGAAGGCCTCCAACATTAGGTTACCTCTTGTGTCTGAATTATGAGAAGACATGGGCAAGAGTCCCATTGGATGGATATTGATGGACAATATAATGTGCAGTGTTGGAGAATTTCATCTACCTTGATGGGTATCACAGATCCATTTATCTATTGGAGTGTCACTCTCAGAATAAAAAAAAACAAGCAAGCAAAACCTTTAGTGGATACTTATTTCTTTAGGATAAAATAAAACTACTTCTCCTGCCATTGAAGGCTTTGCACAACCTGGCTCCACTCTACCTTTCTGACTTTATTACACATTATGTTCCTTCATATGCTCTTATCTTCTGTCAAATTGGACTCCTAGCGGTACCCCACACAGAGTCTTCTGTCTCCTGCCTGTGCACTCATGCCTGAAATATGCTTCTTCCTCTTCTCTCCCTCTCTGAATGCTTATCGTCCTTTAAGGCTCAACTAAGGTTCTACATTCTCCATTAAGCAAATTGCGAGTGTGTTCTTGCTCATAAAATTATCTTGATTTTAGTCTTTTGTGTACATATTGTATCCCTTCCAATGGAATGTAAGTTCATTTAGGGCAAGGATTGCTTTGTTTTTTTTAACTTTGTGTATTAATAGACATAATAATAATAATAATAATAATAATAATAATAATTTAAGTAATTTGATCCTTATAACAACCTGTTTTACAGCAGAGGTAGACAGAAGATAAGTGACTTCTCCAAGGATACATGTCTAATAAATGTCTGAGGTTAGATTGGAACTCATCTTTCTGATTCCAGATTCAGACTTCTATCCACTGTTAAATCTAATTGTCTCTAGCCACTTAGTAAATGTTAGCCAAATTGAAAATTGAATCCCACTTCTGACATCTATCTTTTTTATAGATAGAGTGCCAGACTTGGAGCCAAGAAAACCTGAGTTCAAATTCTGCCTGAGACAACAGATGTGTGACCTTGAGCAACCACTTAAGCCCTCTTAGCTTTATATTCAGCATATATAAAATGAGGATGTTAACAGATCTTTTTAAATATTGGTCCTTTAACCTTGTCTTCATTCTTTCATTCTATGCTTTAATCACCTAAATTAAGTGGACACAGAGACACTGTTCACTTTCACATAGGAGAGTGTGTAGATTTGGGGACTGCTGGGCATTCTCCCTTTTGCCTTAATATAGAACAAAAGACAAGAATGAATTTGGGAAGTTGGTTGAGAATGTTGTTCTCTCTTTCCCCTACCTGAGAAATACATGTTCATCTGTACAAAGAGAAGAAGTGAGCTGAGCAAATATTGTGGAACAAAAGTAAATGGAAAGTGCAGAAGTCCTTGTCACCTATTCAAGCAGCCTCAAATCAAACAACCCTGGTGTAAATGAATAGGACTGGGTTTTATTCCTTTCTAAGTGTGCCTTTTATCCTTTTTTGGATCTGGCTCCTTCTCTCCTAATATAAGGGAGCTGCAGACCAGCTGAAGAATTTTATGAATAAGAAAACCCCAAGTGCTTACAGCTTGGGAAAATGTCCTTTAGATTAGATTGTTCCTGAGGAAAGTGTATTCTGGCTCAATACTGTGTCCCTTTTATTAATGAATTGGCTCTGTGGTAGTTGAAGCCAAGTATGATCTTCTAGCTCAGAGTACCAGAAAAAAATGAATGGACTTAAAGCTGAGGCATAATTTTGCCTTTATATAATGTTTTGCAATAAATTAGAGAATTAACTTTATGACAACTGGCAGGACCTGTTATGTGAGTCAATTCTAGATCCGGTTAATAACTCTTCTTTTCCTCACCTAAACCTCCTACTAAATAACTGAGTTTTGAATAAAATGACACTTGAAGCAGTTCTTGATCAGTTTCTTGGTAAGTCATTCAGGTTTATCTTCCCTTGCAGTCAATTTCTAAGCTAGTGATTTTAAAGGGAATTTTTTAATGTAGTATTTTAAAGGAGAGCTGCTAATCAATTTTTCTTATTATTTCCTGCCCTCTGCTTTTTACACTACCCCCACCAGCTGGTTAATCATGCAAAAGCTGAACACTTCATTAGCTAGTACATGTTCGCCCATGGGCATTTCTGTAGTAAATTAGTTCTTTCTATTTATACAGGTAAGTCATGGCCAAAAGTCTTTAAGGTGCCAAAGGTAAGGGTTGGAATTAATTTCTCCCTCTGCCCCCAGTTTTTGAGAGAGCTCTTTTAAACAAACAAACAAACTCTGAGCTCTAGTGCTTCAAAATTGCTTTCTTAAATTAAAGGTGAAATGGAGATAAAATATTTTCTGGATGATCCACTATTGTAGTGACCAGTGTGGCCTCTAGTACAGCTCTTGCTTTTCAGAAAGAAGGGAATATTGATTAGGCATTGCTTCATTGAGGCAGCTGTTAAACTAATGAGAAGCAGTGAAGCAATGTGGCCAGCCAAATTCAGCTTTCAGCTTAATCCCAGAACTATCTTGCATGGCATGAGTTTTAGAATCAGTGGCATTAGACCACTTGCCTGCCCAAGTGAACTGAAGAAAGTCATACCAGAGGTCTGTGTCCCCAGGCTAATTTGATTATGAAAACAAGCACCCAGTCATTGAAAATAGAATTCTTTGGTAATATTCAAGCATATCCATGGAAAGTTTATATTCATTTATTTCATATTGGACATCTCATGTCAGATGTATTAGTTTTCAGAGTAAGCCTCTGAGGTTGGTGAGAAGAGCCAAGGATCTGAAAAAGGAATTTTAAAACTGTGCCAGGGGAGAGAAGAGAATCAAGAGGTTAACATGAATGCTTGAACAGCTAATGATGATAATAATTGATGATAGGGAGATGGTAGAGCTCCTCAAAATACATTTTGCTACTGTTTTCTCTGTCAAAAGGAATGATATTTGGAGTGGAAAGGATAGAACAAAAATGTCAAATTAGAGGGTTGTTACCCAAGATATAGGAAGATATTTATTGAGCACTGAATTGTCCTTGATAAGTTCAAGATATGTACTGCAGATGACCTATATTCCAGGATGCTTGAAAAACTGAGAGATGTGGCTCTGAGCCACTCAGTGGTCCTCTTGAAAGACAATAAAGAATGGAAAAGGTACTTCAAGCTCAGAGTAAGAAAAAGATCCCAGTTTTAAAAAGGGAGAGTGAATGAAAAAGCATTTTTATATGCCAAGCATTTTGCTAGAGAGTGGGGATTCAGATACTGTCTCCATCATGCTTAAATTCTAATAGGGGAAAACAACATATAAAGGGAGTAGTAGTTAAAAGAAAGGAGAAATGGGATTCCCAGAGATGATAAAAGGCGTCATAGGGCTATTGATTGTCACATCATTCCTTTCCAGTATTAATGGAAGACAGTAAGATGGCTAGGTAGATGAGAAACATGGACTGGACTCACTAGTAGATTAAGTAATTTTGTATTCTCTCACTGACCTCACAGGACAGCTCAGCCTCAGGATAGATTTACATAGATTAACCCTCTCAGGTAAGAAAGATGTCATCTCTGGAGACCGGGTCATGGGTGTAGCATTCCCAGCAAGGAGAGAAGGGTAGCGGAAAAGGCACATGGCAAGGTGTTTGGGATAGATGTGGACAAAAGGGAGACATCCTAGACAGCTGGTTCACCTAGAAAAGTCCTAGTGGTTTTAGTGAATTGCAACCTGAATATAACTTTGTGGCCAATATACTATAGTAGCAAAAAATGCTAATGTAATAGGAGACCATACTAAGAAAAACATAGTGTCTTTGGAGAAGGTGATAATACTACTGTACTTTTCTTTGGTTAGGCCATATCAGCTAGAGATGCTGTTTTAAGGAAGAGCATTGATAAGTCTGAGGGCATCTAATGAAGGGCAGTTAGAGTAATGAAGGGACTGAGATCATGCCACAAACGGATCTTTTGAAATAACCAGAGGTGTTTAGCGTGGAGAAGAGGAGACTACTTGTAGAGGTGAGACATGATCATATAGAAGGGTTCTTGTATTGAGGACAGATTAGGTTTGTCCTGTTTGGCTCCAGAAGGTAGACTTAGGAAAATTACTTTGAAGTTGCAAAGGGAGATGCAGATTTAGGTTTGATATAAGTAACAGTGGAGCTACTTCAAAGTCGAATGGGTAAAAATGATAAATGTTGGAGAGGATGTGGCAAAATTTGGACATTGTTGGTGGAGTTGTGAATTGATCCAACCATTCCTCAGGGCAATTTTGGAACTATACAAAAAAAAGCTATAAAACTGTGCATACTCTTTGATCTGGTAATGTCATTACTAGGTCTGTATCCCAAAAAGATTTTTAAAAAGTGGGGGAAGGGACATACTTGAACAAAAATATTTATAGAAGCTCTCTGTGGTGGAAAAGAATTGGAAATGGAGGAGATATCCATCAATTGGGAAATGGCTGAACAAATTGTAGTATATGATGGTGCTATAAGAAATGATGAATAGGTTGATTTCAAAGAAAGCTGGAAAAACCTACATGAATTGATGCAAAGTGAAATAAGCAGAGGCAGAAGAACATTGTATACAGTAATAGAAATATTGTATGATGATCAACTGTAAAAGACTTAGCTATTCTCACCAATACAATGATCCAGGACAGTTCTGAAGTACTTACGACAAAGAATGCTATCTACCTCCAAAGAAAAACTGTGGGAAATGGAATATAAATCAAAATATATTGTTTTTACTTTAGGTTATTTATGGTTTTGGGGGGGTTGGTTTTATATGAATATTCTCTTTCAACAATCCCCAATATGGAAATGTTTTGCATGATATTATGTGTATAACACAGATCAAATCACCATCTCTGGAAGAGGGGAGAGAAGGGAAAGAGGGAGACAATTTGGATCTTATAAGTTTGGAAAATGTAATTGAAAATTGCTATTGCATGTAGTTTGGGAAAATGAAATATAAAAAATAATAGAGTAAAACAAGTTGCTTCAAAAGGTAGTGAGTGCTTCTTTAGATACCTTCAAGTCAAGTCTGGCTATCTTACTTGTCAGGAATGTAATAGCAGAGATTGATGTTTGGTTATGACATGGAATAGATTGTGTTTCTGAGGTCCCTTCCAGCATAGAATTCCATAATTTTAAATAAATGTTGGAATTGTAATGATAAAGAATAAATCTTTAAGGAAGTAGTTGGTAGGAAAAGATTGTGTGCTACTCAGTAAGAAGCATCTTTCTCAAATCATATAAAAATAAATTCATCTTTTTGTCTTGGCAAAGTCCCAAAAGTCAGGGAGAAAAAAAAAGTTCACCAATTTGTTTACTCAATAGAAACCATGTCTTTATAGGTTAATATGTGTGTGCAGGTGTTTGTGTGTATATGTACACACACACCTCCCATTACAAATTTGAGATTTTCAGAGGCATAAAAAGCAGTTCAACAATGTATTGGAGTCTCCTGACACATGTTCAGGTTTCACCTTATGGATAACAAGCACTTTGATAGATTCTTGAAGTTACTATTCATTCTTGGAGAAGTTTGACCTCAAATTTGGGTGCCAGTTTATACTGTCCACTAATAAGCTTGACATGAAACTGGTCCATAACTGCACAGGCAGTAATCAATCAGTGATGGTATCTTCTAGTCCCTGTGCCACATCTTTGGTGATGATGATGGCAACTTTAATGAACTTACTGATAATCATCAGCCTTGTTGCTCTAAAAGATGAGAAGAATCCCATCTTTACCTTTTATTATTTGAAGTAGGGAGTAAGAGGCATATTCTGAGGTAATGTTGAAAGAAGTGTTCCAGGAGTGCGGTCCACATTTATGGATAGACTAAATCAGTGTCTCTGTGCCTTTGTTTACTCTTCCAGGGAATGGGTGCAAGTCTTTCTAGTTGAGCTTCGTTTTATGTTTTTGCCACATAAGATAAGAGATTATCAAAGAACACTTAAAATAGAAAGGTCCACAGAAAAACTGAATAAGAAGTTGGAAACTTCCTTCACTCCAGTTTTATGCTTTTCTTGTATTTTCTACTCTCTTGTTTCTTATTTGAGTGCTTCAGGTTGTAATAAAATTCTATCCATAGTTTAGGAATCCCAGCTCTGATTCAGGAATGGTTCTATCCCTTTTCTGATCTGTGAGTAGATGCTTCTTCTTGTTCTTGTTCTTGTTCTTGTTCATCTTCTTCTTCTTCATCTACTTCTTCCTCCTTTCTTTTTGTGGTGGGCTGATGATTGCTGGGGGTGAAACTTTATCTTTTCACATACAGCTTTAATTCCAGTGTAATGGTGTGGTTTGCAGCTCTCTCCTTGCAGTTTCAGTTCCTGTTTAAATACTAAAATCTATTGTTTGTCTCCATTTCTAGACAACATAATTGCTTTGGTAACTGGCAGGAGCAATTAAGTGTACAGCATTATGAAGAAATAAAGGTTCCAGGCCTTAAGATTTGACTTGATTTCTAATTACACTGAGCCCTCTCTGTACGAGTGGTTTGCTAGAGCTGAAGAATGTGTGTGTGTGTGTGTGTGTGTGTGTTTGTGTATAACAAAGAACTAGAGTATAAAAAGAGGGAGATAATTCAGGATGGGCTTTCGGTGAGCTGGGCTTTTCAAAGGCAGCGCCTGTTGTCGGGTGGCAGGTTAGTGAATGTTTCTTCTATTTATAATGTGGGTTGAAGCTTATATTCATTAGCTTCCAGTGACTTCATATGGTAACAAATCATTACCTGTGTTTTCCCTCTATTATTGGAGTTGTTAGGAAGTTGCAATTGGAAAGGATAAATCTTGGCTATGGGATGAAAAGCCTGCCTACTTAAGAAAAGGCTATTTGAAAAATATTTTTTTTTCCTCATACTGGATACTTCTTTTTTTTTTTCCCCAGTCTCCTTGATCAGGAAGAATTTGAAACCATTAGGAAAGTTAGGGCTGTTTAGAAAAAGATATGAAAAATTAAAAAAAAAAGTCTGGGTTTTTGTTTGTTTGTTTGTTTTGCTTACATTTCTGCTTCCTTTATTTTTATTCTTTGGTTTCACTGACAACACACAGTTGTTTTTTTGTTTTTGTTTTTTTTAGCAATGGGGCTCTGTACAGAAACGACTTTTATTAAGCAAGTCATCCATAAGGTACCGTAGGCTCTTTGTGTGTAACAGTATGTTACAGACTGCAAAGTTAATTCAGTTAATATTCAACTGAACTTTTGGGGGGGTTGATAATCCCTTAGGCGGGCTCAAGAGAAAGGGCAAACATATTTATAGCACTCCAAATCAGACTGCATTGAGCTGGCAACATTATGTGTTATAACTTGTAAATGTTACACAATTTCAGCCAACTTTGGGGTGGTCTAAGTGGCTAATGACCCTTAAATTATTCTTGTAGATCTCCTCCACCAATAACCTGCTTACTGAGATTCAGAAACAATACAGGTTATTGAAAACTCTCTTCCCCAACCCCCAAAAAGAGTATCACAACTTCTCTTATTGGCCAGTGGTCTATTTTTGAATGGGTAGGTTTATAGTGCTGCTCCAACACAAGCAAAATGATGTCTTTAAAGCTCCGCCATTTGCAGGACTGCCCAATAAGAGAGTGACAGATTGGATACCATCTCTAAGCAAAGCGTAATACACAGGAGAATGGCGATGCAGGGTTTCTGGCATTCTGTTCCTGTGCCTTAGAGGGAAGGATGTAAGGTTCCTCTTAGTTTATCTGGCAGACTGGATCCTGGTGGGGATCTAGTCAGCAGATAAAGCTGCTCTGGTGCAGGCCACAGGTCAGTGCTCTCTCCCTGCTCGTGGCTCGAGCAGGAATGAAATCACGAGTTACTGAAAGTTCCACCGGGCTCAGTAGTTCAGATGAAGGGTCAGACATCCAAAGGGAAGGTGTTAAGTCACCATGCACGACCAACCCCAGTGGGGGACAGGGGGCAAAGGTGATTCTCTCTTGGGGGTCACCGGTTTGGCTTTCATCATTTAACAAGAATCTTCTTTATCAGCTATTCCCTCTTCTATCACCTGTCATGTAATATTCTAGATAGGAATAATCACATTGAAGCTAAGAAAGAGAAAGTTGTTAAATCAAATGGACAGACTTATGGAAATAAAAGAGCAATGAAATCAAAAGCCTGTGATACAGGGTGCTGGTTCTTGTTTGTATGTTGGCTGGTGCCCTTTGCATCTCTTCCCTCACCCCCAAAGACCACCTGCCCCGTGCTTTTTGCTTATTATGCTTTAGCAGAGGGTGGGCAGAGATAGGAAGTGAACCTCAGAAGCAACAATGTCCTTCCAGGATTTTCAGCGGTGGAAGAAAGAGGGTGGGCAGTAGAAAATAAAACTGTGGACTAAAATTAGGTTTTTGCATTGCTTTTGATATTCCCCATGATCATGGGTGAATGAATTGGTTGTGTATCATACATACTGGGTACCCAAACTCAATGATCTGCCCTAAAAATTGGAATTGAAAATTTTTCATTGATTATATTCTGGAATTTCAGAGTGATTCTTTTAAAGTGTTGTTTATATTGAAAATATATGTCCTGTTGAGTTTTTATTTTATATTAATTACTAAAACTATAAAGGCAAATCACTTTTCCTAATACATAGGTATATATGTTATATATACCTAATTTACTTGGTGTATATATATATATATATATATATATATATACTAGGTATATATATAAAATGTTTTTGCTCCTAGGAACTATATAGGGAATTATTTACTAGGTATATATACATATATATGTATATATACCTAGTAAATAATTCCCTATATTTTTTACTAGGAATTATTTACTAGGTATATATACATATATATATACCTATATATATATGTATATATACCTAGTAAATAATTCCCTATATAGTTCCTAAGAGCAAAAACATTTTACTTATCTTCTATGTTTAATAAGTATTCCATGTATATGTATACATATATCAATCCAATAACACAATATATTACATTTGAATCCATGAAAGGGAGATATTGAGGTACAGTGGAATGAACCCTGACTCTGAAATGAGAAGAGGTGGATTTAAATCCTGATCTTTTACCCTTACTACCTGTATCATTTTGGACTTGGCCTTAATTTTCTCATCTGTAAAATGAGGAGATAGTATATAACCCATGAAATCCTTCCATTCCAGCTCTGGATCTAAAATCCTATGATCCTTCACTGGAAAGTAGTGAAAAGCATTAATAATGCAAAAAAAGCAGACATGAATGAAATACATTATGTATATGTATATGTATACATAATATATATGTATTTCTTTTCCCCCTCCAAACTGCACTGCAATTCATAATCAGTTATTTTCCCTTAGTGGAATACCAGGTACTCCAAATTCATTAGCCTTTGGAACCATCAGCAAATTTAAGCCATGATTATATTGTATTATATAAAAAAGACGATCTTATAGAATATATTATATATGCATATATACATCTATCTATCAGTCTATCTAGCTATGTACCTACCAACCCATCTCTCTATAAATCTCTCTATCTGCCTGTCTGCGTATCTGTATGTCTGTCTATCTATGTTACTGTTTATCTATGCAGCTATATATGTATGTGTCTATTTATCTATCTGCCTATCTATCAATCAATCTGTCTGTCTATCGGTCTGTCTGTGTCTTTCTTTCTATCTATCCATCCATCCATCCATCTAGACAGCTAGGATGAAGCACCAGCGACTTGAATCAAGAAGCTCTGGGTTTAAATATGTCCTCAAGGGAGCAGCGAGGTGGCCCAGTGGAGTGAGAGCCAGACCTCAAACAAATTTGGCCTTAGATACTTGCTAGCGGTGTGACCCTGGGCAAGTGCTTCACCCCCTCCCCATTGCCTTGGAACCATTTTATTTAAAGACAGAAGGTAAGTGTTTAAAAAATAGAGAGAGAGTATACCATATATATATATTTTTTTTTTTTCTTTTTAAACAATAAATATGTCCTCAGACCTTTACTAGCTGGGCAAGCCATGTAACTGCTATCTACCTCAGTTTCCTCAAATGTGAAATGGGGATGATAATTACCTCCCAGAGTTGTTGTGATGATCAAATAAGATAATTATAAAGCACACAGCCCAGTGCTGGCATATAGTAAGTTGTGTGTATGTATGTTCTTTTACATATATATGTCTATATATAGACATATATATAAAATTCTCTACATACACATTTATATACATGTATGTATATGTTAGCTTTGTTGTTATTATTGTTACTACTACTCCTGCTAGCTGTGTGGCCTTGGGCAAGTCCTTCAAACTTTTTTGGCCTCAGTTTCTTCATTTGTTAAGTAGAGATAATAATAGTATCTCCCAAGGTACTGTTGCAAGGATCAAATGAGATAATATTTGTAAAGCACTTAGCACAGTGCCTGGTACATAGTGTGTGTGCGTGTCTGTGTGTGTGTGTGACTGTCCCATTTCAAGCAGTGCTGAGAGTAGAGTCCGCCATTCTCCTCCTGCTGCCTTTTCTGAAGCTTCAAAATCATGTTTACACTAAAAATAAAGCCTTTATTTAAGGAAAAAATAATATATATATATAAATGTTCATTCCTATTATATATGTATATCTCTATATACACATCTACACATACATAACTGTCTATCTACATATCTATATGTATATGTATATTAGTTATAGAAGATAAAGTTGCTCTGTGTAACAGTTAAAAATTTAGGAAACTGAGGCAGGTAGAAATTAGTTTCTCTCTGCAAGGAGTATTATATTTTTAGAGGTTTATTAAAGGTTGAGGATTAAAGAAATTACAGAATAAGAAAGCACATGTCTAGGGGGCAGCTAGGTAGCTCAGTGGATTGAGAGCCAGGCCTAGAGACGGGAGGTCCTAGGTTCAAATCCGGCCTCAGCCACTTCCTAGCTGTGTGACCCTGGGCAAGTCACTTGACCCCCATTGCCTACCCTTACCACTCTTCTGCCTTGGAGCCAATACACAGTATTGACTCCAAGATGGAAGGTAAGGGTTTAAAAAAAAAAAAAAAGAAAGCACATGTCTAGGCCCACAGAGAGGCCTAGACACAACCTCACCTACATTATCAAAAGAGCTACATCTGCTTGCAAGTGGAAAACAGGGAAGAAAAGAGCTGCAAAAGCCTTTGCAATCAGGTTAAATACCCCATCTCGTTCTCGGCCCAGGTGAGGTGTTCAGTGATATTACAAAGCATTCTGGGGAAGTGGAGCAAGGAATTCTGGGGATTGAAGTCCTGGATTCGAGTCTATTTTTTACATTTGCTTACCACTTTATTTTTTTTTTTCTTAAAAAACCAAACCCTTACCTTCCATCTTAGAATCAATACAGTATAGACAGACAGACAGACAGACAGACACACAGACACACGGACAGATAGATAGATAGATAGATAGATAGATAGATAGATAGATAGATAGATAGATAGATAGATAGATAGATAGATGGATGATAGGCAGAAAGACAGACTCAGGCAAAAGAATGGTAAGGGCTAGGCAATGAGGGTTAAGTGACTTACCCAGGGTCACACTGCTAGTAAGTGTCTGAGGTCAGATTTGAAACAGGACCTCCTGTTTCTCAGTTTAGTTCTTGATCCACTGAGCCCCCCCTAGACGGAAGAAAAATCCTAATGAGGTCATTAGGACCCGTATTGATTATTGTTCCTTTAACTGACCTGTGATTTTATAGATTGCTTTCCTACCTTCTTCCCAATAAAATAGAGTTTTTTCAGACAAAAATTTGGGAAGGGCCAGGAAGGATCTTAGAGGCTTGAGTTGGTTCGTCAGTGGAAATGGTCTGCAGTATGTGGGGTTAAGCTGCCCCCCTGCCCTCCTAGGGCTGATGTAGGTGCTCCCGGTGCCCTTCGCCCGCCACACAAGAAAGCCCTTGTAGGAGTGGTGGATTAAACTAGGAAAATAAATGCTCTCTCCAATCTTCCAAAACACTTTTGGACAGAGATTGACGGCCAGGAAGGAAAAGGAGCCTCCCCACAGTATCAGGAAGCCCAGTGCTGACCGGCCCGACGGCGTGCGGCCACGGGGGCCACCTGTAGAGGCAGAGCGCAGGAGAGCGCAGGGTTAACGCTGGTCAAGCTGGCTGAGCCAACGGGCGCTGCTTTGTACGGCGGCGACGACCCCGCTGTGAACGTGGCTGAGAAGAACTCATTTGCAATAAAGCACAATCAGCGTTAAAAGAAATAACCATCCATAAATGGGGGGAAATCTTGATTTTAATTTTCTTGCCTCATTGTGTGCATATGAGCAGCTTGCCATTTGCATATGGGAGTCCTGTCATAACAGTTTCAGGAAGTGATTTGTTAATAATCAAGTTCTCTGAACAGCCCTAAATCGGTAATTGATATGGGTCTGGATGAAGCAACCTTTCAGCCCGCCTATTTTGGGGACCATTTTTGGCAGGGTTTGGGCCAGAATGAAAACTAGCCATCAGAACAAAATTTAGGACAGCTGGGATGCTTTGCAGTGAAGACTTTTGGCTCCGCAGTTCAAATAATCACAATAGCAGCTCAATTTAGCCTTTGGCTGGATGGCTTTGGCAGGGCACAATGAAAAATAATTATTTCATGGCCTGCTTATTTGTCCCTTAACCAATAAACTCTCAGACCTCTTCAGGCTTATGTAAATATGCTGCTGTGGATGAGGCTGAACAACGCCATAATATCCTCATTTAGGAAACTGTTAGACTTTATCCTTGTCAGGGAAAATACCCCCACAACTTTTTAAGACATTTACTTAAACAGGAAAAGGAAAACTTTAAAAGAAAAAAAAAAGATTCAGAAAATGTGACTCAAATATCTGCCACTAAATGGGTTTGAATCTTTGCTGTGCTATTTATCACCAAGTAACTTTGGATGAGTTATATTTAGCCCTTTTAGGCTTCAGTGCCCTGATCTGTTCAATGAGGAACTTTGCTTCATGATCTCCCTAGGTCTCTTTTGTCTCAAAAATTCTAAGAAGTAACATGGCACAGTGGAAAAACTGGCTGAGTTTGGAATTTGGGAATCAGAGTTCAAAACTCAGCACTATGACTTAGGTTGGTTTTTTGTTTGTTTTTATTGTTGTCATTCATTTGTTTCAGTTGTGTCTGAGTCTTTGTGACCCCATTTGGGGTTTTCTTGGCAAAGAGATAATAGTGGTTTGTCATTTCCTTCTCCAGCTAATCTTACAGATGGGGGAACTGAGGTAGAAGGGCTAAGTAATTAGCTAGTAAATGTTTGAGGTCAAATTTGAATTCAGGTCTTCTCGATTCCACTTATTTCATGGGACCTGGGTTATTGATCCTAAATTCCTAATATATGTGTGTGTGTGTGTGTGTGTGTGTGTGTGTGTGTGTGTGTGTGTAAGATTTATTTATTTATTTATTTATTTTTACCAATTATATATAATCCTTTTATTTTTAAAGAAAATAGTTGAACTATGCTGTCTCTTAGGTTCCTTCTAGCCCTAAATCTATGAATTAAAGATCCTGATCATAAAAGAATGAATCTACAGTTCTTGCTTGAAAATGATGGCATTAGAAGGCAGTATTTTGAATGAAAGAATAAGAAATTATATATATATATATTATATGCTGTAATATAATTTTGTATATCATTTTAGTGACCATAAACACTAATGTTTTCCTTTGATCCTTTAATTACTTGGGTTGCTTCCAAATCTTTTGGCTAGAACCCTATCTGAATTTCCCTTATTTAGCTGAATGATATAACTTTATCTCCATCTCTTGTTTTTCATACCTTTGATTGTTTGGAGACCATCATTAGGAAGGGGAACAATTCATGGAAATAAGCTTTGCAGCCACCCCAGATTCTAATTCCTTCCTACTTTATGATCTAATCCATTCATCCCTTATTTTTTATTTCTTCCTTTTTAGTTCATCTGTATTACAGTTGAATATCTGTGGTAGTTGATGATCAATTCTTTTTCTGAGAGTATCTTGTGTCTTGGTAGGTCTTTTGATTGAAGCCCATAGATTTGAGCCCTTTAGAAAAAACCAGCCAAGCAGCTGACTCTCCCAGGAATGGGAGGAGAACATGCCAAGGAGACTTGGGCATGTTCTGCAAATGGTTAACAAAAATCCATGTGTACTCTGGGAAAAAACAAAAAACAAAAACAAAAACATCTGAGAGAGGCCTCAGTATTATCCTTATAGATGAGGAGCAGGATCTTCTTAGAGACAAAGACATCAGCCAAATAAAGCTTCCCTACTTCCCACCATTTGTTTCTTCCATCATTAAAAGGGAAGGTTCTCCCTGCTTTGAAAGGCCTGCATCAAATCAAACTCACACTACAATCCTGATGATCTCTTTTTAATGAGTGGCACTTCTTCTCAAAGTGTCATTTTTTTAAAAAATCAGCAGTCATGTCATGCATCTGGATGAATTTCTAAATGTAAATGAGATTCTCCCAGTAATTTATTTACATTTGTTTTCAGCACAACAAATGAGACATCACGTAGCTTCATAATTTCCCATGACCGAGTCACCAGCATGCGGTGTGTAATTTACCATGATTTAAGATGCTTATCTGTAGGTTTTTGCAACAGTACCTTGCTAAGGCTTTTTTTGGGGGGGAGAGGTAGCTGATGATCGGAGGGAGAAACTCCTCTCTATCATCTTTCTTCCTTCTAATTCTGTTCTCAAGTTTTCCACCTAAACAAAAATCAAGTTCATTTTGGGGCATATTGAAAGAAATCACCTTTGCTAAACTCTCTAAAGCAGATAAGTTGTGAATATGTGTTTCTTTTTTGTTGAGGAAGTCTTATTCCGAGATTTTTTCCTTTGAAAAGGAGTCATCAGGAACTGAAAGGACTTTGATATGAAGGAGAAGATAATGCTCTTTTTAGCATTCATGAGCTAGGAAAAACTACTACCTATGCAACAATTTCCTCATCTATAAAACAAATGCACAGACAACTGGATCATCTCTAAAGCCCCATACCAACTTTAGAATTGTACTGTAGGGCATATATATATATATATATATATATATGCACACACATATATATATGTCTTATTCTGCACTTGAGTCCATTATATATATAACATATATATAAAATAAAATTTAAAAAATTATATATATAAACAGAGACACATATATATCGATTTTATTCAGCATTTAAGTCCATTATCTGTGTATGTATATCTCTATATACACATATATGTATATATATAAACACATATATATGTATATATATCTCCACATATACTGTATACATATTATATTATGCATAATATATTATATATACTTTTTTATGTATCAACACGGCCAATGGGGAAATTTGTTTTGTCTGACTTATTCATATTTGTTAGTAGAGGTTTCCCCTCCTCCAAAAGGAGGGAATTAATGGGAAGGTGAGAAATGGATTTTTGTTCATTAAAAAAATTAATGGGAAAAAATAGATGGAAGCCTGTATGTTACTGTTTTAGGGAGGCAGGTTGGATCTTCACATAGTCACTCTATCTTGTCTATACATTGGTATCTGCCCAAGTGAGAAGTGAGGAGAAAGGGATTCAGATCTCCTGGGTCTTTTAATCATTCATTAAATTTTTGGGGAGTGTCAGATACTGTGGGTCTCACTGAACCTTAAGATTTTGAAGTGACAATTCCATCGCCTTATTGGAATTAATGCTGGGAGCCATTCTATTTCACTGTTATTATAGGCATTAATTCAGGGTTTGATTCCAGATCAGAACATTATATTTGCATATGGAAATAGAAAGAACTACATCTTCTTGTTTATTTCTTTTAGGGGAATTATAGAGATTCTTCCATGTCTCAAACCATGGGTTGCCATAATCAGGAAAAGGTCGAGCAAAAATCAGAACTCTCATTTGTCAAGAATATTCTCATTAGGGGGCAGCTGGGTGGCTCAGTGGATTGAGAGTCAGACCTAGAGACCTGGGTTCAAATGTGGCCTCAGACACTTCCCAGCTGTGTGACCCTGGGCAAGTCACTTGACCCCCCTTGCCTAGCCCTCACCACTCTTCTGCCTTGGAGTCAGTACGCAGTAGTGACTCCAAGATGGAAGGTAAGGGTTTTAAAAAAAAAAAGAATATTCTTGTTAAGGTAAAATTGATTGATCACTAAGAAGTTATTAAGCATTTAGTAGATGCTAAACACGGCACAGACAAAAATGAAACATTTCCTGTTCTCAGAGAACTTACATTCTTGCTGAAGAGACAGCATGCACTTAAATGAGTATATAGAGAATACAAAGTAATTCAGGGCAGGCACTGGAAGTTGGGGGGAACTATTAAAAGCTTGATGTAAAGGGCGGTGCTTGGGCTGAATCCTGAAAGACATAAGGAATTCTCCTGGACAGAGATGAAGAGATAATTTATGAGGGATGGCCAATGCAAAAAGCATGGAGATGCAAGTGTTCTGGGAGGTGGTAAAATAGAAGAAGCATTTAGATGTGCAGTCAGATAACCTGGGTTTGAATCTCAGTTGTTATTTACTTCTTGAGTAGTGAATAATTAAGAAAACTAGACTTTCATTTTCTGGTTGTAAAATGAAGAAATTTGTATTAGGTGACCCCTATGGCCATTCCCAGTTCCAAGGCCAAGATTTGTTATCAATACTATGAAGTTACTTATGATAATTGTTTTTAAAGAGGAATAGCCAATTCACAAAATTTGACATTATTTGGTTGAAAAAGACAGTATTGGTGCACTGTTATGATTAACTTCCTCTTATCCACATGTGACATCCATTATGCAGATTATTTGAAGGAAAATTGGATTTCAGTTTTCTACTGTTCTCCCTGTCTCTTTTCTACCTTTGACATCCCTTTGCACTCATCCCCCATTGGCTTATAACATTTACTCAAATGAAAATATAATTAGAAATGTAAGAAAAATATAATTAGAAATGTAATTTTTAAAATTATACAAAATATTCCAAATTCAAACAAATAAATTTTTTGGTTTGTTTTTTGCCAGAGAACAAATAGGGGCAAATGAATAAGCATTCATATAGCACCTACTATATACCAGGCACTTTATAAATATTATCTCATTTGATTCTTAGTAGTGAACAAACTACAGCATTGAGCTAGTCCTTGGGCAGGATTTCTAAAGATTATCACCCACATGCCCAATGATTCATAGTGATAATCTAAAAACCTACTTCATAATATCAACAAATGAGAAACATTTATTTGAAACTACTTGATGCAAAGGAAATTTTTGAATTCATGTTCCTCAGATAATAATTTGTCTAGTCTCTTTAATCCTATACCTATAGATAATGTGTACGTATATCTCAAAGAAAGTGCCATTTCTGGAAGGGAGATATAGTATGTGAAAGAGAATCAAAAACATGGCTCTACCTTCTTTAATATTTAATCTACTCTGATCAATGTAATGACAAAACACAATTCCAGAGGACAGATGATGAAGCATGATACTTACCTCCAGACAGAGAGGTGATGGACTCAAGGTACAGAATAAGACATATTTTTGGATGCAATCAATTTAAGGATTTGTTTTTCTTGGCTTTGCTTCCTTGTTACAAGGGTTTCCTTTTCCTTTTCTTTTTTTTTTTAGTAAGGAGAGAGGAATTGAGGAGAGACAGACATTTGCACTAGGGTCACCAAAAAAAAAAAAAGAAAAGAAAGTAAAAGGATGATCATTTAACAGTTTTTAAAATGCACAGAAGAGAGCAAGACAGAAAATCAGAAGGAAACAGAAAGTTTTATGTGGAATTTGTTATATAGTTAGCTTATAAAGCAAACTATATGTAATAGATTTCTTATTTCATTTACAGTTCTCATTTTTATATGGATATGATTATTTTTATCTTGTTCTTAAGAAAATTTTAAAAAATATAATCCAATATTTTAAAGGTTATTAATCTGTTTTTCTCTCCAAATGTCTTTCAGAATTCTCAGAATAATATAGTCTTAGTCCACCAAGGTCTTTGCTTGGACCCAGCAGGACTTCATATCAACAATAGAGATACATTTACTTGTTCTTGGCATTGCTCTGTATGAGACATTTTTCTCTTTCCCGTGGATACTGGACTCAAACAGGTTTCCCTGTATTGTAAACATGACATGCATACTGAATGGCATTGAAGTGCTGATTAAGGAAAACTCCTTCCAACTGGGATGAGATGCTTTGAGAGAACTCTATGTACCTGTGTCCTACCAACCCCGACCCCTTCTTATTGGAAAACAGGAATGCCCTGCTAAAATACTAGTCTCTGTTTTGGATGGTAAAGCTCATGAATAGTAGATGAATTCAGTTTAGTGAGTGTGGTAATGCAAGGATTAGTGAATTGTCTTTAGTGGACATTTCAGATGAACACTGAGCTGGTTAGGAAATGGAGTCATTGGCAGGAAAACCTTACTGATCATTTAGAAATTTTATTCATTTTCCCCTCAATTTAGAAAAAGTCTAACTGGCATTTCTTTTGTTCTTTATGCACCTTTAGGAGTCTTCATTTTGGTAGAAAGCTACAGCATTGCAATTCTTGATTTTTCTAAAAACCTGAAATCTATTGAAGTAACTTCATTCTAAAACATTTTGAATTTTGTACCGCTTGAGTAAGGACACTTTCCTACAATCCTCCCCCACCAATCCCCATCCATTCTCACTTGCTTTCTCATCAAAATTAATGGGAAGACTATTAATGCCTTCACTAATGACTAGTTTTTCTTAGTAAAAGAATATTACTAATTCATGTCAGAAATTAAAGCACAGATATCATTCAAGATAGCAAGATTAAACTTTCTTAATATGAAAGACTAGCTACAAGGACTCTCAGCTTAACAGTGGTATCCAGATAACATTCTATATCTGACAGAACCAGTATTCTAAAGAATTTAGAAAAGTTTAAAAAACTTAGAGATGTCCAAAACTAAAAAAAAAAAAAGTAACTATCCATCTTATCCTTGATTGATCATTACATGAGGAATCACTTTCCTTCTTCAAATTACCAATGTGTTTTTGTTATACACCAGCAATACAGGCATAAAGTTGAGGGACTTTGGAGAGACTTTAGAGGTCAGCAATGAAGATAAAGAAAGAATTGGATGGTAAGCTTTGGGAGGAACATTTTAAGGAATATGGATCATTTAATCTGAATGAGAAAAGGTTGAAGTTCAATTTAATCAAAAGACATATAAAAATATTGACAGATTTACTATTCTCCTTTTCTTCTGACTGTGGGCTGAAGTTTTATCCAGAAAGATGTAGGTTGTACCTAAGCAAGAGTTTTCTGATGTGAATATTGGTAATGATTGGCTTGGATTACAAAGTGCAAATCTCTTTCCTTGTCTTCTCTAGAATCACTTTTTGTAGATGCCATTATTTTTTAAAAGGCAGCATAATTAATAGCTGTATTTCTTTTCACATGTTTTTATATGAAACATGTTTGAAAAAAGTTTATTTTGCTTTTTAATATGTATGTGTATTTCTACTGTTTTTTTCATGTCTGACTTCTGGTAGTTTCTTCACTGGTACTGTTAATATGATAGTGAGTCAGCAATAGAAATGATCATTGAAGTAGAACATTTTTAGGTGGTATCATACAGCCCATTGAGTAGTATCTATAAATTGCCCAGAAATGTAATTTACCAAGCAAGCATGGATGGCATAGGTACTTCTTCAAATGAAGATTCTGGAAATTAAATTACTAATCAGAGGAGGAGACCATAGAAATGGAGGTGATGGGAAGTAATCTAGGAGTCATACCTGGAATTGAGTTTGGAGTGAGAAAAAGAAAAGAATTGTTAATGAAACATTTTTTAATTAGCAAAAGAGAAGAAAATGACTGGATGGGAGACACAAAATCAGTAGGACAGCTTTGGAACTTATATATTGAATTTTTATATAATCTTAAAAATAAAGCTGAATGTAATCAATTCTTTGTTTATATACAATCTTTTTCAGGTTTTTTGTTTTTTTTGATATGGAAACATACATGCTCATTGATATTTATGAAGTTCATAGCAATGAAAAATATAAGAAAGATGGTCTTTTTGAGTTCAATTGTTTTATGCTATGAAGCTATGAAACTTGGTGATGTTTTATTTTTACTGTACTGTATTATACTGAATATTCTAAGTAAAGTTGATGCATTCCAATGATGAGAGCACTAGATTTGGAGTCAGGGGACTTTTAATTCTGGCTCTCAAATTTATTCTCTACATGAGCATGAGAAAAAACATTTAACTTTTGTAGAAGTTCTTTCTTTTAAAAATTTTTTAATGTTTTATTTTTACATTATAGACATTTACAGGTTACTCCCACCTAATCAGAGATCATGGCTACATAAAACTAGAAATGTTGTAACTTTATCTGAAAGTTGTTACATTTCTCATGTGTAGTATCCTCTTTTAAAAAATCTATTTTCATTCTCTCCTGCTTCCCATTCCATTGGGGAAGCATTTCTTTTAATAAATATGCAGTCAATTAGACAAATTCCCCCAATTGACTATATAAAATCTATGTATATCTCATTCTGTACATTAAATCTATCACCTCTCTGTAATGTTTCATCATCAACCCTCTGGAATCATGGATGGTTATTATATTGATCTTAGTTCTTACAGCTTTCAAAATTGTTTTTATAATGTTATCCCACAAATTTTTCTCTTGGTTCTGTTTATTTCATTCTTTTCCATTTATAACATTCCTTACAATTGTCCATTTTTAGAATATTGATATTGTAATATAATTGTTCTTTTGGTTTTGTTTACTTCACTCTGCATTAATTTATGTCATTCCTGGTCTTTTTTAAATCATCTGTTCTTTTTGTACAAAACAATAGTATTTTCTCCCTAATATATATGATGGGTTATATTCAGCCATTCCTTAACTAATTGGCCTTAGTTTCCAATTTTTTTGCCATCACAGAAGACCTACAAATTTTTTTGTATATAAAAGACCTTTCCTTTTTCATTTGATCTCTTTTGCATATAGGCCTAAAATTGTTATAGCTGTGTCAAAGGACATGCACTGTTTGGTTTGTTTATATATATATATATATATATATATATATATATATATAAAACCTTTACCTTCTATCTTGGAGTCCAAGGCAGAAGAGTGGTAAGGGCCAGGCAATAGGAGTTAAGTGACTTGCCCAGGGTCACACAGCTAGGATTTGAACCTAGGACCTCGCATCTCTAGGCCTGACTCTCAATCCACTGAGCAACCCAGCTGCCCCCATTTGGTTATCTTTTGAGTACAATTCTAAATTGTTTTCAATAATGGTTGTCCATTCACACCTACAGTGTACCTATTTTCTTACAACGACTCCAACATTAGTCATTTTTTTATCATCTGTGTCACTCTGAGGAAGATGACTTAAAACTTCATAATTGCTTTAAATCACATTTCTCTAATAAGTGGAAATTAGGAACATTTTTTCATATGGCTATAGAAACTCATGTTTCTTCCCTTGAGAGCTGCCTATTCAGATCTTTAGACTATTTATCAATTATAAAATGAGTCCTTTTCTTATATATTTGAACTATTCCTTATAGATCTTGAAAATGATACCTTTATCAGAGGAATTTGTTGCAAAGAGTTTTCCCCAGGTGTTTGCCTTTTAATCTTAACTTTTTTAGATTTCAACAAATAAGCATTTATTAAGCCCCTGTTCTGTCAGACACTAAATTTTTTAAGTTAAAAACTTTTAAAATTTCATTTAATCAAAATAATTCATTTTTATTTTTGTGATCCTCCTTATTCCTTGTGTGGTTATGAACTTTTCTCCTATCTATAGATTTGATGAGTAATTTTCCCCCATTTCCCTAATTTGTTTTTTAATGTGATCTTATGTATCTAAGTCAGGTACCCATTTAGAATTTATCTCTATGAAAGTTTTGAAGTATGAGATGTTGGTATAAATCTAATTTCTTCTATACTGATGACCAGTTTTTGTTTTTGTCAACTGGTGAGTCCTTATTTCAGTAGTTTGGATCATTGTGTTTATCGAATAGGGTGTCAGATATATTCACCTCTGTATTTTATGCACCTAATCTGTTCAACTGATAGTTCTCTCTATTTTTTTAAATCAGCACCAAATTATTGTAATAATTGCTACCTTGTAGTGTAATTTGAGATCTGGCACACAGCTCATTTGCCTTCATTCTATTTCTTTTTCATTAATTCTTTGAGATTCTTATTTTTTCTAGTTTTAATGAGTAATCTTTTGGTAATTTGATTACCATAGCATTGAAAAAAATAAATTAAGACAATCTTTATCCTCAAGGAATTTATAATATAATGTGGAAAGTCAAATATTTGGGGAGGAAACTTCTACCCACTAAACTGAGGGAGGACCCCCCATGAACAAAGGATACTTTTGAGGTATGAGTTTTAGTTTTGAAGTGATCTTCTAGGAATCATGGTAAAGGAGTACAGCCTCAATAGAAATGAAAAGTGTGCCTAAATCTCAGTAAAACATAATGCAAATTCTCTCATGATATCCTTATGAGTAAGACAAAGAAATATGCCCTAGAAAATAGTAAAGTTTAGGTAGATTCAGAACCGGTCTAAATGAGAGGAACAAAGTATTGATAACAATTGATTGATATTGATATTGATTGATAGCAAATTGGAGGATGTCCAGAAGTGGGTGATCAAATTAGTGAGCAGACAAGAATCAGTGCTTTATGAGGATCTACTGAGAGGATTGCAAGATAATATTTAATGCAGACATGATAGTTGTCTTCAAAAATTTGGAAGAGAAATTTGACTTGCTATACTTGGCTCCAGAAGGCAGAATTAGGTGCAGAAATGGATGTTTTAGAGATAGAGTTCAACTATCTCTATCAAGAGGGGAGGGAAATACTGTATAACACTTAAAAATCTTTTCTTTGCCTTTAAATTGGGTAGACTGCCTTGGTTGGTGGATAGTGAATTGGATACTCACTGGATCAAGAAAAGACTATACATTTTAGAGAAATGGTCGAACAGATTCTTGTTCATTTTTGGGTTGCACTGAACAATCTATGAAGTTTCTTGCAACTCCTTATCTTTAAAATGAGAGGGTAGGACTAAGTTATCTCTAAGAATCTTCCAATCTCTAATTTCTATTTTCTGACATCCTTTGACTCTACAATACCAAGTATTGGGCTTCTAAGTATAGCATTCTATTTTCTAAATAGATTCTGAAAAAATATGTAGCACAATTGAAGACTTTATGTCTTAAATAACATTAAATCAAATTAGTTCCAAAGAAATAAAATGACAAGATAACTAGCATTTGGGAGCCAGTGTTTGGTGTAGTAACTTGGAAGGGAAAATAAAGGAAAACCTAGTTTTCTGTTTGAATTAGTAGGTTTGCAAATACTGTAAGGTCCGTATAATTTCCATTACTACCCCTAGTGATAACATGAATCTTCTCCAAAGAAAGAGCAACTGTAGTCATACATAGTAAAGTTTTGGTAGTGCCACATTTAGCCCTATATTTTTAGTCTCTATAGTGCAACAGAAATTTTGCATTAAGAATCATTTGAGATGCAAATAGGGCTTAGTATCTCTGTATTTAAATTTTTCTTTAAATAGAATGCTCCTCTTTCCCTTAGCTCACTTCTTTCTTTTTTTCTCTCTCCTCTCTTTCTCTTAAAAAACAAAAACAAAAAACCTCTCAGTTACTTCTGTGGTCCTAGAAGGGGACTCAGTAGGACATGCTGCTTGCAGTGAAAGTAGAAATAGTGAGAATTTTCCATCACTGATGATATATCTGTTCCTAATTAAAATAAGCTGGGCCATAGGAAGGATAAGGTAATACAGACTCTTGTGGCCTGCTCTTAGCCAATAGAAGATGAACAGTGAAAAATATAAAGCCTTGGAAAGCCACGTTGTGCTTACTCACAAACACTAATCTCATCAATTCCATATACATCTTTTTGATTGTTGGGAGAAGATGACTCCTTTTATACATGTATATGGCTACATGTATACATATTTATAAACCAATAAGTATATAAACAAAATGAATATATATGCATATATTCTTGAACTTACTAAATTAGCATATAAGTATATATAACACTAATGCATAAATAGCTAATAAATATATAAACCTAATACATATGCATATGTGCTCTAAATACATTAGTGTTATATATACTCATATGTTAGTTTAGTAAGTATATACATGTATTAGTTTAGTTTATATGTTATTAGTTATATTAGTGTACACATATTAATTTAGCAAATGTACTTGCATTAGACACCACCTGCATAGTGAATAACTATTCCTCTACTGAAACTCTCCTAGAGCTCTTTGTCTAGATTTCTCCTTTGCCCCCATCACACCATATTTTGTATTATACTTACCTATGCCCTGTCCTTCTTGGTACACCATATAAGCTTTTTGAGGGCAGGAATTGTGTCATCTTTTGTCTGTGTATGTAGCATTTTATATGTAATAAGTGTTGAAAAAAATTTTATTGAATTGAATCAGGAAGATATAATACTTTCTGGTGGGGGGGGGGGAGAGAAGAGATATACCTTTAAAGATTTTGTATGGAATAACAAAATAAATTATATACAGCTAGGAGATTGAGCCAGTCCTGAGAAAATAAGTTTATGGGTTCTGTGTATTTTACTATCCCCAGACTATGAATTTAATTCAACCTCAGGTGTCTTAAATCTGACGAAATACCAAGAAGGAGAAATTTTCTTTTCCAGCAGGGGTCTGGATGATAGCCCCTAACAAATGCAAAATTTGACATTCATATAAAAGAGAGCTAAACAAGACCAATAAAGAGATGCTGGAAATTGACTGCAGCCAGAGGAAAAAAATACAAAGTAATGCAAACAATCAACCATTGCACTGTTTACTGAAATCCAAGGGCTGACCTATAAGGCAGTGCCTCTGCTTCCTCTCGTTATTTAGAACAACACAGAGAGGTGGTTGGTGTAAAGAAAATGGATGATTGGATTCAGGTTCATAGAAAGTTGAGTTTAGAAGAGGGTCACTCTTCATTATTTGTAGAGTATCTTATTCAATGGTATTTCCTTTTTTAGTGCTGTTGGGAAAGTATTCTGCATTCAGTAGCATTGTTGGCCATCCCCTGTAATGAATTTCTGAAGAGCCCTGAAAACCTGAAGAATTGAGCCCTGATTAGTATTTTGGTGAGTAGGGCCTGCATCTTATTTTAATCTTATATCTAGTTTTCTAGGAGGCTAGTAAAGAGTGGGAAATAATGAATAATTTTAACATGAAGAATGGAATCCAACTTTAGTCTCTCGAGGGTACATAGCTCATTTGCTCATCTTTTAATATTAGGTTTATATCTTTTTGGCCCCCCTGATTTTTTTCTACAAATGTAACAATCTCGAGAAACTGTGTAGTAGCTATAACCATAATAGGATTTTAAGTAGGTTATCTAAATCTTAGCTTTGGGTCCAAGATGGAGATTTTCTCAAGCTGACCATGTAACCTTTATCTGTTCAACTCACTTTTCTTATTTGCTGAATAGGCATTCTCAGTTTCATAGGAAAGTGAAGAACAAATAACCAATGAAATAAAACAATTTGAAAAGAACTTTATCATTCTAGAAATAGAATTTATAAAACATAAATATATGTATACATATATGTGGGGAAGTATAGAATGAAAAAAAATCACTTGATGGGTATGATACGAATGCTAGAGAAGAGGCTTACTGTGAAGTTTGCTTTTAATTCTGGGGCACATATACTATTTTAAAAATACCCCACAAACCTTAGCCTGACAAAAGGAAAGTGTAAAATAAAGCCTTAGTCTTTGCATTGACAGATATTTCCATAGCAACGTGACTGTCACTCAACACCCACTCCATCTAGCTTCAGAAAACACCCCCAGAAAAAAATGTCAAAAGTCTTATGCAGGTTCCAAATTTAAATCAAACTTTAAAATAAATTAAAATTAAAAAAAAAACCCTCAAACACCCCCAGTAGTCACAAAATTTTGAGAAAGGCAGAAAAAATGGTTGGCAAAGCAGACAGAAATCAGGTCCTCTTTCTACAGATCCAAAGATTTAAAGGGATGAGTGTTGCTCACTATTTCCCTCTGTTACAGCAATCAAACACCTATGGACATAATACCTATATCTGTTTCATATCCTTTTCTCATGCTTTCAAGGCTGGTGCTCATTCTTATACCTCTCCATACTGTATTCACGTTCTATGGTCCCCCCAAGTCCAGGATTAGCAGCCTTTTCAAAATGGTGTGCCAAGGTTCTGACCTTTTCATTTTATTATGCCATTGAAAGGAATTAGGGGACTGGTTTTCAGTCTAATGCCAGTGTGCACATCTGACTCCCCATTGACTCACAAGTAAAGAATCACCAGCTACCAGCTTTCATTGCCAGAAGCTGATCTCACATTGAGAGATGGTAGTAGCAACTGGCTTGCTTGCCATCTTGGACGTGAGGTCTCCAGGGGTTGTGTGTATAATTTGCTCTCTTGTTCCTCCCTCTCTTATCCAGAAAATGTTCTTCACTGATTTGCCTAACCCTATTGTGACACTTTAGTGGAAAGTCATTTGAGATGACTTCCCCTTTTTTATGAACCTCCTTAAGTTAGTTGGCAGACAGACTACTTAACAAATTATAGCTATTAGAGGAGCTTCAGAGTGCTTGTCCTTCCCCAACTTGTTGAGTTAACTTGTTAAAATGCATATGGACATGGAAGCAAAATGACAATGATTGTACAATTGCATGGTGGGTTTTTTTTTTTCATTTGCCCATTAAAATCTTTGACCAGATTTAGTATAATTGGCACTTGGCATCAACTCAGATCATAAACCTCTCTTTTCCTGTTAATTAAATATACCCTTCAAACATTCCTCTGGCATATGAAGGGTTATGTTCACTTGTTCTGTAAACTTGCTAATGGTATTTACAGTCACCTTAGCCAAGCATCCTTTTTCCGAGAGCCCAATAAAGATGGCTTGCAATAACACCCAAGGACAAAATGTAGTGGAATTCAAAGAAGAGGTATCAGTGTAGCTAATTTATCAAGTTGTGAGTTGACTAGAGCCCTATTTTGATACATCTTTATAGCATGAAGATGAACCCGGATTTTCAAAATCTGTATCAGTAGAGTTCAAGGGCTGGAAGGACCTACCAAGGTATAAAAGATTTAAATAAAGCTTGGTAGTGAGACCAACGTTTCAGTTGTCCAAAAGTCAGGGGGATTTGTTATATGATTCAAAAGGGTCAACTTTTATTTATTTTTTACTTATTAATTTATATAGGCTACAACAACATTTCTTCTTCTTATGCTTACTGTCTTTATGACTGTGGGCAAGTGACTTAAACTCTTTTGGATTCAGTATTTTCTTCTGTATTGAAAAGGTTGGACTTAGTGGTCTCCAAAGTCCCTTCCAAATCTAATAGTGCTAATTATAATAGCACTAGCATTTAGAATTTTAAGGGTTATAGAATACTTTACATATGTTATTTCATTTGATCTTCACATCTACCATGGGAAAAAACCTTTTATTATTATCCCTATTTTACACATAAGGATGTTGATACTGAGAAAAGTTAACGGACTTGTCCATAGTCAAAAGTTGATGTTTGAAAAAGGATCTGAACTCAGGTCTATCCTGAATTCATGTTGATGTTAGTGTCAGTGATGTTAGTGGCTCAAGTTTTCTAATGCATCCTGGCTGACTAATATTCAGAGACAATTTCCATGGAGAACTTCTGCAAAGGTCTTCTGATTCTTTATTTTTCTTTATTTTTAACTGAGTTAAAAGTCATTGTCATCATAAGCTTCTACCAGTATCATGTGCTTGTTATGTGCATATATGTTTTTATGTTTTAATAAATTCTGAAGAACAGGTAAACTACCATTCTCCCTGTTCATATGACTTGGGCTCAAAATTAAAGAATTGCTGTAGGGCTGGTTTAATGTTACTTAGCAACATGCCAAGTTCTTGTAATAGGAAACCACTGGTGAAATTCCAGGGGATTGTGATGTCCAAGAGTGGAACCAAGAAATATTGAGAAGCTACGGGTCAAGATAGAACTAGATAAGAAGCTTTAAAGATCAGAGAAAACATATCATGGTTAAATTATCAATTCTATGCTGGTATGACTAGGCATTGCAGTGGAGACAGTGCTGGGACTAGAGTTAGGAAGACCTAAGTTCAAATCTAGCCTCAGGGGCTAGCTGGGTGACCAAGAATGAGTCACTTAACCCTGGTGATTTTATTTTTTTCTCATCTATAAATTGCATTGGAGAAGGAAATGATCAACCACTCCAGTATCTTTGCCAAGAAAACCCCAAATGGGGTCACAAAGAGTCAAGCACAATTGGAAAATGAATAAATAACAAAATGCAGGCGACACACAGATCTATATGTTTAAAAAAGCCTCTCCTGTACTTCAGTCCCATATCACCAGTAACCTAATAGACATTTTAGTTGGATATCCCAGACATGTTTAACATGTTCAAACTAAACTTATCTTCCCTTTCCAAATAGCTAATAATAATAGTGGACACTTAAAAAGAACTTACTATGTTCCAGGCTAGGTGCCTTACAATTATTATTTATTTGTTCCTTACAACAACCCTGGGAGGTAAGGGCTTTTGTCATCCCTATTTGATAGTTAAAGAAACTGAGGCAGGGTCACACATCTAAGATCAGATTTGAACACAGGTATTCTTTGACTCCAGACTTGGTACAAGCCATTTATCTTCTCCAAATCAACCCCTTACCAAACTGAGCTATTTCTTTCTAGGGCATGATCATTCTTCTAGTCTCCCAGATATTATCCAGGATTCCTCCCTCTCCCTCTCCCCAGCTACCTGATCAGTAGCCAAATCTTGTCATCTCTCCCTCTATCTCTCACTTTTGATCACTTTATTCAGCACTTAGCACAGAACCTGGCATATAATAGGCACTTAATAAATGTTTATCAATTGACTGAATGATTTACACAGCTAACATCTTAGTTCAAACCCTCATCACCACTCTTCCCTTGACTATTGCATCTTGCCCCTAATTGGTCTCCTTACTTCAAGTCTCTCCTCACTCAGATTCTTCCTCTACATTCTTGACATAGTTGGGGTTTTATTTCCCTTTGTTTTTAAGTCCACATCTGACTGTGACACCTTTCTCCTCATTAAATTCCAGTGACTCCTTTTTGCCTCCAGGAGAAAAATAAATTCCTGTGTTTGGCCTTTTAAAACCCTTTACAATTTGGCCCCAACTTGTCTTTCTCAGCCTAATAATACATAATTCCCATTCCTGCTCTCTGCAGTGCAGCAGAAATGATGTTTCGGTTGCTCATCTACCAGACTCCAATGGGAGATCTTCCCCTATGCCCAATACATTTCTTCTTCCCCTCTGCTTATAGAATCCCTTATTTCCTTCTAAAATACTACTTAAGTACTGGCATAAACTGACATCCTGATCTCCCCAGCAGCCTAAATGGGTTCCCCTAAATCTCCTTGAGAGTAGAGATTTATTTTTTATATCCCCAGCTCTGTAATGTTCTATAGTGCTGCATAGTGCATGTGTAATAAATGGCTGGGCATAGATTGACTGAAGATAGGTAGCAGAGATCAAGGAGAAAGGTATGGAATTCAGGAAATAGGTACCTGAAACTGAGGCATCTCCTGAGAGGTCTCAGGCCAGCCTATGATGGTCTAACTGGATGAAGTAGGCAGTGCTGAGGTCAGAGATAAGAGCAATATCTGAAAATGTCTGATTTAGATGATGCCATTATCAACTCTGGACAGATTCTCAACAGCTAATAATTACTGAAAGATGTTGGAGAAATTATTTCATGGACCACTGAGAAAATACCTACTTAGCTAGAGAGCCCATTAGTGAATGGCATGCTATACCTGGAATCAGGAAGAAGTTGAAGGTTCAGATTTTGCTTCTCTAAGAAGGGAATAATACCAATTGTAACATGAGGCTTGAATGAAATTATATATGTCAAGTCCCTTGCAGACTATAAAATGCTATATCAGCATCAGTAATTATTACATCCCCAGGAGTAGTACATTTATTATTACTTGATTTGGCCCCCACAACTAAACATAGTGAGATTTTGCCCTACTTTGGGCCAAGTTTTACATTCTACACAAAAATCTAAAATCCAGAGAAACGGGTTTCGAGGCCAGCATTTGACACAACTCTCATTTGGCTTCTTGTAGTGATAGTCAGGCAATGTGTCATTTTCTCCATGGAATATGTATGCAGCTGGGAAACGAGTTATTTATAATAATAAGACTTTGCACTTATGGAGATATTTGCATAGTAAGCAGATCATATGGAATCTAAAGTTGCCAGTGTCTAGTGAGTAACCTTGGAATCATCAGTCTATCTAATTATCTAATGCACCTTATTTGAAGTTCATATATGTCTTTTTGTAGGCCATTCCCATGAATCTTTTAGCCAATCAGGGCTATAGAAGCTTATATAGATTAAAGGCATTTTTAGGACTAGTTCACTGTTATAGATGGGTAGGACATAGGGATGCTGAAACAGGAAGACTTAAAATAAGAAGCAAATGAGAACCTCTTGATCCTTCCTTGATTTCACTCTTCTTCCTCATACTATGTACCCCACCCCCCAATATTTCTGTGCTATGTAATTTTTTTTTGGTGAAGGTCATTTTTGCTTGGTATCTTCACCCATTTTATTTCACCACAAAGTCTCCTAGTTTCTCAAGTAGATTCATCCATTGACTGCTTTTCATAGGATAAAATGTGAGATGAACTAATTTTACCACCACCTGAACCCCAGAATGGAAAGGTCACCATTTAAAAAATACTCAGATCTTTATAAAGATTACTGACACCATGTAGGCTGATAGATGGTATTTATCCTGGAGAGTTCATTTGAGCAGATTTTCCATCCAAGGATAAATACACCCCAAATCACAATGGTAATCAGAGTCACCCGCCTCATTTCTGATGATTTTACAAATCAGTTGGGTTTCAAAGATGTGACAACATTACCCTGTTCCCACACTGAGTTGTTTTGGCTGCAGGGGCGGCTGCCTTTTTTTTCCAGCTGCATTTGTGAGTGTTTTCATCCCTTGCTAAAATATGTTTTTTAAAAATGTGATTAACAGCCATTTTCAGAGACAGATACTAGCTCTCCTCAGCCAAAGAGGCACAGCATGCAAAAACAGGCAAACATGAAAATAATGAAAAAGGGTATGTTTATTCATTGGAAACCATGTTAATGACTACATCTGCCCCTCTCATTTCAGACTGGCTGGGATCATCTCTGCTCTTCTGATTTGCTAATGTCTCTACCTACAGTGAAATCCCATAGTGGTGGCCCATAAATCAAGGATATCCATAGCAGACCTGATTTTTCTTCTCTGCATATGTTAAGGATACTTTTTTTTTTACTTACTTGATAACTACACTCAGTGGGAATATGTTCATGAGATATGTTGTGGTGGTGATCCCAACACTCGTGGTAACTTCCTGTCCTTCAGTATTAATAACAAACACCATTAACAATAAACAAGGAGCTAATCTAATTTTAGTGGCTTTCATGGTATTAAATATTCATAAAAGGTCAGGAGGTGTATGTTTATTTTATAGCAGAACCATTTTCATTTTGTATGTTTTCTATTTAAGTAGAAGAGGCTATTTCCTCCTATTGCTTGGACCTATATTCTATGACTCTTTGAAACTTCAAATTTCCTTGCAGATAGGTTTGTAAAGTAGACTCAAAATTTAAAATCTAAAAAAAAAAAACCAACAACTTTTTTTAGCCAATTGCTTGCTCTCACCTAAAAAGTTCTACCTACTCTAAGCCATGATCATAGGATTTTAGAGTTTAGATATTACCTAACCCACTCCCATAACTAAAATTTGTTTTCAGTGTCTTTTTTCAGTCATATCCCATTCTTTGTAATCCCATTAGGGGATTTATTGGCAGAGATATTGGAGTGGTTGTCCATTTCCTTTTCCAGCTCATTCTACAGATGAGGAATTGAGGCAAAGACTTGCCCAGAGTCTTAAGTGTAAACGTCAGTAAGTATTCGAGTCCAGACTTGAACTCAGAAAGATAAGTCTTCTGGACTGTAGACCTGAGACTTTATCCACTGTGCCACCTAGCTGCCCAAAATGAAACATAATTCTTAATGTTAATAATAGTTAATAACTAGTATTATATAAGGCTTTAATATTTGCAAAGTGCTATACGTATGTAATTTCATTTTATTTCATCCATTTACATTTCAGCCTATTGAAATTCTTTCTTTGGTGTTACCTGCTATCCAGATCTTTCCCCTGGTATCTGAATGTATTCTTCCTTTTCTAATTAAGGCAACTTGTCTAGAGTTTTTCCTATACTTCTTTATAGCATTGTGTTTACCTATCTTAGCTATCCATCTTATTAGAATTTAAGCTCCCTCTGAGTGTTCTTCAGTGTTTTTTTTTTTGCATGTTGGTATTTTCCTGGACTACCCCAAAATCTTGTACATAGTAGGCACCATAAAAAGTTATCTTTTCTATTTACATATTGGAGTAGAAATTCTTTGGGGCTTTTTTTGAGTTAAATAAAAACCTTTCCCAAACACTTTTTAAATAAGGAGTTATTTACCTTTTTTGTCATGAACACCTCAGAATAATGTTTTTAGGTATATAAAATATAAATGTAAATATAAAATTAAAATATAAACAAAAATAAATAATAACCTTACAAGGAAAATTGATTACATTAAAATCAAAATTTAAAAAAAAAAGTCCACAGAACTCTTGCAAGTTGAACCTTAATATTTGAATGGGAATTGAGGGCCCTGAGTTGAAAGACAAGAATCAAATTCTGACATAGTTCTCAGGGGAAATCCTGAATAAATATAAACATAGTTCAAGGAATATGAATACTGAGAAAATTCCAAAATTCTTTACTTGTCTTAAAAACTTAGAGCTTGGTTTTAGGCCTTGCTTTAAACATAGGATAGTCAGAAGTTATTATCAGTTTGGGTGGGAAGGAGAAAGTGTGATATGAGGGAGAGAAAAAGTCAGAAAGCCTGGGAGAATGAGACATTGCAGTTGCCTTCAGTAGAGATGGAGAAAATAATGGTTTTAAATGAGTTGGATATAGAGCAAGGAGGACAAGGCAACTAGAAACAAAAGTAACCAGTAGTAAAAGTACAAAGGAAAAATGAATTTGATGTTTCTTAGGAAACATAAAGCACGTTAGAGACTAAATGGAATTGAGTATATTGTGTCTGCTTTTAAATAAAAGGTTAGAGTGGGTGATAAGATTTACAAGAAATATCAGAAATTGACCAGTGTTTGCTGACAGAAAACTGAATTTCATTCTAAATTTAAGCTTCAATCGTTATATTTAATTTTTTTAAAACCTGGTCATTGGAGTCTGTTGTTGAAGATGCAGTAATTAGTTGAGTTTCTATAAATCCTACTAAATATACCTTACAAGAATAGGGTGGTCCATTTAAATTTGTCCCCATAAAAAGTCACATTGAATTAAGTGGGGCCTGCTAATTGGACCCTAATGCATTACCTCGGGAGCTACAGACTTAAATATTTGATAATTGGAGAACTATCATCCCTGAATAATAAAATGAGACATAACTGTTTTTCTTTGTTTCAAAGAAGGTTCAGGAGGAAGCAAGCAGTGATATATTTGTGGAATAAAAAACAAAAATGTCAATAAAAATATATGTGCATATATATGTTAAAAAGAATAATAACCTAAGAACTATTTAATTCCTAGAAACCAAGATTGAGATACTCTGATGCAGAACAGAGCTGAATCAAGTTTGTGTGGGTTCCAGATTCCCTTGCCAATGACTATTTTCTACCTTTTCTATTGTTCTTCTGAATTGAGGCTTTATTATTGGTTTTAGTGCCTAGATTATATTTTCACTAACCTCATTGTCACATATTTGAATTGCCATTTCTGATGTTTTAGAGTCTCTCAAAATGTAATATGGTGCTGTGGTAATTAAAGAGGCAGCTCTTGAAAGGATTCTGGGCTTAGGGTCTGAGAAACTTGGGTTTGAATTCTGGTTTTGCTACTTGTTATTTAAGTGATCCTGGACAAAACACTTAAACTTTGTGAGCCTCAGTTTCCCCATCTGTAAAAGGATGATAATAGTATCTGCAGCAGAGTATTAGTACACAGAGAGCTAATACCTTAAAGCCAAAAAGACCTGAATTATTTCTGACATACTGGCTGGGGGACCCGTGACAAATTACTTAATCTCTCAAAGCTCTAGTCTAGGCACCTTGTCAAGATGAGGATGCAGAGAAATTGTGCTAGTGCTTCCATTCGTAGAGGGAATTACTTTATTTAGAGTTCCCTATGTCAGTTAAATCACAGGTCTCATCCCTAGTTTAATCTTTGTATTATCTTCTTCACAAGGTTATTGTGAAGGAAGCACTTTGTAAATGAAAGAAAGCAGTTGTTTTTACAGTTGTATCATATAAACAATATCTCATTTTCACACTGCATTAAAATTTTTCAAAGTGCTTTTTTCACAACAATCTTGTGAGATAGAATATACATTATTATTATTACCATTATATAGGTGAAAAATTGGAAACTCAATGACTTATCTCAGATCCCACATAGAGTAGGAAGGAGATGATTTCTTTATTTTACAAGTATTGAACTGAAGCCCAGAGAGGTTAAATATTCCTAAGGTAATAAGTACCAGAAATAAGTTTTGAACCTCAATCCTCTAAATCCAAATTCACTGGCCTTGGCTCTCTGCCATGCTGCTAATATTATTACTCTTCATTTGGAATGCATGGCACTATAATTGGATATTATGGCTAAGAGTGTTATATCCTGTCATTTTATTGTCAGGATCCTAATGGGCATTTTTGGGGAATATGTCAGAGATGCCCCTTCTTTGACTCTCCTTGGGACATCTTTCCACATACTTTTTATCATACTTTGATACACAAGAATACTACTGATCATTTAATCCTGAATGAAAACTTCTTTCATAGGCATGTGAGATGATTCAATATCAAGGAAGAAAATATGAGGGGGAAAAAGGTGGATGATACATGAAGCTTCATTGATAATATTTTAAAATTAGACCTTATTAAAAATTTAACATGAAACAGAACAATCAATATAATGTCATTTGAATTAATTTGTTTTAATGCATAAAGTATTATAACTATTTTTTCCTGTTTCTCCCTAATCATCCCCATCAGGATTTACTGTCCATTACTTTGCATTCATTTATTCTTTGAGACCTACTTTTATTTGTTTTTCATCATATCATAAAAGTCTTTCAAGATGTCTTTATAGTATACATACCTGTTCATTTTAATTGTTATATGGCATTATGTTAATGTACCACAATTTATTTAACTGTTCTAATTTTGGACATTTAGTTTGTTTGATAGATAGGTTTAAAGTCTTAAATTCTTCACCCCATAATCTTTGAATATGAAATGACTTAATTTGTTTTATCATTGAATTTTTAAAGTTCTGATATTTTTAGATTTTAATGCTGAAAATATTACAGGCAGTTATTAAGGTACCATTATTAGTGCCCATGAACTACTGGTTAGATGACTTTCTTCCTAGCTTTACCGTGGAAATATCTTTGGCTTATGTTGCCTTTTGAGTCTAGAAGGAGTATTTGGGTGATATAAGCCATTAAATGGTACTTTGGGTAGATATCCCTAATGGATGGAATGCTCTATTCTTAAATTGTGTAGTCTGAAACAATAGTGAAAGTTATCTTTCTTCCACTCCCTCCCTCTCTCCCCCAGCCCAATATACTCTTTTCAATCATGGAGTCTTATCCTTTTTTTCAATACTACTACACTATAATATGGTGTACATGTGTTAATTAAACATTCTTTCTTATCACTGTTTTGGTGAGTGTCCTGTAAATTTAATCACTATGACACCTCTGTACACATTACAATCCTTTTAAAGATCTAAAGGAAAATCCTGGAGGATTATTCAAGCACTAATTCACATAGAATTACAGTAGTTATTAGAAGCATTAAAAGTGGTGATAAGGAGCTTTATCATGAATTTTGAGGAAAGCTTAGTTTTATTATTGATGACAATAAAACAAAACAGAAAAAATTCCTTTGTAACAATTTCATTTATTATATGAGAATAATTTAGACACCTAGTACAGTGAATTACATAAAGTGAGTTACATAGTAAATGTTTTTTGAGTTGAATTGTTGAATTCTTAAATTCAAGGAATTCCTTGTCCTACTGATCTGTTGATACCAATCTTGGGTCTCTGATCATCTGTCTTAACACTCCTACTTCTGAATACCTCTAAGGGAGATGGGAAACTTTGCCAAATGGGTTTCCTGAAAACTTGTTATATGTAATTTTGAAATACATAATCTCAATTTGAACCTCAGTGCTAGAGATAACCTTCATGTTTCCTCTTTGAAGCCCCCAATTCTACTTCCAGCCCTGTCATTGCCTCTGAGCAGATGATCATATCTCCTGCTTCACTAAGAAAATTGAGACCTTCTCCTGGGCTTGTTTCTTTGTTCCCCATCTCAAAACCCCTCTAAATCATCACCTTTCCCTCTCTTCATTTGCTTCCATATCAGAGGATGAAGGAGCCCCTCCTGCCTTGAGGACAGAAGGGGGTGCCCTTAATATCATTCCTAATTGCCTTTGAGAGCACTGATCATTCTCTCTATCTTCAATTTCTCTCTTTGTCTATTGCCTGAACAAACATGTTCTCATCTTTAGAAAGTTTTCACTTGATCTTGTCATCCCCTTAAGCTATTATGTCATCTTATATGTCTCCTCTTTTTCTCTGATACAATCTTAGGAAGAATGATCTATCCTCCTTGCCTCCATTTTCTTACAATTCACTCATTTTTCAGTCATTTGTAATCTGCTTTTGACATCCACCACACTATTGAAATGGCTTTTTCCAAAGACTACCAATAATTTTTTTAACTGCTGCTCAAAAAGCCTCTTGTTTTTAGGATAAAAACATAAACTCCATGATCCTGCTCCAGCCTGACTTTCCATTTTTATTTATATTGCTCTCCTTTGTACACTCTGTGTTCCAGCCAATGTTCCCTGAAGTTGACATTCTTTCTCACATTCCTGGGCTTCTGCATGGACCATGCTTATGGTTATAAAGGACTTCTTCCTTATCTGTATTCTTTGAAACCTTCCCTAATTCCCCTAGTTGTTGGTGTCCCATATTGCTCCCTATATTACTTTGTGTTTACTGATCTGTGTTCATGTTTTATCTCTCCAGTAGAGTATAAGCCCCTTAGGGGTAGAGACTCATTTTTTTTTCTTTGTATAGTGCCTTACATAAATATTTGTGGAAATGAATTATGTGTGCTGATCACTGTACCAGATAGACATTGAAGTGGATATAAAAATATATACAACAAAGCCCCTAACAGTACAGTCATCAATGGGAAGGCAACAAATAAATAATTCTAATACCAACTAGATTAGATAAAGGCAAGAGAGAAGTACAAAGTGCTGTTCAAGGTTGAAGAATGGAAAAAAAAATTCTAACAAAGGAAATCTGAGATGCCTTAACAAAGGAGATGGCGTTTAAGCTAATTTTTTAAAAAGACAACTACTATTTTGAAGTAAGGTAAGGAAGGTGTCATTCAAGGATAATGATTAATGTAAATAGCTATTAATCATCAAGCATTTTTAAGCACCTGCTATGTGCCAAATCCTGGCCTAGGCATTGAGGATATGGAGACAAAAAAATTAAGTGATCCCTGCTCTCAGGGCTGCAAAGAGGCCAGGAGAGGCAAATAGATTAATTTGCCTAAAGCCTAGGATACATGAAAGAATATTTTATGATACAAGTTCAGAAAGATATTAAGTTTATTGAATTGCTGAATTACAAGTACGTTTTCTACTTGAACTAGTCTGTATTAAAACATCTATTAATGCCAATCATTATAGCTTAGAGTGTGTTAATGAAGACTGACAATAACTGAGATGATAAAAATTCTCAAATAGTGGCCAATCTGTAGGGGTAGTAGTATTTGCATTTTGAACAGTTTTGTAGGCTTTTTCAAGAAGAATTTACTTGGAAAAAAGGTTTCACATTATTTTATTTAATCCTTATCTTCCTTCTTAGAATCAATATGTGTATTGGTTCAGAGGCAGAAGAGTGGTAGGGGCTAGGCAATGGGGGTTAAGTGACTTGCCCAGGGTCACACAGTAGGAAGTATCTGATACCAGATTTGGACCAGGACCTCCTGTCTTTAGACCTGGTTCTCAATCCACTGAGTACACTAACTGCCCCCTGTTTCATATTCTTGATTTAAAAATGTCTTTATTTTGGTTCATATGGGAACACTTTTTTTGTAAATGTTCGGAAGAGTCTATCCCACATTTGTGGAAACATTCAGACCATTCAAAAACAAATGACCTTGCTCAAAATTATAATGGTAGTAACAAGAGCTAGAATCAAAACCCTGCCCTTTGCCTCCAGAATCAATGTTCTTTCCACTGCTGAGGTTGAATGTCTCATATTATGCCCCCTGGTGAAGAAATGACTCTTGTCCCAGTGATGTCTTGACATCTAATGGACAATCTATAGATCTGGTTCATTATGGAAAGAAATAGTACAGATAACAATGTAGAGAGAACCCTCAGCATTGCAGGGTTAGAAATTTTGTTTCATCAATTCACTCAGGAATGATTAAGTTCTGGAATTAATCTTCAGTTCTACAAAGCATTTACTAAAGTACCTGTTATTTACCAATCAATGATGAGCTAGGGGTGCAAAATGAAAACATTCTTTGCCCTCAAGTTTAGATTCCTGAGAAACAACTTGCATTGATATAAATGAATACCAAATAGTTAACCAAACTCATGAGACTTATTTATAAACCACAATGCTAATGTATTAACTTATTATGGCCAACAAATTTATTGTTTGTCCAGGAGACCCCTCCTTTGTGGATAAATCTCTTCAGAAAATCAGAGTATTAATCAAAAGGTAAGTTTGTTTGATAAATTCAAAATTGGAGCTCTCTCAATTTGGACAAATCACTCTTTAAACCTCAATTTTCCTCAGTGGGATATCAGGAGAAAACTAACCCTGGTTTTCTTGATAATATTTGGCAGATATTCTAGGCTTCTCAAAAACCCATTCATTATGTTCAGGATACCTTCTGTAGCTGGTAAATCCTATCCATTCTTGTTGATAATTATTAGTTTTAGAGGGTACCATTCTCTTGACTTTGTCCCCAAATCCTAAGGATATATTCTCTGCAATTGCAGCCCTTTGTGTATTAACTTTAGTACAGACTATTTAAAAGGTATATTCTCTATTCCATTGGCCTCTGGACAATGAAGGTTGCACAACTCAGATTTGATATGGTAGTAGAAAGATTGATTGGAATGCTTTCTTCAGGAATGGAAGATAGGAAGATGCTGAGTCTGCTTTTCATAACTGAGGCAGCCTTAGTGTCATCCACTGAGTGTCTTTTCTTTGGCTCATTATCTTAAAATGATGCTTGTTCTCTAGGAAGGCTCTCTAAAGATGGTAGTGAATCCTTTATTCATAGTACAGATTTCCTGTCATATTCAAAGTCAACAATTCTTTCCCCCATAAAGTATTTCACTTAAGGAGGTCTTAAAATTTTTTTAACAAAAAGAAAGAAAAACACTTTCACCAAGGTACATTACAGGGGACAGGTTGGTATTATTTAAGGGAGGAAATTAATTGAGTCACTTCTATAGACATTAGGCAAATTGTTTCACTCAGAGTTAAGAGGCAGCTTGGGAGTGTTTAAGTATAGGGTGCCTGCATTGCATTTTATGATAGTCTTAGCTTATGACCTTATATCATTTTATTTCTCTATTAAATCAAGATATGCCTCGCAGAGGTAAGGATAATGCTTGGTGCTGTTACTGTTACTCTGTTACTGTTCTCTGTTTAGTACTGAACTTTAAACTATGATTAAATAATAAAGTAGATCTGTGTCTGAAATAAATACAGTGTTCTATTTAGTGCTTTATGAGATAAAGATGAGCTTGATATGAAACTGGAGAGAGATGTCTTTTAGAATTTCATGGAAGCAGGGCAAATGGAATGTATCCATCTTTCTCTTTCTACTAATTTAGTTTGAAGAGAATATACTTGGTAGCATTGAGACTTGCTGGCCCCCTAGAAACTCCCATGTCCTCTTACTATAAATCCCTTCCCTCTATCAATTATCTTTGTCTTATCCTTTTATATCTCAATTATAAATGTTTTATATGTTGTCTCCTCCTGATTGTGAACTCCTTGAGGGCAAGGACTGTCTATTGCCATAATATGTATCCTCAAAGTTTTTAGTGTAAGTTTAGTGTAGGGCTTTGCACGTAGTAGATGCTTAATAAGCACTTACTGACAGACTGAATGGTCCCTAAGCATCATTCTGAAATTGGCCCTAGGGGAGCAAGGAAAATGAGGGAATTGGATTCAGTGGTTCCAAGTACCCTTCCAGTGATTCAGGATCCTTTAAATCTTTGGCTAAATAAGCAAACAGTTTTAAAACACCCACTGTGTGGAGGGAATTGTACTGGCATGTGGAAATATGAAGAAAAAAGTAAATGCGAGCACTCATTAAGCCCCTACAATGTACAAGATTTTGGGGATATAAAGCCAAAATGAAAAACTCACCCTAATGTCAAATAGCTTCTATTGAAAGGAGGTGGGAATAATACATAAATAGAAAAGTGTATGTGTGATAATTTGAGGAAAGAGGGATTTTTCTTTCCATAAAATTTCCTTTAAGAGTTTTTACTCGAGTAACAGTTCTGTACTCTAAGGAACTTGTAATCTATTTGGTGATAGGAGGCATAGTTTTGTCTTTCTATCTACAACACTTAGCACAATATTGAGGTGCTTAATAAATACTTTGGGGGGACAGCTAGCTGACTCAGGGGATAGAGAGCAAGTCCTAGAGATGAAGAGTCCTGGGTTCAAATATGGTCTCAGCTTTGTGACCCTGGGCAAATTACTTGATCCCAATTGCCTAGCACTCACCACTCTTATGAAGCCTTGGAAATGATATTTAGTATCAATTTTAAGACAGAAGGTAAGGGTTTAAAAAGAAAAACAAATAAATACTTTTGGATCTATGAATAGATATGTAGATGAGTTAAAGTATGATAAAAGGTATAATGTATAGTTCAAGTTTCTGTCCTGAGCTTTCTTCTTTTGTGCTTCTATACTGTTTTGCTTTGTGATCTCATTAGCTCCCATGGATTTAACTATCAGCTCAAGATCTATTTATCCAGTATAATTTTGAGATGTTTAGTAAATTCTTTTGGATTAATGGATTGATGAATGGATGGATGATTTAAAGTATGGCAAATTAGAAAGTATAGTTCAAATTTCTGTCCTGAGGTTTATTCTCTTCTAAACTATTTTGCTTAGTGATCTCCTTAGATATTATTGATATAATTATCATCTCAGACCTATTTATTTAAGCTGTATTCTCTCTCCTGACAGCCAGTCTTACATATCCAACTACCTGGTAAGCATTTTGAACGGGATACTCCATACATATCTACTTAAACTCAACATGTCCAAAAATGAGCTCATTATCTTTTCCCCCAAACCCTCTCCTCTTTTGAACTTCCCCATTATTGTGGAAGATATCACCATCCTCCCAGGTTCACAGACTTGAAAATTAGATGTCATACTTGACTCCTTATTCTTTCTTTCACCTTTATCCAATCTGTTGCCAAGACCTTATGTTTCTACTTTTCTAATATTTCTAATGTACTTTCCTTTCTCTCATTTAACAACACTCCACTCTGGCATAGGTGCTCTTTACCTCCTGTGGGGAGTGTTGAAATAGCCTGATGCTTGGTTTCCCAGCCTCAGATCTCTTCCTCCTTCCCTTTGTCTCCCACCTAGCTGTCAAATTGACCTTAAAGTGCATTTCTGACCATGTGACCTCTCCCCATTCTGCCCCCCCCCAACTTCACTTTGATAAACTCCACTCTGGCTCTCTCTTACCCCCAACATAAAATAGAAAATCTGGTTTGGCATTTACACTCCTTCATACTTGGCTTCTTCTTATTTTTACACTTCCCTTTCCTGCCCATCTCCATTCCATCAACACTATCTTCCTTGCTGTTTCTCTCACAAAATACTTCATTTCCTCACTATGGTCATTTTTTTTCATGGTTCAAATGTTTAATATCTACCTTAAATTATTAAAATGTCATTTTATAATGAATTTAATAAAAATAAACATCTAAAGAAACTTAGAAAAGACCACAGATGAAATTGAGCTACTTTCATATATTGCACTATCATACAGGTTTTTTCTAACGATGTGTAATAATTTAACATAACAGTAATAGAAATGTCCTTATCTATCTTGCTTTTTGGCTTTCCTTCTGTTCTCTTCTGTATATTTTTTTCTTGTTTTCTTTTTTAAGTTTATTTTTAAAAAAATTTATTTAGTATATTTTTCCGTGGTTACAAGATTCATGATCTCTCCCACCTTATTCCTCTTCCCCCTTCCAAAGCTGCCAAGCAGTTCCACTGGATTATACATGTATCATTGTTCAAAACCTATTTCCATGATATTAATATTTGCAATAGAGTGATCCTTTAACATCAAAACCCTAATCACATCCCCATCACACTACATGGTCAATTATATTTTTCTAATGCATTTCTGTTCCCACAGATCTTTCTCTGGGTATGGATAGCATTTTTTCTCATAAGCTCCTCTGGATTGTCCTGGATCATTGCATTATTGGTAGTAGAGAAGTCCATTACATTTGATTGTGCCACAGTGTATCAGTCTCTGTGTACAATGTTCTCCTGGTTCTGCTCCTCTCACTCTGCATCAATTCCTGGAGATCATTCCAGTTTACATGGAATTTCTCCAGTTCATTATTCCTTTGAGCACAATAGTATTCCATCACCAACATACATCACAATTTGTTCAGCCATTCCCCAATGGAAGGGCATCCCCTCATTTTCCAATTTTTTTGCCAACACAAAAAGCACAGCTATGAATATTTTTGTACAAGTTTTTTTTTTCTTATTATCTCTCTGGGGTACTGAAATGGCTTGCCAACTGGAAAAAAGTGTGTAGAGGATCTGATAAAAGTCTCTAGATTGTATTTTTTTTTAATTTTTAAACATTATTTTATTTGGTCGTTTCCATACATTATTCACTGGAAACAAAGATCATTTTCTTTTCCTCCCCTCCCCCCCACCTTTCCCTCTCCCATAGCCGACGCACGATTACACTGGTTATCACATGTGTTCTTGACTCGAACCCATTTCCCTGTTGTTGGAATTTGCATTATAGTGTTCATTTAGAGTCTCTCCTCAGTCTTATCCCCTCCAACCCTGTAGTCAAGCAGTTGCTTTTCATCGGTGTTTTTACTCCCACAGTTTATCCTCTGCTTGTGGGTAGTATTTTTTAGATCCCTGCAGATTGTTCAGGGACATTGCATTGACACTAATGGAGAAGTCCATCACCTTCGATTGTACCACAATGTATCAGTCTCTGTGTACAATGTTTTTTTGGTTCTGCTCCTTTCGCTCTGCATCACTTCCTGGAGGTTGTTCCAGTCTCCATGGAATTCCTCTACTTTAGTATTCCATCACCAACATATACCACAATTTGTTCAGCCATTCCCCAATTGACGGGCATCCCCTTGTTTTCCAATTTTTGGCCACCACAAAGAGCGCAGCTATGAATATTCTTGTACAAGTCTTTTTCCTTATTATCTCTTTGGGGTGCAAACCCAGCAGTGCTATAGCTGGATCAAAGGGCAAACAGTCTTTTATCACCCTTTGGGCATAGTTCCAAATTGCCCTCCAGAATGGTTGGATCAATTCACAACTCCACCAGCAATGAATTAATGTCCCCACTTTGCCACATCCCCTCCAGCATTCATTACTTTTCATAGCTGTCATGTTAGCCAATCTGCTAAGTGTGAGGTGATACCTCAGAGTTGTTTTGATTTGCATCTCTCTGATTATAAGAGATGTAGAGCACTTTTTCATGTGCTTATTAATAGTTTTGATTTCTTTGGCTGTGAACTGCCTGTTCATGTCCCTTGCCCATTTGTCAATTGGAGAATGGCTTGATTTTTTGTACAATTGATTTAGTTCTTTATAAATTTGAGTAATTAAACCTTTGTCAAAGGTTTTTATGAAGATTGTTTCCCAATTTGTTGTTACCCTTCTGATTTTGGTTACATTGGTTTTGTTTGTACAAAAACTTTTTAATTTGATGTACACTATGGTCATTTTTACTGGCTATCTCCCATGCTAGGAATTGTCTCCCTCGTCCTTTCTGCCTCCTCACTTCCCAGGCTTCCTTCAAGTTCCAGCCTAAGCCCCAACCTCAGTTTCCTCAACTGTAAAATGGGGATAAAAATATGACATCCTTCCCAGGGTTGTTGTGAGAATTAAATGAAATAATATTTGTAAAGTGCTTAGCACAGTACCTGGCACACAGTAGACAATATATAAATGCTAGCTATTGTTGTTGGTATGATCATGTTTTATAGGAAGTCTTTCCTAGTTCTCCTTCATCTTAGTGCTTCCCCCTTTGAGACTATTTGCATTTTAGGCTAGATAGAGAGGCATAGATGCATATCTAGGGCTCTATCTATATATCTTGTTTGTACATACTTGCTTGCATATTGACTCCCTCATTTGAGTGTTTGTTCCTTACGAACTAGGATTGGCTTTTGCCTTTCTTAGCATCACTTAGAAAAGTTCCTTGCACATGATAAATATTGCACAAAATGAATAAATAATAAATAAATGTGCCATAAATACTTGTTGATTTGACCTGATAAAAACAAAGGCTGATACACTGTGGAACAATCAAATGTAATGGACTTTTCTACTAGCAGCAATGCAATGGATCCAGAACAATTCTGAGGGACTTATGAGAAAGAACACTATCTACATCCAGAGAAAGAACTGTGGGAGCAGAAACACAGAAGAAAAACAACTCCTTGACATGGTTCGGTGGGGATATGATTGGGGATGTAGACTCTAAATGATCACCCTAGTGCAAATATTAATAATATAGAAATAGGTCTTGATCAATGACACAGGTAATACCCAGTGAAATTGCATGTTGGCTACAGGAGGGGGAAGGGAGGAAGGAAGGGAAAAAAAATAAATTATATAACTATGGAAAACTGTTATTAAATAATTAATTAAATGAATAAACTTTGAAAAAACAAAAGGAGTAGTCAGCCAACAAATGTTATAATAAATATGAAGAAGGAGAACATTCAGCTAAAGGTGTTAGTGAAAGGCTTCATGGAGGAGTTGGCCTCAAAAGAATTGGAGCATTTAAATGGGTGGAAATAGAGAGGGAGCATATTGTAGGTATGGGTGTCCTGTAGAAATTTATTAATTGGTACCAAAAGTGCAAAAGTTGATAAATATTTCAGATCCTTAAAAATATCAATAGCTCTCATTTGTTTTTAAGATAATCAAAGCACTCTTCTCAAAATAGCCTTGTGAGGTCCAAAGTAATGCATTTTTTTTCAAATTCTTACCTTCTGTCTTATAATTGATACTAAGTATTGGTTCCAAGGTAGAAGAGTAGTAAGAATTGGTGATGCGGGGTTAAGTGACTTGCCCAGGGCCACATAGAGAGGAAGTGTTTGAGGCCAGATTTTTATCTGGATCCCCTCATCTCCAGACCTGGTTCTAGAAGTGATATATTTTCCCAAATATATTACCCAATATATACCCAAATATATTCCCAAATTTTTATAGGGAAATGGAAACTGTGATTAAATCATATATGACATTATATACATTTATTATACATTATATTATGCTATTTTATAATATACATTAAAACATATGCAATATATAATGCTTGTATAATAAATATCTATGCACACAGAGCTCCTTTGTGGATCAGTAGATAAGAGTGCTAGCCCTGGAGTCAAGAAGACTCATCTTTCTGAGTTCAAATTTGACCTTAGATATTTACTTGCTCTGTGACCCTGAGCAAGTCCCTTAACTCTGCCCCAGTTTTATCATCTGTAAAATGAGCTGGAGAAGGAAATGGCAAACCATTCCAATATATTTGCCAAGAAAATCCCAAATGGGTCACAAAGAGTTGGACGTTATCAAAATTACTAAACAACAACATATACATACATTTACATGCATACATGTATGTATATGTACATATATATGTATGCCTGTGTATATATCTCCAAGGTAACAAAATAGTTTCAGAAGCAGCAGATATTAAACTCAGTTCTCTTGACTTTAAAATATAGCATTCTTTCCACCATACCACCCTGCCTCTGTTTTTTCAGGTTTTTTTTTTTGCCTTTTCCTTTGTCCAAACTTCTTCCCATAGTTTGATAAAATGGGGAGCCACAAATGCAGAAAATTCTAATGTCTCATAGAATTCTACAGATAAAACAACTATTTTACATTTGGAGTATGTCCACCTCTCCACCCCCTGCATTTTATTAAACAGAGACAATTGCTTCAAAACTGGGTCTTTGTTTCTTGAGAGGTTATCTGCTTCCACTTGAAATCATCATCCTTTGTGTTGTTAAAATTAATTCTCCAGCAGCAACCGTGTTGTCACCAGGGTAGAGAGGGGGCAGCAATAGCAGTAGATCCAATCTCCAGGAAGCAATGATCCTGTTTCATGCCAATATCTCTTTTAGTGATAAAAAAAAATACTTTGAGGAAGGAGTGAGTTGTTGGTGCCTAAATCAGAAGGATGCTTGAAAGAATTTTAACCATATGACTTATTAACCTTTACAGGTCTATAGAATGAAAATCTTTACAGTCTGGGTTTTCTAGATTTCGAACTAAGATACCATATCTTCTTCCCCACAATTTTCCATTATGTTGTGCTGGTTGTATTACTTTTAATTCTTTTGGTCTTATTCTTGTGTTCATTCTAGAAGTGTTCAGTCCATCCATTCTGACTAGAAAGATATCCCACAGATAATGTTAGTATAGCCCCCATCATTGAGCCCCAGAGGATAGAATCTCCCTTTTTTGTAAGTGGTTAAAGTCTATGGCATGCATGTATGTAATGGCTAAAAATAACAAGGCATTATTACCCTTTTTTCTGTTTTTTAATAATCAAAAGTAATATGAGAGGTTTAAAGTATTTAGGATCTAAAATCTTCTAAATTTGTAAATAAAATTATAAATTATGCCTAAAAAATCACATCAGAGAAGGTTTCTAAATAGGTTCTCCCTCTGTGGTTTATACAAGAAATAGAACACAGGTATGATTTCTACATATGTAGGACTATCTAACACAAAGAATTCAGTGTGTGACTCTAATAAATTAATAATATCTTGCTGGTGGCAAGTACTACAGGAATTGCCTGTAAGGAGCTCTTGAGAAACCAAGTATTTTGGTGTTATTGAGAGGGGCTCATTATACTGAGGGAATCAATTTAGAATGACTTTAATGGGGTTGAGAGTCAAACTGCAGTATAGCCCTATGACAAAGAGAATTTAAAGTACCCTGTATTTATTATGCCTTTCTCTCTTTAATTATGTCTGTCTTTAATATTCTGCTGTTAGCTCCTTTAATGTTTTCCTTCTTCTCAGTTTTGGCATTTTTATGATTTGCAGTTCCATTCTAAATGGGTACATGTCATAATGTCATCTAATTCTATTGAGAAAAACGTTCCTGCTTCCTGGTGGCTTTTGGCCAAGGTCTACTATACTACTTCTGATTCTTATTTTTCTCACAGATTCTGAAGGATGCCCTATGTGAAATAACTGCTTTTTCTTATTTTTTACAAAATTTTTTAAAAGACCTATTTTTTTCACTAAAAATAGCTTCTGAATCATTCAGAATTGCTATTTGGCAGGGGTGGGTTCTCTCCCCATCTAAAACCTAGGTCACAGTATTTACTGGGAGTGATAATCAAAGTCTGAAAAAATGTAAATACCATGACTTGAATCACATTACAATGATTTTCAAACTTGAAGTTTTGGTGATTTTCTAAAGTTTTTTTTTATTCTCTAAGCCCTTTTGTGAGATTGGGGTAAATCCTAATGTAGAGTAGATTCAGATTAGACAAATCCACCATGAGCTTATTTCTTTTTGAGCAAGGCTTGGGAAAGTGGGACACAGAAGGAGAAGAGAGAGAGCTTCTGGTTCTTTTGGCAGCTCTAATTTTGCTTCCTTACGTCTGAAGAGATGCAGATCACTTCTTACTCTTCTTTTCCCTTTTCCCTCATTCATTCACTCAACAAATATTTATTGAATCCATATTATGTACAAGGCATCATGTTTCTTCCTTCTTATCTTCTCATGTTTATAGGATCATAGGAATTAGGAGCAGGAAAGACCTTGGTAATCTTCCTTGCCCTTTAAGAAGCAGGGTGCTACAGAGGGAAAAAAATGTTGCTCCTAAAGTCAGGAGACCTCAGTTCAAATCCCACCTCAGATACTTATTTGGTCTGTCACTTTAGACATATATAACTTACCCTCCCAGAGCACCCATCTTTCTATCTCTAAAATGGGAATAATTTAGATCATCAGTGACTACAGCATTGGGTTATTGTGATGATAGCGCAGTATTAAACAGTGTTATATCATCAGCACAAGTTGTTATTATTCCTCTCTTCCTTCCTTTTTCTCTTCTCTTTGTCCTTTGCTTCTTCCTTTTCTCTTTCTTTGCCTATTGGGTGGCTTACCTCTACCTTCTCTGTTCTACTTCTTTCCATATCATCAAAAACCCTCTTTTCCCTTCTTTCTTTTCTCACCACTTCCCTTACTTCCAAAGAGATAAGCAGATGAGAAAAACCATTCCAGGTCTCTTATTCCCTCTTTCTCTCTTACCCCAACCTCAAGGCTTGTCCTAGAGATTTCTTACAAAACCATGGGATTGAAGTCATTAGTATGACAACCAATGATGAGTCTGTTCCCTGGCTTTCAGGTAGAATTAAGCTTAAGTCATTCCAGGGAGAGTGAATTCTAGCTTAGCTTTGAGTGCTGAGATTTCCTTTGACTTATTTCATAACTTCCTACTAAGGCATTTCTAGGTTTTACATGCTGTTGTTGGGTAGCCCTTCTGGCTTCCATTTCATCAGTCCCCTGATTTATAAACCAAGGCAACTTGGCCAAAGACACAATGTGCTAGAGTGGAAGTGAATAAAAAAAGATACAGGACTGGTTTAATGTGAGATTAGGGTTGGAGCAATTCAGACCTAGAAATGAGGAAATGTTGAGCCTGCTTATTAAAACCCAATCCTCTTCCTTGCCCCCTGCTCTCCCCTATCTCTTTGTACTGCTACAGAAAGACTTATGAGGATATTATTTCTGAAAAATAATGTTAATTTCTTTGTATTATTTAAGTAAATTTTACAACTTCATAAAGCTTAGAGATCAATAGCCTGAAGACCAACGAGCATCTTTAGCATCTTCCCATTGGACAGCTGGCAATGGCTATCTTCTAAGTTTTTCTTCACCTAGAAGGTAGATCATCTGGAGGTTGTATACATATGGCCAAATGGATTTCAGGGTATGAATTGAATTGATTCCCTAGTAAATAAGCAGTGAACTGATTCTAACTTCTTAATGATGGGTCATCTCATTTAAAACAACTCTACTGGATTGTGAATATTAGATATGTGCCTTTTCAATACTCTGATCTCTGGAATTACCTCTACTCATAATATTTGTGATCATAATGATATTTTGTTAGATATCCATAAACTAGGAATTGGACTGAGGCCACTAACTTACCATCCACAAAGTAAGCCAAACACTTGTCGGTAAGTAATGATTTTTAAAAATCGCATACTGCCTGGACCAGATTTGAACTGATGACCTAAAAGTGGCTAACTCATATCCCATTACCAAGTCCCCTGAGAACACTAATCCACTTTAAGCGGTACATTTTAAATGGCCTACTATGGTAAATGTAGTTAAGAAACTTAGATAAATGCTTCCATTTTAATAACTCTCACAAACTCCACCCCACCCCAGATCTTCCAAGTGTATTTAAAAAAGAGTAAATTGACAACTAAAGAGGTGATTTATTTTATTAGAATAATTAAGATACTGACCCATCTTCCTCCCTCATGCCCCATAGAATCATAGTATAATATGAGGGGGGGAAACCTTTTTCCCCCCAGTGTTATCACACTGGTGATAACAGTCAGAGCCTGAAGAAGGGAAAGTACAGTTTTATCAAAGGGGAGGAAGCTAAAACTGCCGCAGGTTATAACTCAGGCAAAACCTCATCATTATGGACTAGAAGCCAGGGTGAGATCACTGTAGAATAGGAGCCAGAATGAACGCAATCTCTACCCAATATTTTTTGAGGCTCAAAATGTAGCCAGGAGTGAGTCATTCAGTGAGGTACCACAGAGGTTGAGGGTCTTGGATGCAAATGGGCAAGACTGCAGTAGAGGAAAATCCATCACTGTAACCTTGGATCAGCCGATCTCACAGGGTGAGTTCATAGTTTTCAACTTCTCTGATCATTGTTGGTTTCTAAGACCGCGTCCACACTGCAGAATTTCTCCAGGTAATTCAGTTATGTCTTGTTCATCCCCCAAAGAGCTTCATTATTAGTAGAGCACCGTAGGATTCCCAAAGTTTAAATGAGTGGGCAGTCATACTTAAGTGCTTGCAAATGAATCGAAGTCTATTGTGAGAAATGAGCAGTGTTCATTAACTCTCTTCACTGACCACCCTGAGAAGCCATTCATCTCTTCAGAACATGGGATGTGAGGAAAGCACTGTTTGGGGGGTAATTTTACTGTAAAAGGTTTTTCTCAGATACCATTCATTTACTTACGAAGCATTTATTGTGGAGCACCCTGATATATGTGCTGGGTCCCATATGAGAGATTGTCATAAAATGTAGGATGGTGACTGTTTGATTACCCTCCTGAGTCAACAGTATTCTTTGAAGGCTTCTTTTATGCAGAGAAATCTCTTAAGGAAGTGGGGTCAAACTCAGATAGAAACTGGGGGTCACTAATTCACTCTGCTGGCCGCATATTGACTTAATTTTAAAATGTAATGTTATCTATGTTTTATTGTGTTTTTATTTATTTTATCAAATATTTCCCAATTATATTTTAATCTGGTTTGGTGCACTTGGGAATATGGCCTGGGTGTGTTTGACACCTCTGTCTTCAGGCATACAGAGCAAATCATAGACAGAGTTACTGGCCATGTGGAACGGGTAATGTCAGAGAAGTAAAACATGCATTTGAAAAAGATACGACACATAGACATACTCTGTCATACATTTACACAATGCTTGAATCCTACACATAATACTTCAATGTTTGTCTTCCTGACTGCCTAGATAAATAAAGATACAGAGATCATGATTTAAGAGTAAAGGGGACCCACTCCCTCATTTTGTAGATGAGGAAACTGAGGCAAGAAAGGGGATGTGATTTGCCCAAGTTTACAATGATAGTAAGTTTTTGCTTTAAGATCTAAACTGACTTAAAGTTCTGTATATCACATTGCTTCTCTTGTATACGGGATATAATTATGAATGCTGAGAGGTTACTGGATTAATCAGACACTGCACATAAGTACTGCTAAGCTGGAAACTTTATAAAGGGCAGAACAAAAGGAAGTTAACTCTGATTTCTAGAGGAGGGATTTGGTTAGAGGCAACATAAAGAAAAATTTGCTTATACTGAGTAACTGAATTTCAGAATGCATAATTAAAAGAGTCTGTAGGATTTCCTTCCTCCAAAGTCATTAAGAATAGGATAGACACCTATGTGTATGGAGTGGTTTTAGAGAAGCCTAGAGGCAAGGAGTTAAACTGAATGACCTATGAAAGGCTTTTTCAACTCTGATTCCTAAAACTGTCCTTAAGTTAAATTGGTGAGAATTTTACATAGCTAAAGCTTCCACAAAATGCATTGTTATTTCAATTACTATATAACTTTTGGAATCAGACTGATTTTTAAGAAAAAAACAACAACAACAAAAGCTAACTATCTTACAGAGTATAAATTGATTCTCAGATTAGATATTGATGTTGCTATATTTATACTTCAGAAATTATACATAGATTTTTAGGAGTTCTAAAGGCCAACAAGAACCAGTAAGGTTCAAAGAAGGAAATGCTTTTCTGTTAGCTTTGATGTTAATTCATTTTTATGAAATATGAAAGAGGCTCTATAGGCAACTCCATTAGTGAATCAGACTTTTAGAATCCTCTGTCATAAGCAGTTCAACAAGGCTGAGGGGGAGTTATAGGTACTGACAGTTTGGAAGCTCAGACTTAGAGTGTGTTCTGTGTGTGGCCCAAGTAAAATGATTCATCCATATAGCCAATTCAGATTATTCAGACCCAGTTGATTAATTTGTTTGGAAAGACTCAGGTGAAATGCTGGTTGGAATGGGTGCTGAATTCATAGGGTAAAACCTCTACTAAGATAGTATGTCACACAGTGCTTGGGAAAACATGGAGGTGAAAGCTCATTTGCAACTGGGTCTCAAAAAGTGGAATATAACAGAGATAGGGAGAGTGGATTTGCTTCTTAAAGTGCACATATAAGTATGCATGTAGGGGTAAAGCCAAAGTAATTGCAAGCATAGCAAATTTCTCCAAGTTCTTCACAACCCAGTTAACCACATTGTTCACATCTTTGGTGCATTTGGTACATTGTGGAGGATGATAGCAATGGGCAAAGTGAAAAACACGAGGGTAGTCTAAGCGAGTTGTGAACATAAGCAGTAAGAGGTTCATAAATCACAAGATTCCCCTCCAACTTTTTCTGTTCCCTTCTCAAAGCAGAGAACACTGATAACAACCCTACCTCTCTGGATAATTGTCATAAAAACAGGTTGGTACCATAAAGAATGGCAATTTGAAGTGAAGACATCTAAGGTCAAACACTACCTCAAAGAGCCTTATTCCTGGTCACCTTCCCTTTCCAGCCCTTCCAGCCAGACTTTTCCCTCTACTATTATCTTCTCATTTCATTGTCAAGTCAACAAGCATTTATTAAGCATCCTCTGTACCAGGCACTGTACTATAGGTGCAAAAAGAAATATAGACAATCCTCGCTCCTAAAAAGTTTGCATTCTAATGGGGGAAAGTAACACAAAAAAGGTAACTGAAAATGGGGGAGGTGGAAAAAGTTGTCGTTATAAGGGCATAGTGGAGAAAGCTGGGAGAATCAAGACTAATTCCTGGAGAGGAATGAAATTATAGTTGGCCTGAACACTTCTATTAAAATAGAGATTCTAGGAGGAGTCAATCAATAAGAAGAAAGATATGCAGGGGGAGAGAGAAACAGACAGAGAGAAATAGAGATGGATGGATGGATGGATGGATGGATAAATATACATAGATACATCGATTGGTAGATAAGTGAATAAATGGATGGATATGTGGATGGTTGGATGGATAGATAGATATGTACATATTTGTACACCTTGTATGTACGTGGTTACTTGTGTGTTGTCTCCCTCAATGGAATGTGATCTAGATACTTGGAATTTTGTTTTTTGCCTTTATTTGTATTCCTTATACTTCATATAGTGCTTCTCATTCAATAAATATTTAGTAAATACTTGTTGACTGACTGCCTAACCAAAGACCAGAACCTTGACCTTTCATAGTCTCTGTTTCCCTGTCTGCAAAATAGGGGTAATAATACTTATATTCCCTACTTCACCTTTTGTCTCCCTTTGATAGGGATTCTACCTCTAATGTATGATCTTTGGTAGTTCACTTCAATTTCAGTTTCCATCTCTTTAAAATGAGAGAGTTGGTCTAGAGGGCTTCTGGTTTCCCTTCCAGATCTATCTATATTAATGATCCTTTGATTCATGTTAGTGAGACTAGTGACAAAGACATGATTAAATTTTTGATGTTTTTAAGGAAATCCCCCTGAATATTGGATCTCTCTGAGTATGTTTTGAGGATCAAATGAGAATCTATATTACATATATATAAACAATACATATGCACACATATCACTTTGCAAAGCTTAAAGCACTATGTAAATGTAAATTACTATTAGTATTATTCTGAGTTCTGCCACAGATTTTTCCTTGTGACATTACCATCATGATACTATAAGTTGGAAAATATTGCCATGGTTTATGAATGTAGTTCCTCACTCCTGTCCTTGCTTGTCAGGCTGGAAGCCCTCACTAATGCCCAGGAATATTCGTTACTTGCATTAGTGATTTCTATGAAATGATTCTCGAGTTTATTATTAAATAAAGAATATGCTGAAATAGGCAAGTGAAGGATATCATCGATGTCACAGATGAAAAAGCCACATATATGGATTAATGTAATTCATTCACTGGTTTATGGACCCAATCTCCTCTTGGGACTGTCACAAACCTACATGCATATAGACTACTCTCTCTATTTAACAGGAATGCTTATTAGTAGCCCAATATTAGTTCTGAATAGCCAAGGATTAAGGAAATAATTATCTATTGGCTCTTTTAGAGGATCCTTTATGTAGAATATTTCCTGCCAGCTTTTTGTGGGGAGACAAGTCCAGATATTTGCAGAAATATTAGTATTTTTCTAAGCAAACTTTTTTTTCCTCCAGCCACTTAGGCCATCCTGATTGCAAAGAAATTTTCATAAAAATTTCATCTAGTCCACAATTTCCCATTTATAGTAATGGCTTAAATGATCAGATTCCTAGCCTCAATGCTATTTGTTTTCTGCCAAAACATTATTAAAAGCATCCAAATTGAAATTGGTAGAGCTATAAATACATTTTACTAAAACGTGCATTCTGGCTGATAGGAGTGTGCCAGACAAAACTTTTGGTATAGATACATTGTTGGGGAAAGTCTAACATGGGCAGGCTGTAGGCTAACACAGGGCATTCCAGAAAAAAAGATTTTAAACTATGTGTAAGGATTTATTCTAAGCCCTCAGTTACTCAATAGGAGAAAGAATACAGTCCTGCCAGGGGGCCAGAAATACCTGGATGTAGCCCTGATTTCTTTTGTTTTTAAAACAAAGCATTTGATTTGCTTGAATCCCTTGTATCTGGAGCTCTCACTATAGTCATGTGCTCTTTGGCTATTTATACTTCTTAAGCTTCCCCCTACTCTCCCTTTTGGGCCCTTCTTTCCACCTCTATCCCCTCAAATATACACACACGAGCTCCCATTCTACCTCCTTATTTTTAGATTCAAAAGTCAGCTTTATGACCATAGTAAAGCTTTGTCTCCCTTAAGTAGGAAGATACTCAGAAATTCATTGTAGATAATATCCGTTTGGAGCAATGTTATCCTCTAGGAGTGGTAATGTTTTATTTTAAGAATTAGCATGATAGTCATTCTGTTATAGTTTGATAGAAAAAACCCTTGGCCTACCACTAGGATATTGATGGGTCTCCTTGACTAAAGATCAGAGACATATGCATATTATTATTATTTATTGTCATACTCAGTTGAAGTATTTTATTATATATATATATATATACACATATATATATATATATATATATATATATATATATATCTAGAAGGGAAAGAACAGTTTTAGGCCAGAGAAAAGTTACCTTCCAATGGCTCAAACAAAATTTTAATGCACCAGGGAAACAAATCTGATTTCTCCATTTTTAAACATAAAAAAATCCACAAAAATTATGTTTAGATAAAAAAAAATACATTACCACTGATTGTCCAAATGGTACACTACTCCTGAAGGCTCACCTTTACTGTCCATATGAAAATAACACTGTTGATGCTTTCTTGAATTTTAGGAATTGGGGTAGACATAAATATATCACCAGTTGACATCTCTTTTCATATGATTATTGTATATTATTATTAGAAGTTTAGCAAAATAATCATAAAGAATTCCTTCCTTTGATGCTACTTTGCTTTATCTGTAATCTTATTGGTGTGGGTCCTCCTTCTAACAATGCAACTAATTCATACCTTCTTATCCTTGACCTTCTCTTCCATAAATTTACAAGCAATACACCCATTATGCCAAGGGTCTTCCTCTATGTCTCATAACATTTCAGGGGTACCAATAAAACACAGAGACTGATCATGAATTATCTCTCACTCTTGCTACATGACTGGTCTTTTTCTTTTTGTGATTACATATTTCTTTGACAACATTTCTGCCTCATTCTTTGCTTGTAATGTGCTATAATGCCCACCATATGCCTGTCCACTGCCCTTTTGTGACCTGTAATTTTAATTATTTGGAGATTGTGGCATTCCATGGTTTGCAGCCATATGCCACCAAGAGAAGAATACTGTTTAGGAAGTTGGCATTTGTTTTAGGAAGAAACTATATCATTAAAGAACTGCATATTGTTGTTCAGTGGTGTCTGATTCTTTGTGATCCTTACTGTCTATGGGATTTTCTTGACAAACTGGAGTGGTTTGCCATTTCCTTTTCTTATAGATTAACACAAACTGAGGTTAAGTGACTTGCCTATGGTCACACAGCTACTAAGTGCCTGAGACTGTATTTGATTAGAATCTTCCCTGAATAAAGACCCAAGGCTCAATCTACTGAACCATCTAACTGCCTCAAAGAATTGCATACTTTCACTAATTTAATCCAGTCCACCCTCTTCATGTTAATTTTTGGGATGAGTATATTTTTACAAAATATAGATACTGATGGATCAAGCTTGTGAGTTGTCTCTCCAAATACACTTAATGGACTGAGAAGTATGGATTATTCATCCACTTGGTTTTTCCCAGGTGGAGAGATAATCTGTACTCCTCTGAGTGATTATGGTTGTCATTTAGGAGGCTTCACAATATTCTAGGGATTGGTAAGATCAGCACAATTTTATCTACAAATAAGAGCATCACTAGCCATCTTTCTCTTAAACTCTGTACTAGAATTCCTCCACAATGGTGGCAAACATTTTTGGCAAGCACACATTGTAGCTTTATGCCAGAGGACTGTCAAACAAAATTATGTTGTTGCATCTAATAATGAGTCCCAAAGCTCTAGTCCTTCTGGCCATAGGAAGGCAACCAGGATGGTAGGGAATCTTGAAGCTATTTCATATGAGGGACTACTAAAGGAATTGGGGACAGAATCATAGGGGGTAAAAGACTAGGGGCACAATGAGTACTATCTTCAGAGTAGCACTTGTATCCATGCCCATCTCTTCATTCATATGTCAGCCTAGTTCAGATGCTTGTCACCTCTTTCTGGGAATATCATGGTAGACTCTTAATTGGTCTTCTTGCTTTCCTTTGTCTAATCTTTCTTCTAGACCATGACCAAAGTAATACTACTAAAGCAAAGGTCTGACCAAGTCACCCTTGTTCAAAAAACTCCAGTGGCTCCAAATTGCTTCTAGAATAAAATGCAAAGTTCACCCTTTGATATTTAAAGCCCTTCCCAATCTGACCCAAGGCTATCCTTTTAATTGTATTGCATATTACTCTCTTATACACATGACATTATATCCAAACTGCCCTATATGTTCTTCCCTATTTATGACATTTCATTCTTGCCTTTTCACAGACTGTCACCTATACCTGGGAAGTGCTCCTTGTTCAGCTCTACCTTAGAGATTCTCTAGCTTCTTTCAAGACTCAGTTCATGGACCACCACCTTCATGGGTCTATTACTATTTCCCCATTTGCTAGCACTCCCTTCCCTGGAAAATTGCTCTGTATATGCTTTGATTATTTTTAAAAAATATTTATCTATCTCTGACCCTCGTGTTTTTCTTCAATAGCATGCAAGCTCCTTCAGGAGAGGGACTAGTGCACTTATGCCTATTACAGAGACTGGAACATAGCAAGAGCTAAATAAATGCTCATTGAATAGATGGATAAATGGATATGAAAGAAAGTCTTTAAGGTGAAATTTTGCCCTCCCAAATCAAATTTATTTTTATAATCAAATAATAAACACAATAGGATTTTATATAAGTGACTATAAAGATCAGTGTTCTATAGTAAAATACTATTTGTGAAGTTCCCTTGTTATAAATTCCAAAGAATATCTTTGATATATATGTATATAGACATATAGGTAATATATTTATATATGCAGATATGTAGATAATTCTCATAAAGATTCATAGAGATGAGAAATTAAGTATACTAGTCAATAGTTATTGATGGTTAAAAATGTAATAATGGTTTAATAAAAATTTCCATCATTTTCCCCAAGTAGTTAGTATCTTTCTTCTTTTGATATGTTAAGGATTGTTCATTATTCTCTTAAGTTACTCAAAATCATGTTGCTTCTAACATTGATCTTTCTATACGTTTTGTTTAGTCACTATTCACGGCTTTGCTTTCTTTAGTACTGTTTCCATTAACTCATATATTACATTTTAGAGCATGACAATAAACATCAAAGATAGATTGATAGAGATGAAAAAGAATGTTTTGCTCTAGTAACATCAGATCTTTTCTACTTTTTGTTAGCTTTATATCCTTCTAATTTTTGTCTTTGTATACTCTTGGGTTGATATGTCTTGATTGGTCTCTTATCAAAGTATCTTTAAATTTATTTTTCTACCCTATTATTTTCTTTTGTTTTATCCATCAGTACTATAAAGGAAGAATATAGTATTATGGTCAGAGTTATATTATACAACATTAAGAGATAATATTATGAACTGGATTTGTGTGAAGTCAGTGAATTTGAATTCATTTGAATCAAAGATGAATTCATTTTTCTTGAATGGAAGACAATATATTTTGAGGAATTTGTAATTTCCTGAGACTGAGATCATTAAAGAGAGTTTTTCTTGTTTACGGTGTCCTAACCAAGAGTGGAAATATATTGATCATTAATCTAATTAAAAGATGTATCACTTTGTTCAAATTTTAACCATATTGAAAGGTGAATCCTTAGAGAGGGAAGTTAAAGAGGGAACAGTTAGCTTCTGAAAACTCTATACTCCAAAGGTGCCAAACTAAAAACAGTAAACTTAAACAAAATGTCTTTATTTTACTTTGTCATGGAATTTCATTTTTTGCTTCATGGTTTCCAAAAATATATATAAGTTGAAAATTGCTTGAGGAGAGAAGATATTGGCTGCTACATTACTTAGAATCTTTGACTGTCTTCCTCCAAAGATTTTTGAACTGAATTTATATTCTCAATTGCTACTATAGTTGACTATCAGAACCTTACATGACACAAGGAGATCAAATATTTGATGGGTAATGAGGTTTTAAGGTTCTTTTGGTTTGATTGTGGTGACTGAGGTTAAAATTGTTTAGGAAATAGTCATATGTACTAATCACATATGTATAAATAGTCATAGTGCTAATGTCTGTTGATTTATCTATTTCCTTTTTTTTACATCAACAATTTATTTAAATTCATTAGACTGGTTTTTTACACACAAACATCTTTTAATTTTGTTATTTTTAATCTGCTATTATTATTTTTTATAGTAAGTCAATGGCCTAAAAATCAAAGCTGATGTAGAAATGGCTTCTTATAAGTAAACAGTCATTTCATGTTTATCTCACATACTTATTGAGGGAAAAGAAGTCATTTATTATGAGCTCCCTTTTCTCTACCTTTCTATATCTCCAAACCCCTTGGAATTCTTTCTTGTCAATGTTTCCTCCTTTACCCCAATCACTAATAAATAAATATCTCTTCTTGCCAAGGCTAGACTTGATGTGTGTGTGTATTCTTTCTGGCTTCTTAGACACATTGACATTACCATTCCTTATTTTAAACTCATCCCTTTTACTTGTTTCCTTTTCATTCTTACACATTCCTTAAAAAACTCTCACTATACCTGACTCTCTTTAATCTTTTGTCTTATATCTTTCTTCCTTTTCACACTCAAACTTCTAGAAAAAAATCTGCCTTCTTTCATTGCCTTCACATTATTATCTTTCATTTGCTTTTCATCCCTTTGCAATTTCACTTCTAACCTCATCACTTAACTGTACTTTCCCATGATACTAATAATCTCTTTTTTCCCCAAAAAAATATACAAATGATTTCTTACTTGCTAGATTTGATGGTCTTCTGATTCCTTATCATTCTGGGCCTTGACCTCATTGACCCTCCTCCCCTTCTGGATATTCTCTTCTCTCTGAGTTTTCATCATACTGATATGTAACTACTTTTCAGTCTCTTTTAGTGTATCATTTCCCACTGTCTCTGGGTTCCTCATTACTCTTGGAATCAACTGCAAACACTTCTATTTGGCATTTAAAGCCATTTATAAAATGGCTCCCATTTATCCTCCCCTTCTTAAACTCTATGATCTAGTCAAATCAGTCTTGCCATCCTTTGTACATAATACTCCATCTTCTGAATTTTTGGCTTTTAACAAACTATCACTCATGGCTAGAATTCAGTCCCTCTTCACTTCCATCTCTTCTAAACTTTAGTGTCTGTAAAATCTCCAATTATGTTCCTTTCTACATTAGTCCTTTTCTTATCTCCCCAGCTACTAATGCCTTCCCTTTTTTCACCTTTTATGTATTTTTCCACATATGTTTTTATGTAGATGCTGACCACCTGATTGAATGTAAGCTCCTTAAGGGAAGGAAGTGTTCCTTTCCTCCCTCCTTTTGTTGTATCCTCATTACTCAGCACACAATTGGAACTTTTAAAAATTTTAATAAATTTCCATAATAAATAAATAATAAATTTCCATAATAAATTTCCACTTAAGTTTTCTGAAGTTATATGATCCATATTGTCTCCCTCCTTTTGCCCCTCCCCTTTTCTGAAGCTGATAAGTAAATTAATCTGGTTTATACATGTATTATCAAGCATAACATATTTCTATATTATTCATTTTTGTAAGTGAATAATCTTATAAAACTCAACCTCCAAAACATATACCCAAATAAGTGAGTAATAAATCATATGTTTTCATCAGCTTCCTACCCCAACAGTTCTTTCTCTAGAGGTGGGTAGCATTTTTTTATAATTTTCTGAGTCTTTGTATTGCTGTTAGTAGCAGTCTATCACATTTGATTGTTCCACAATATTACAGTTACTGTGTATATAATGCTTTCCTGGTTCTGCTTATTTTACTCTGAATCAATTTACATAGGTCTTTCTAGCTCTGAAATCATTTAAGTCAGCACATCTCCCTCATATACCACAATTTGTTCAGCCATTCTCCAAGTGAGGGACATACCTTTAGTCTCCAATTCTTTGTTACCACAAAAAGTGTAGGTATAAATATTTTTGTACAAATGGGATCTTTTCCATTTTTATAATTGGGACTTAATAAATGTGCATCTGTTGTTTGATTCCTCTTGATTAACAAAATGTTATTTTTCATTATTTGTGATGTTTGTTGGTATTCACTCTACCCAAAACTTCTAAACTCTCTTCTTGAAGACAATATTTATCATATTTAGGTGTGGAGATTTTGTGTTGTCTATAAACCTTTGACTTCTTTCATTTCTTACTCCTGAATCATATTTTACAACATTTTTTGTCTTTTGTTATGCTTATCTTTGCTTTGAAATCAATTTTTATTGAAATTGTTGATTTAACTTAGTATCTTTTCAGATCACTAAATGTATCCTGAAATTATGTTTATTGTTGCTCTAGTAGCAATTTTTTCATTTTGTCTTTGTAACTCTAGACCTTCAGAATGGTCACATGGGTCCTTAATAAATGATTGTTGATTGATTGATTAAGATACATGATAAAATCAACTCTGTTAGTATTGCTACAATAAAAACTTGTGAACAATTTTCTATTTAGATTTATCTTTCTTTTATTTTCTGGCTTCATTTAGAGAGAGAATATTGAAATACTGTGATAGAGTTCCCCAATCATAAGGGTGTTCTTAACCTTCTATAATGGACCCCTTTGGCAACTGAGAGAAGATGGTAGATCTCTTCACAAAATAATATTTTTAAATACATAAAATAAAATAATAAGCAATTATATTGAAATAGTTATCAAAATATTTTTTAAAGTTTTTAAACAAAACTTAGACATACATAGATATAATTCTATTTCATCATGATTGAAATATAATTATTATATATATTTTTAAGGTTCACAAACCTGATGTAAAGAACCCTTTCTGTGGCAGTATATTCATTTGTGGGTCACTGGAAAAAAGGACCCACATTTGAAGTATTAACAATTAAGCTAATGTATATAGATGATTTTTAAAATGTATGATTCTTACCTTCCTCTGCCCCCTTTTCTTTCATTGTACCATAGTTATCGTTGAAATAGAAGGGGACTACCATGGGACTAAGGGTCATTTTGAATTTTCCTTTGTTTTAGGGGTTGACACAGCCAAAGAATTCATTGAGTGGACAGTCTACTTGTAATGAGCCTGTCTATATTTAGCTAGTTTGGCCTTCAGAAAAAGCAGACAGTTTGTTGCCAGGACCCTACTTGAAAACATTCCAGCTTGGTAAAGTCTGCCAGAACTTATGGTCTGCAAGCATTGTCTTCAGGAACCCAAAGTTAAATCCATACCACAATGAAAAAGGGAGTAAGATTCTGTCAAAACCTTTTAGAATTTATTGGAAAATAACCCTATAACCCTGCAATGTAAGGGTCACTGGTATAGTATTTCAGGCTTATTAGCTACAACTAGCTTTGCTGTTGACATAGTCAAGTAATATGGCTAATGAATGTTAAAATTTGAACATCAAGGGATTGGTTTTCATACACTTTTTTTGTTGTTATTACTTGTTTGGATCACTTTCAAATACCCAAATACTTTTTTGTTTGTTTTTTTTTTGGGGAGGGGGGCTGTTATCCCATGACTTATATAGCAATTACTCTTTGTCTCCTAAATACAATCCACCTCTGAACAGAGAAAGTAAGGAGTTCTGTAAAAGCAGTATTCATAGTATGCTTCAATTTTAAGTCAAGTTCTTTGAGATCTCATGGGAGAACTGTGAAATGAGTACTTGGAATTGCCATTATGAATAGCATATCATTTAGCAGCTAGGTCAAATAACTTGTATGGTCTTCTCAAATTGGAAAGTATTTCTTCCAGGTAGCACCAAACATTTGACCTGTGGTATTTGTTTTTTTTTTTCTACAAAAGACAACACCATAAGTAAGAGTTATTTGCATTAAAGTAGCTTCAGTTTCAGAATTTTTCATGAATAGATATTTGGGATAAATGAATTGGTTGCTAACTTGTTGACAAAGCTCCACACTGAAAATGAAACTCTTAAAAAAAAATCCTGGCATTTGAGGAAAGGGTTTGCTCTGAAGAAGGGAGGGGAAAAAAGATGGAGAATAATGAATTCATCAAGCTGAAAATGCACGAGCCAGCGGAGCGCTGAGGTTTCAATACATGGCAAATGGAAAGAGAGCTCCCATTACTGTCAAGATACACAGACACAGCTCCACTAATCGCTTGGTCATGCTTGGAAGACACTAAGTCATCACAGGCCATGACATGGTGAGAACAGGGTGCCAGAGGTTTGTTGTAAGAAAAAATTGTTTATTTAACATCCATAACCAGCACCACTCCCTTTCCCCACCAGTGTACAAAACATGGTAAGAAAATGCTTATTTAACTCTTTCAACACAACCAAGTTTAAAAACAATCATATGTATAATACTAAATTCAATATTGCAGGGAATAAAAAGAGAGTATAGGATTTTACCTCTGCCTATGAAAAAGTTTTAGATTAATTAGGGAGACATAGTGTAGCTACATGAAACAATTAGATGATATGACCAAGATGGCATATAAGCATGTGTTTAGTTTCATAATAGACTGCATGGATATGGACTAGGAGAATTTAGAGGAAATAAAAAGTCACTATAAAATGGAATTAATCAAGGAGGGCTTCTAGAAAGAGGAGGCTTGAAGTATATCTTGAAGAAAATTTAAAATTGGGATTTGTAGAAAGGAGATCAAAGTAGCAAGAAAGAAGTAGAGATAATGAAAACCATTCCATCTAGGATGAGGCCAGGCACACCTATAGAAATGTGATAATTTGGAGGCTCTCACAGGGAGGTAATGAGTCAAAATCCTGCATCTGTTGAATGAAAATCTGTTGCTTCAATTAAAGGCAGTTTGGGAATCCATGAAAAAATATGAGGAGCTTACAGACAATTTATACTTTTATCAAAGTCCTGTCACTGAAAGCTAGGTTGATCATTGCACCCATAGAAGTTTATGAACAGTGTAACACTATCAAATCTCTATTTTCATTGCTACTCCAACATGTTTAGTTAGTATACTATTGTCAGATGTCTAGAAATCTTTCTTTTTCTAGCATAAGGCAGAGTGGCATTGAGGTTAAACAGGGCAGGGAACACTTAAAAGAGCTGTACTTGGCTACAGTTGTTTATACTTAATAGACAAATGCCTGGAATACTCTCCCTCCTCTACTATGACTACTGAACTGCCTGGCTTCCTTTAAGTCAGAATTAAAAGCCCACCTTATACTGAAAGCCTTTCTTAACCTCTCTTAAATCCAGGGCTTTCCTTCTCTTAATCATTTCCTGTTTGTCCTGTAAAGAGCTTGCTTAAAGCTTAAAGATACTTTCATAGTATCTCTTCCATTAGATTGTAAGCTCGTTGGGGGAAGGAATTGTCTTTTGTCCCTTTTTTCATCTTCATTTCTTAGCACTGATACATTGTAGGCACTTAATAAATGTTTAAAAGAATAAAGAATAATCCCTTTTCTCTACCTCCATTAGGCAAGGACCTTAATGATTAGGATAGTATTGCATTTAGGAATATGACTTGAAACTGGGAAGTAGATACAGAAAATACTTTTCTAGGTTTCATTGTACATTTTCCAAAGTCCTTGACTTCAATTCCTGGCCTCTGTTGGGATAGATCATCTAGATCAATATTGCATTATTACCTGTTGAAAGAGCACAGGTTCTATATTGTAGCCCCAATCTACCAATAACTAGCTGAGTTACCTTGAGGAAATCACTTAATCACTTGGAGCTTTAGTTCATAGGATCACCGATTTCTATAGGGGAAGGACTTTAGAAGCCAAGCAAGCTAACATTCTTATTTTACAGATGAGGAATTGAAACCTAGAAAAATTAAGTTACTTATCCCAGGTTACAGAGGAAGTAACAGAATTAGGATTTAAATCCAAGACTGTATGTGCAGAGATCTTTTCTGTCAAATACAATTGGTTCTCATTCTACCTACTTACCTTACAAAATCTTTGTGAAGAGAATTAAGAATTATGGCTATAATGGAAGAAAGAGAAAGAAATGAAGAATTTTGTTCTCAACTTTCCAACTTATTAGCTATGTAATCCTAAATGAGTCATTTATATTTTCTGGACCTTAGTTTCTTGATCTGGAAAATGAAAGGACTTTTCTGACTTACTTCTCTGGTCTTAAATTTTATGATTCTGTATGAAAGAGCTTTGAAAACATTAAAGGTAGATACTATATGGATTTTTTAACCTAAGGTATTCATAATCATGTCTACAATTTGCTTGGGGCAAATAAACCTTCTTACTTTCTTAGGGAAAAAAACAACAACAATACAACTTCTCATTATTCTAACATAAGTTTCTTAAAGGAAAGGACTATTTTTGCCTTTCTTTGTATCACCTGTGGTTAGCACAATTTTTGATTCAAAGTAAACACTTAATAAATGCTTGTTGACCAACTGACTAAAGCCCCAAAACTTTGTTCACTTGCTTGTAATAGCTAAGAGCCTTCTTGTTTTTGGAAGAATCTTTGTAGCTAATTACAGTGGAAACTTAACTGGTAAGGTCCAGTACGCTAGCAAGGCCAAAAACCTGACAGTCAGCAAGTAGAGGCAAGGCACTAATGTAGGGGACAGGCAAGGAAATTCTGTACCAAAACAATTAAAAAGATAATAATGGAAAAGAAATGTAATTTCTTGATTCAGAACTGCTCCCTAGATTTCTCCTAACAATGCAAATAATGGGCATGAAGGATAAAAAATGAGCCTCCACTGGCTTTAACCCCTTTTATGAGTGAAGACTTAAAAGGATTGAGCCCTGTGCTGCATGCTGTGATAGAAAGAAAATGAATCTATCTCTCTTCTAGAATCTCACCATACTCTGGGGTCCACCATTATGATTAAACTAATAAGGAGAGAGGGGAAACTCAGGAACTACTTATTTCCCCTCTAGTGCCCTTGATTTAAGGCTGAATATAGAACCAAATGTGCATATACACATACTCTTTCTCTCCCTAGCCTTTCAAAAGCCAAGAGAATAATAAGGAGAAAAGAAAGAGTCATTTAAACACAATCCATTGCTTAAGGACAGAAGAGAACACAAACCCCATTATTGAAGGGGAAAAAAATGAATCTGACTGGCAGCTAACTTCCCACAAATAAAAATTGCCATTGCTATTGCCTTACCCTACCTTTGTGAGATGAATGCTACCTTTGTTAAATGAGCCCATCATTAAGAATCTTTTAACATGGAGAGCTATAGCTTTAAAAAAAGAGAGAGAGATTGTCATATAAATATCAGACCTGTGGAAATGCTGGCTTATGAAGGTTATACCTGCTAAGAGTAAACTTTATAAATGGCCACTGGAACTGATACGGTTTTGGATTTCACCAGATAGGTTAAAAAGCTGGCCAAACCAGAAGAAACTTCCAGTCTCTGCCATTTTCTTTTCTTGGATAGGGAAAACATGTTTCTGAGGAAAAAATATTAATTTAGGATCATCTCCTGTGAAATAATGGATTAAAGATGAATGGACCAAAGTCAATGTGAATTTGGAGATTTCAGCCTCATTATTTTACATATTAATGTGTTAGTTTTTAGCTCTTGGGACAGTGCTTTTTGGTCTGGCATAGCACTTAAACAACATTCTGTTAAATATTCCTCTACTGAGATATTGGACTGAAAGTTGATATTCAGTAAAATGCCAGATATTTTGGAGTAGTTGAAATGTTGGCTCTTACCTAGCACCTATCCCTGTACAAGCAGATGCCTGATAAATAATTGTAGATTTTAATTGAGCTGGGTTGAGATTAAGTAAAGTCAAAGAGGTGAATTGTTCTGATCTGAGCCATTCCTAGGATCATTCGATAAATCAGTCAGCTATTATTTATTATTAGGTAGAAGGCACTATGCTAAGTGCATGAAGATTTTAAAAAAATTACAGATCCTGCTCTCAAGGCTCTCATAGTATAAGTGGGAAGACAAAATGCAAGCAACAATATATAAACAAGATGCATACAGGATGGATTGAAGAATATTCTCAAAGGAAAGGAACTATAAGTTAGAACAAAGAGGACTAGAAGGTCAGAACTTTAGCTGAGACTTGAAAGAAGCCAAGGAAGTTTGGAAGTGAAGATGAGGGAGATCATTCTAGTCATGGAGGAGAGCCAGTCAGAATGCCTTGAGTTGGAAATAAAAGGAGGCCAGTGTCACTGGATCCTAGAGTATTTGGAGAGGAGAGAAGATGTAAGAAGACTGGCAAGGTAGAAATGAGTGATGTAATGAAAGGCTTTAAAAGTCAAACAGAGGATTTTGTACTTGGTTCTTGAGGTAATAGCCCCTGGAGGATTCATGAACTACTAAAAGGCAATAGTATGCCCATGTTCCCAAACCCAGGCTCTAACCCTGGGAGTTCTTTGAAATGAGAGAAGAAAACTAGGAGAACAAGATGATCTTTGGATGACCTTTGAGATGTCTCTTATTATCTGGATTACTGTGTGGCTCATTTTGTTCATAAGAATTTTTATTTGAAGGTATTTATCTGAGGCCAACCTAGTAAGGAACAGGGCTGAGATTAGAACTCGGATCCCCTAGGCTGTTTAGTGTCCTGTTTGGCTTCCTGTGCCATATCGTCACTGTCCTACTTTCATACCTTGGAAAGCCAGCAGCAGAATAAATAAAATAGTATTGGATGAGATTGAAGTAGACTGTAAGAATGCTGTGAGTGGCTTTTTATTACTAAGCACTTTGTATTTTGAAAGTGCTTGAAACTCATTTATTAGTTATTCCTTACAACATTGCCCTGTCAGCATTATTGCCTCTATTGTGCAGATTGAAGAAATTGAGACACAGAATGGGGCTAAAGAAAAGGACCCCAAGGTCACACAGGGAGTTGGAAACAGACCTATAGTCTCAGGACTGAAGAGTCGTGGCCTCCCCAGTGCCATGCTGAGCTCACAATTGTCCTTCTGCCTCATCTCTGCTTTTCAACTTTCTTTCTCTAGGAATGCCAGGTTCACCAAGATTTAAAAGGAAGACTCAGGCTGCTTCTGTTCTCCTTACCTTTACATTTTTGTCCTTGGTATGTTCAGGGTGCTGATAAAAGCTAGGTAAAGCATAGGTCATTGAAAGATGAATATGAAATAGATTCATATAGCAATCTGATTTCATTTGAGTCCCCAATTGATGTTTGTTTTTATTAAAAATGTCTGTAAAGGTAACTGTTCCGAGGATACTGTTCAGTGTAATAGCATTAACTGGCATGGATGCAGAATCAATAGCAGTAACAAAAATATATGTCTGCTGATTAAGAATGACACAAAACAAATTTGTAAACTAAAATAGATAGTCAACAGTTTAAACATACATCATAAGTGTTTAAATTCTGTTCACATCTCTTGTGTTTTTTTTTAACATTTAATAAATTACTTTTTGAGGATGTTTGGAGCTCACTGAATAAAATAGAAAAAAAAAGGTAAGGTAACCCAGAAACTGCCCTCCTTGTCCTCAGAGTTAAAAAAAAAAAAATCAGTGTACTTCACCCAGGGAAAGTAATTGAAAATGCTAATTCTTTGCCCACAGTCTTAAACTTTGAAGGACAGGTCCTTGTCATTGGGCTCCTCAAGAAACAGCAGAGCAAAAATAAAAATAGACCACTGACCAAAAATATCTCTTTCCAGCTGAGAAGTTGCAAAGTGCTGCTGTCTATTTTTCTGTTAAAAAATTATAAACCTGCTTTTTTCCCCCTTCTTTCCTTTTCCTCCTGAGGAACTAAGAAGACTAACCTACTGAGGTCAAAAGTAGAAGTGTTATGAGACTCAGTTTATGTAAGCTTTGGAGCATTTTCCCCTTAAATATTCCCGTTGGGTACCTAGCAGGCATTATCACTAAGTGTCAAAGCCTATTGTCAGAGTAGAAAGTTCTTTCTGATCAGCTCAAGCCAGTTAATGGTTTAAAAAAAACAGTGAGCACAGTTGGAACTTACCTGTTTTTGTCCTTTTAAGTAAAATGAACAGAAGTGCTGATAGGAATTATTCAGGTTGTAGCAACAGCTCTTATGCCTTTCTAATTCTTTTTGACAGCTCCAAATCTGAAAATAAGCATAATGGCTGATTTTTAGTGGAATGATTAGAACAGGGCAAGTGAAACAGCTGCCCCTACTGAAGTCCAGAAGAAGTTAAAAGCCTTTGGTCCAGATATTCCTATTCCACAAAGAGATACTGTGGAGAGTTTGACTAGAAAAATTTTTCTAAAATGCATTAGGACAAATAGATCAAACTTTAGGGGTTTGTCAGTATCTAAAATTATTTGTTGGTATATTAAAAAACAGCCTTAGTGCGAGTAGGTTCTAGCTTCAAGTTAGAATGCTTTAGTTCTGCCTCTAGATGCATCAGACTCTCCAGGAGATTTTTTGGGGAGCATAATTGTCATGAGCTCCTTATTTTTCTTTTTTTTAATGAATTTATACATTTTCAGAGCTATTCTGCCACAAGGAATTATTGTGAAACTTAACTTGGAACAACAGATGTGCCCCCTAAGTTCTTATCCATGGTAATACTGGTACCCTAGTTATTAACAACCCTTTTTGAGGTTTTAGTCCATGTCTTGTATCAGTATTATTGTGTTGTGTAAATATAGACTCCCATGAAGATGACAATACTGATTCACTATCAGCAGAATATGAACTTTGAATTATTTTTCTAGTAGCTTAGATGGATTTCTTGCATACGCCCTGTTATCCAGTCTCCCTTAGGACCCCTGGCACTCATTTATGAAACAATTGGCCACGTTTAAGGATTCAATCTGTGACCATGGAATAGATGCAAAGCTAACTGGCCCATACAATATCTGAACTCATGACCTCATTAACATTTTATTTTAATCAACTGAACTATTATCATCTTTTTATTGATATGGAGGAGACTGATGACTTCAGCATGTTGTATACTTTATCAAAATAACTGGTTGCTTAAAGTGCTTCCTTCCCCCATCTCACCCCCCCCCCTTCTCCTTATGTGATGGATGCACTGAAGGCAAAACTATTTTGTGGAACTGAGTATTGATGGAAGGCAATAATAATAACTACAATAATAGAAATAGCTACTAATTCAAGACTTTCAGAGGTAATGATACCTAAATACCTTAACCTCAAACTCATTAGTCTTGAATATCTCAATCAATATGGATTCTCTCAGAAATCAATTTCCAGCCACAAATATGATTGCTAAATAATTCAGGAGTTAGAGGCCTTCAGGCAAGAAGAGGTTAGAGAATCTGAAAGGAAGGGTGATATTGACTTCAGATGAGATTTCAATTAAAAGAAAAGAACATCTTTCAAAAAGTAGTTGGATACTAGAAATGTCTGTCTTTGGGGTGTTTTGTTGTTATTTGTTTACCAATATACCTCTGAACAAGTCAGATTAACTGAATTTCATTGTTCATAATCATCTCAGAGAAATGTTTTCCTCAAGTACCCAGAAACCTCTTATTAAAAAAAATGTCAATTTTTGTTTTATTTTACAGACTGCAAAAAAAGTAATTTTTAAAAAAATCCTAGATAGCTGTCAAATTACATTTTGCCAACTTATTGTGGATTTTCTTTTTTAATCAAATGCAAGTGAAAAATTCATATTTATTTAATTTGTATCTCATGGTTTCCATTTAGGTAATATTACTACCAAATACTCATGCTACAGTGTAATACAAAATGATCTTACTACATTTTCTAAGTCTATAATGAAGTCTCAAATGAGATATCTAACTTGGTTCACTTTTACTATTTTCTTTTTCACTACAGAGAATTGGTTTTCCTTGAGCTTAGAATCTTTCCTGACCCAGGATGAATATTTTTCTTAAGCCCACATAGATGTGGCCCAAGGAGATAACCACATTTCCTCAGCTCAGATTGCAGTCATTGACTCAAGCCAGTTCTATACTACTTTAAAATGGTGTAGAAAAGTGTTTAAATGGGGCCTTCAAATGTCACTGCTTCCCACCCAGGAGAATGTCCTATCACCAGAGTGAGTGATCTCACCCCCACCCTGGGCCACACCCTGAAATAGGGCTAAGTGACCTTGTTTCAATTTGCATAATATTCCTTGCTGGAGTTTATTCTCCATCCCCGGGTCAGAGAATGGGGCTTATTAATAAACATTTATTGTACACCAACAGGGTATTATGTTCCAGAAATATTCCCTTCCCTATAGATTCAGAATTCACAATTTTGGCTTCCAGCGGTCACCTCTGCCCTAATTTTGAGACTAACTACTAAGTTATCCAAGCAATTGAAAGCATATTTGACTATTTGGGCATTTGGAAGGGATAGTCCTTCATCTAGAATGTCCTTTCAAATGGTTAAGAACAGATGAATGTTATCAGTTGTCCAGTACACGGAGGTGAGAAGCATGGTGAGCGGGGAGTTCCTAGGAAGAATTTAAACAATGGGAAGGTTAAAAATGTTAACACTTGCTGAGCATTATTAGACTTTAAAGGTAAACCAAGGTCATTATTGACACATAATTTTAAAGGTCTTTTGGACTAGAGATGCAGGCAGCCATTATGCTAGAAATCTGATAGGTAAGAAAAGACAGAGAAAACCTTACATTCTTGGGTTAGGTACAGCTTTTTCACTGATGGAGGATGAATAATTGAAAATGCCTTCAGCACATCCTGGTCTTAATGGGAAAATAGTTTGTCATGTAATCTTTCAATTAACATTCATTAATTCAGATTGGTTTTGCATTTGAAAACTTTAGATTGTTAGGGATACATTTTCTCTTCTCTTTACCATTAGTTGCTGTTTGCCTCAGTAGAGTTCTCATAATTGAGGAAACCATCATCTAAGCAAGGATTACTTACCATTTTGGCAGACTCACTAAAGTGGCCCACCCAGCGTTAGCTGAGATTAGGTACTTAATGCAATCAACAAGTAAACAATAAGACCAAACAATTATTAAATAAATATACGTGAGACTATTGTGGTTTTTGCATACTAATCAAAATATTGAAGTAAGCATTTATATATCCACGTTAAGATTTGCAAGGTGCTTTTCAGATATTATCTTATTTGAACCTCATGACAATCTTGAGGTATTATTTTTAAACCCAATTTACTGGCAAGGAAATTCAGAGAACCAGATTAAGAGACTGCTGAGGATCACACAGCTAGTCATTGTCTGAGATAGGATTTGACTTTCTGACTCCAAGTCCAGTATTATTTTCACTGTGCCCAATAACTGCCCTTGTATTGTGAAAACAATCCAGTAGAAGTATAACAATAGCTAATATTTATATAGCGTTTACCATATACTGAGCACTTTACTAAGTGCTTTATAAATATTATTTCACTCTCACAACAACCTTGAGAGGTAGGTATTATTATTATTAACCTCATTTTATCCATAAAGAAACTGAGGCAAACAGAGGTGAAGTGTCTTGCCCATATGTCACTGAAATGTTAAGTATCTGAACCAAGGATCCTGAGTACCTAAATATTTTTTTCTTGACTCTAGAGAATCCGTTTTCATTTTGCTTAGAATCTTCTCTGACCTAAAGTCAATACTTTTCTTAAGCTTACATATATCTGGTCCAGGGTCTTTTTTTCCAGATTACATGTCAAAACAATTTTTAATATTTTTTCCTGACATTTTGAAATCTATTCTCTCCCTCTTTCCCGCACCTTTCTCCTCCCCAAGAAGGCAGGTAATATGATATAGATTGTACATATATTATCATATAATACATATTTCATGTGCATCATGTTATGAAACAAGACACATATTGCTTACACTAGAGAAAAATTCATAGAGGAAATAAAATGAAGAATGGTCTGTTTCAATTTGCATTTGAACTCCATCTCTTCCTTGTATGGCAGAATTTATCCTTTTTCATCATGAATCCCTTCTAATTGTCTTGGATCTTTCATAGTAATTAAGTCTTTTGCAGCTGATAATTATGCATTATTATTACAACATGCTATATTTTCCTGGTTCTGCTCACTTCACTTTGCATCACGTCATATAAATCTTTCCACAGATTTTTTTGTGCTCATCATGTTTGTGGTCCAAAGTCTTCTCTACTCAAAGGCCAGCACTCTATCTACTGGGTTACCTAGTTGCCCTAAGGAATGTATGGTTTCATAATGAGAAGACATTTGATATACATAAAACAATAGGCAACTATCCAATTCAAAGGGAAATTTTTAATGTTCCTACCCAGTGGGAAAATTGTCCTAAACTTTAGGATTAAGTAATTTTACCAAGCTTTCATTAAGCTGAAATATATATCATTCTTTTGAGTCAGAATTTTTTCCAGGTTTGGCAGTAATATGTGTCTGGGAGTAAGAAGGAATGTGCTAAAATTGCCATATATCCATTTGAGGTAGCATGATAAAACTTGATGATTAGATTAATATTTTGCATTCTTTTAAGAGAGTTCCCCACCTATAATCTTCTTTTTAATTCTAAAAGGGCTCAGGAATGAGTTGGTCAGTGAATGTATTTAAAGAACAAACACCTTAATTTGCTATTTTCAGACTCCCCTTCCCTTTCTTTTACATTCTGGTTTCATGCATCAGCTAGTCTTTATTACTCTCATTATCCTTTGATCCCTCTGCCTAGAATGCTTACCCTCCCCAACATATTCTTCTTTGAGGCCCCACCTCAACTATTATTTTTAGCCAGAAACCTTCTTCAACCCTCCAAGGGCAGAAATGATCTTTCTAACTGGAAATGATCCTTCTTTCTTCATGGTCTAGTTATAGAGTTAATGAGACCTTTTTAGCTCCAGAAGATTTTAGAGGTCATCTAGCACAACTCTCTTACATATGAGGACTCTCAGGCCATGGAGAATAAGTAATTTGGCCAAATTCACACAGCTAATTAAGGAAATTAGGATTTGAATTCAGGGCTTAAGACATAGTATACCTATCTTCTTCTAGATCATGCTGCCTCATCTAGCAATTTGCACCTTATTGTGTTTTTATTATATTTTCCTTCTTTATGATTGTTAAAAAGCTATTACATATTTATAATATTTATACTAGTTGAAAACAAATTGATAATAACTATACAATATATTTTATATCTGTCTCCTCCATAACATTGTAGTTCAGAACTCTATCAACTTTCATCTGGACATTGGTTTTCTTGTTCCCAATTTCTCCTTTCTCTGATTCATTCTTTTCCCCCCTTCCAATTCATTCTTGATGTAGCTTCTAAAATAATCTCCCTAAAGTGCAGGTCTCTTCAGCACTAATATTACATTCAGTTGTATAGCACTGCTGGAAGAATATTGTCATTGAGAGATTAGTCTCTGTTTCAAGAAAAAAGTTTAGGGTCATTAAAAACATTGCAAAATTTCCCAAATCATAGTATCTAGCCAACCCTTTTCCTCCTATTTGACCCTGGACCCAAGTTACTATCTATATATAGTAGTGTCTTTCCAAGGTATATATACTGATGGGTCAGTTCTATAAGTACTCTCTAACTTCATATCAAAAACTTAACCACAAGACTTAATTCATTTGGTTTTTCCTTTATTGATTGCTAGACCAAACTCTTTTTAATCATAATGGACTTCATTTAGATGGCTTTGCAATAATCTAGCTTGATGAAGTAAGGCATATAGAAAATACAAATGTTTTTTGACCTGAATTAAAGTTATTGTATTTTTAAATACATAGTGGCATTCTGGATTATTCATGAAGGTAGGGACCATATTTTAATTATCTTTGTTTTTTCCTCAATACCTGCAGTGTTAATTCCCTGGTATATAGTGTTTTGAACCTATTAGTTACTTAACAATGTTCCTTGATTAAATGAATACTTAACCCAGTGACACCAAAAAATTGATTGATGTATATCTCCTGTTGAATGGTAATATTCAAATTGTTCATATTGAAATGCTTAATTCTTTTGTCCAGTCAAAAATCAGCCAAGGTAAGAGTTACATATGCTTGTTGCTTTTCTTCCAAATCTAGATCTGCATTGCACTTTAAAAAAATACATAATGAAGTGTGATTAGTGCAAATGTCTCTGAAATTTATTGTACTATTAAAACCCTATTGGGTCTTTGTTTATGAAATGTATTTTTCTGTATTTGAGGTTTAGGGAGGCTTGATAATGAGGCTTTGAAGATTCATGGCCTCTTTTCTACAGCTTAATTTAGGCTCTATATCAAATATGTAAAATAACATTATATCTTCCTGCGGCCTCTGTGTATCATACATTTTGGTATTGTTTTCCTGTCTCTTTTTTTCCTTCTCTTCTTTTATAAATACAGCACCAGTAAAACTGTGTAATGCAGTGTCTTCTCCTAATAACTATACCAATGGGAGCTAGTTTTGTAGACTGTCTCTTTCTAGTTTTTTACCTTTAATGTTAAATGGATAATCTTAAGCTCAGACTTGGTAGAATTCTCAATCTTGTTCAGTATTAATTCTTGTATGATTTCAGTGCCCACACTCATTTTTTCCCATCATTAAATACCTCTCATTATATGCAAGAGTGGGTCTAAGTGTCTTGTCACAACCACATAGATATGTTACAGGAAATCAGGAAGTTCCTCCAAAGTGGACCTCTCATACTAGTGGCAGTTGTGTAGTGACAGATTGGCAGATGAAAGGAGCAGACAAGGGACAAAGAATACCTGAGAGTTTTATCAGTCCAAGACCTCCTCTCCCTTCCCTTGTCCCCAAGCTATGACCCAAGCAAAGCAGGTAATAGCCTTCTTCTCCTCCAACTGTAGCCCTAAATGTGCTTTTTTTATATCATCATTTACCCTTAATGTTAATTTTAATGAATAGAACCTAAAATAAAAGTGGGAGACTAGCAGTCAGGAAGGAAAGGAGGACAGAAAGTGACTTGAAGAACTCCATGTTCCTATAGACTAAAGGATAGGTTTACACAATAATATATCTGGCCAAGTTCTATGTGAGACTATCACATAAACTATTTTTATTAGCTCCCAAATCTCTTTAAATAATCTTCAGTTGTTATGGAAAGTAGGACTATTGTTTGACCTTTTCCTATCTTAAAACATCAAGCAAAGGCTTTCTGGTTTATTTATTTTGAATTCTTCAAGACATGGAGGCACTTCACAAGAAGCATGTCATAAGGGCTCTATTTCAGTAAATTTCATTTGTTAGTATATTTTATTAACCTCCAACAAGACTTTTGGTCTGGGACAGACCTTGAAGAGTCAGGCATATTATTCCCCTTGCTTTTATGAAAGACTTCCCTACTTAATAGTAGTATATACTATTTTTAAATTACAACAGAAAGGAATCTCAATACTTCCTTTAGTAATAAAATGCCATTTTGAATGTGTAATGTTTTTTCTTGTGCTTAATCTAAATTACTTTAGTTGCAACTTAAGGATTCTATCTTTTGGGAGAACAAAGAAGAGTTTCTAATCCTCTCCCATATACTATCCCTTTAAATGTTAGAAGAGTGAGACTCTAATTAGGTCCTCCTTTGGCTTGTCTCCACAGGGTTAAATCAGTCCAAATCACAGAGTCTTTCTCAGTTCTTATTTCCTACTGCTTTGTTCATTTTCAGTGCCTTCATCTCATTTCTGAGGTTTCAGCATCTCACTTTGGTTGTGTGGTCCTGAAGTAAATACAAGTTTAATAAAAGACTCTCAAGGCTTAGAATTCATGGCTCTTGCTCACAATACTCCTGTTTGTACAATTGAGTATTTCACTTGCTTTTTTAGCAACAGGCCATCTTTGTCCAGCAGTCAGTCAGTAACATTAATGGGATACCTGCTGGGTGCAGAGCATTCTCCTGGGGAGCTACAAAGGAAATACAAGGCCTGGTCTGTGCCCTGAGGGAGCTTAAAATCCAATAGGATAGCCAGTTTAAGAATGTTGCCAATTCAGCTTGTAGTCCATTATTATCCCTTGAAACCCCTCCTGCATGGAAGCTTTAAAAAATGGACTGTCATGAAACGGGAACTTTTTTTTTTTTTGCCACCTGCTTCATTAAGGATTATCTCCTTGGAGTGAAGAAAGGGAGAAGCATGAAGAAAAGGAAGGAGGTAGACGAAAGGGAAGAATCTGAAGGGAAGTTAGATCTTAATTAAGATAAATGAGAAGTAAAAAATCAGACCAATAGGAGAGAAGGTTGTCAGTGCCAATTGAAGGGCCTGATCATCACTGGTTAGTGACCTCCTTGAGAGGAGGGAATTGTTCGTTTGTGTCTTTGTACTCCCAGTGCCAGTACAGTGCTTGACACATAGTAGTCAGTAAATAGTGCTTTTTGATCATTTCTATAACAAAGCATGACACATAGTAGTCAATTAAATGTTTTTTAATCATTGATCAAAATTTCTTTGTGATTATCTTTATAGTAAGTGCTAAAAGATAATGTAAGATAAAAGTAGCCCTACATACTGATCTGTCCTGATAGGATTCTCCTATAATACTATTTCTTTTCTTTTTACTGCATAGATCTGTATATAGTACATAATTAAAACTACGTGGATGAGAAGAGATGTTGGGAGTTCTTTTTTTTGAAGGGTCTAGAAATTGGGAAGACAAAGCATTTATTGTTCTAACATTTAAATATCTTTATAAACATTCATTAGACAAAATGGTTTCCTTAATAGATAATTCTTTAAAAGCAAGTCATTTTTAGTGAAGATTGTCTCTATCATATAATATATGTGTGTGTGTATGTTTTCTCTTAGCTAGATTATTTTTAGTAGCAAGTACTAAAGTATCAATGACCTTCTGGTCCAATTGAATTAGAAAACTTATGTGACGTTTCAGTGGTACTAGTTTTTACTGTCATCAAAGGAATCCAGAACATAACACATGTTACAACAATGGTAGCTATAAAAATCAGCTTTTATTTACAACAAAGTAGAATTTTACAGATATTAGTTTTCACAGGCAGAAGTTAATAGTATTTATTGAACATTAATTCTCCAGAGCAGAGGAAGAGATAGATAAGTAATATAAGATATGATCCCTTTCCTTGAATAGCTAACTTTTAAGAGAGGATAGTACCAATATTCATGAAAAAGAAAGAATATATAAAATAATAGAATATTAATAAATTTAAGTTGTTAAAAGAGTCCTAATTTTTTCTCTATTTTGTTCCTTAAATTTTATTTGGTCAAACTATTTTGGCAGGTCCATTCCCAAGACTACGTGAATTCTAGCTTTGTCTTCTGGGGGAGTGGGTAGGGTCTCTTTTTTCCAATATTCTTGGAGCCTTTTTCCAGAGAGATTTAATTGAAATTGAAGACTTAATTGAAGTATTGAAGAAACATGCAGCTTATGTTTGCAAATATTACAAATCTCCAGTTTACTTTATCCATTTGGAATGTAGGAAAGTAGAATAGGGTATCAATATTAAACCAGTATTAATAAACACGTATTAATAAAAAATATGTCTCTGGAGATAGACTTGTATATCCATGTATTTATAGCAATTAATACATAGGACTTAGCCTGCTGTTAAGAAAGGAGGTGGCATGGTACAGTGGAAAGCATGCTGGATTTGGAATCAAAGGACTTAGATTTCAGTATAGATTCTGCAACTTTATACCATTATAACCTTTGGCCATTCATTATGATACTTTTCTGGGCCTTAGGTCCTTATCTGTGATATGAAGGGTTGGATTAGATGGCTTCTAGAGGCCCCTCAATTTCAAATCAATAATCCTATTATCCTAAAATTAGGATATTTAGAAATTGTTTGTGGCTTAAATTTTCAAATATACAAATCTCAGATTATTGATTTCAAGCTTTGAGGAACCCTAAAGGCTATCTAGTCCAGCCTCCTCAGTTTACAAATGAGAGGAACTGAGGCCCAGGGAAGTTAAATTTAGTTCAGAATTTACAAGTAATAAATATCATCCCTAGGTTTAGAAGCTAACTTGGCTTCAAATCCAGGGCTCCTTCCACTCTGTCACTGAAGGAAGATACAACATACAATAATTATAGTAAATGTTCATGTGTATGTGTGGGCCAAATAGCAGAATGGATAGACTGCTGGGCCTAGAGTCAGGAGGACCTAATTTTAAATTCAACCTCAGATGTATACTGTGTGAACAAGTCAGTTACCTCTTTGCCTCAGTTTCCTTAAATGTAAAATGGAGGTGATAATAGCTTCTATTCTGAAGGGTTGTTGTGAGAATTAAATGAGATAATATTTGTATAAAGTGCTTAGTACAGTGTTTATTCCATATAAATGCTTATTCTCTTCCTTTCTTCCTTTCTTTCCTTTCCTTCCCCTAGTAAGAAGATAGAGAGGTAGAAAGACAGACAGACAGATAGGTAGATAAATAGACAGATTAGCTAGCTAGCTAGCTAGATAGATAGATAGATAGATAGATAGATAGATAGATGAATAGATGGACAGACAGGTAGATGATAGATAGATAGATAGATAGATAGATAGATAGATAGATAGATAGATGAATAGATGAATAGATGGACAGACAGACAGGTAGATGATTGATAGATAGATAGATAGATAGATAGATAGATAGATAGATAGATAGATGAATAGATGGACAGACAGACAGGTAGATGATAGATAGATAGATAGATAGATAGATAGATAGATAGATAGATAGATAGGTGATAGATAGATAGATGAACATATGGACAGACAGACAGGTAGATGATAGATAGATATATAGATAGATAGACAGATAGTAGATAGACAGATGGTAGACAGATAGATAGACATAGACAGATGGTAGACAGACAGCTGGTAGAGAGATAGACAGATAGGTAGATGATAGATAGATAGATAGATAGATAGATAGATAGATAGATAGATAGACAGACAGACAGATGGTAGATAGATGGTAGACAGATAGACATGTAGACAGATAGACAGATGGTAGACAGAAAGACAGATAGATGGACAGATGGACAGACAGACAGGTAGATGCTAGATAGACAAAGAGAGAGATAGAGTTTTAAATATAAGCATGCTGAGATTATAGTGTGGTAGCTACCCTATACCTTCTATGACATAATTTCAATTTAACAAATATTTTTTCAGTGCCTTTTATGTACAAAGAACCATTGTGCTATATGCTGCCAGTTGAGATTAAAAAATAAAACCACCCTCTGCCTTCATGAGCTTTATGTTGTATTGGGAAACTGTATTATAAACACAGAGAGGTAAATATAAGATCATTTGGGAAAAGAGAGACAACAGTGATAGAGCTAGGTGCAGAACTAGGACCATCTGTGTTCAAGTCTAGCCTCTGTTACATACTAATTAACTTTAGAAAAGTTGTTTAACTTCTTATTACTCTGAGACTCCAAGTTGCAGAAAAAGAGCCAGTGTTCAATGGTAGAGGTAATTGTTCATGAGAAGCTCACTATCCCAATTCAAGCCGAAATCCAATCCCAATCTCATGGAAATCAAGTGCATAAGAGGTAGCTTGTTACCTTGGTTTTTAATTTTTACTATTATTTTTAAAAACTCTTATCTTCCACCTTAGAATCAATACTGTATATTGTTTCCAAGGCAGAAGAGGGGTAAAAGTCCGGCAACTGGAGTTAAGTGAATTGCCCAACATCACATCTAGGAAGTGTCTGAGGCCAGATTTGAACCTAGGACTTTCCATCTCCAGGCCTGGTTCTCAATCCACTGAGCCACCCAGCTGCCCCCTACCTGAGTCTTTTAAGAAACTGGGCATTCTAAAAGGCACAAAAGGAGGGAGTATATTCCAGGGATAAGTGGTGTATATGTACACCTGTGGATATGGGATATGAAATCCCAAGCCAATAGAATATAGGATGTGAAGGGGAGTAATTCGAAATATATCCAGAAATGTGGATTGTATCCATATTGAGACAGACTCTTTTTTAAGCCTTCCATTAAAATGCATTATATTTTATTCTAGAGGCAAAATAGAGAGCCACTGAAGAACAGAACTACATGGTCATATATCCGTGTTTTAGGAATTTTTAATTGGAGAACTGTCTAGAGGATGGTTTAGAGGGACTAGAGGGAGGAAAACCAACAACAAGTTATTTATTATGTACATGATAGATGCTTGTTATTGCATTTGGTCTCAGGATGCAAGAACAAAGAATGAAATAGTCCCTCCATTGCAATAAACTTATCTTTTGATGAGTGAGGCCACAAGTGCATATAAAATATGTATAACATAAATATAAAGTGAGTAAATTCAAATATCTGCAAAGTAGTTAGATGAAGGATAGGTTGGAAAGGAGGGCATCAGTAATTGGGGAAATCAGGAGCAATATGTGGAAGTTTCAAAGAGAAAAATTAAGCATTAGTGCCAGAGAAAACTTCCTAACAATTAGAGTTGTCTAAGAGTGAAGTGAAATGCCTATAGATGTGATAGATCCATCCTTATTAAAGGTCTTCAAACAGAGCTTGGATTTCTACTTGTTAAGCATGTTACAGTGGAAAATTCCTGTATGGTATGGATTAGAACACTCAGTTATTGGGAGTTCTTCTAACTCTAAAATACATTGATTCTGTGATCTCACAAAAGGAACTGATATCAAGTGGTCAGATATTTGTGAAGAGAACCAAGAGAGAGCAGTATCACAGAAGGTAAGGGTAGAGAGACTATCCACATTGGTGGTATCAGAAGCTGCAGAGATGTCATGTATAATCACTAATAAAAGGGTTATTGGATTTAGTCCTTCAGTAGTTGTTTCTTACTTTGTAGAAAAGTTTCAATTGAATTCATTAAGAATACATTTTAAACTACTAACAAATGAATGGAGAACAAAGAATATGGAGGTATTATCATATTGTAAGTGTATCGTAAGTGTAGAAGTAACTATAAAAATAATTGAGTTTGGCCATAAAAAGAAGAGAGTATTATATGCTGGTTCATGAGGATGCTAAAATCAAGTCAAGATTGTTTTCATTCTTTTTTAAGAATGAGATAGATCTGGAATTTTGTAGACAGTAAGAAAGAAGCCATATAAAGAAGAGATGATGAATAGCAGAGGGGATAGCTCTCCAAAGAGAAGAGATTAAAGAATGGATTGAATCACTGAAATGAAAGTTAAAGACCTTAGCTGAAATGGAGGGAGAAGAGGTGATGTAGCAAGTATAAGAGGAGAGGTTTGAAATAGCCTTTTAAGAAGTATGATAAAGATTCAACCAGGGAGTAATAGAATTGCTGGTAAATAATGGGTGTCCAGTTGAAATTAGATATCATAAATTTAGGGTCTCTTATTGCTTCTACTTCCACACAAGCTCTTGCATTTGTCTCTACTCCTATGACTACTACCTTATTATTTCAGGTTCTTATCACCTCTTACCAGAACTATTATATTAATTTCCTAATCAGTTTCCTTCCATTTTCTACTTTCTCTAATCTATATTCCCCATATAGCTACTAAATTATAATTCCTAAAACACAGATCTGACCATGTCACTCCCCTGTTCAAAAGTCATCATGATTGTTTGACTTTTTCCAGCAGTGTTAGTAGTATAGAAGTTGGAATGGAAATAGAATATGGTGGAGGTGGAATTGGAATTTGCCACCCCCCCCCCAAATAATGGAAACAGGACAAAGAGGCAAGAAATTCAAGATCAGATATTAGCATATAGTTCAACTTTACTATTGAGTTAAGAATATGAAGAAATAAAGGGGGTTTTGTACTAGAATAACAGAGAAGGAATTTATCAGTCACTCATTATTTGTCAAGTACTATGCTGAGTGCTGGAGGTATAAAAGCTGAAATAATCCTTACCCTCAAGAGGTTTACATTTTATTAGGGGAGAAAATAAATGGGTATATGTAAGTATATTCAGAATAAAAGAACAAAGCAAATAAATACAAGGTAGTATATGAGAGAAGGTACTAAAAGTTAGGGAATCAGGAAAGGTTTTGTATAAAAGTGGGATGCTTGAACTATGTTTTGAGGAAAGGGAGGTAAATTCCCTAATTTAAATAATTGTGGACTTTTTTTATTGCAATAGCATTATTCCAAAAATTCTATGAGAGTACTGCTAATACATCCCATTGTTGTACCTTCTGGAATGCTTTAAAGCATCCAGGTCTTGAAGTGAATAGAGTGTTGGACTTTGAGCCAGGAAGACCTGAATTTGAATCCTGTCTCACACTCTATGTGACCCTAGGCAAGGCACTCAACCTCTATCTGCTTCAGTTTCCTCCCCTGTAAAGTGGGGATAATAATAGGACCTACCTTACAGTCTTCTGTCAGGAACAAATAATATTTTAAAGTTAACCTTAAAGCATTATGTAAATGCTAGTTATTATTATTATCATGTTATTTAAGTAGCTGAATAAGAACTAGGAATAGAGTGGTATTTTAGGAATCTCCTATAATGTAAAAAATTGGACCCTAGTTTTGATGGAAGTAGTGAAAAGTTAGAATGAGAGAGATGAACCAGTGCCAAGGTTCCTCTTGGACCCCTCCAAGGTGGTTTCTGAAAAAGACCAAAAGGAATGTTTGATTACTTCTACAGCTGAGAGTGTATTGATTTCACTATTTTTATTACATTGACTTATAACTTAGTACATTTTTAATCTGCCCAGAGCCTTGCAATTAAAAAAATATAGCAATAGAACTCTTATTAACAAGACCATTAGCTAAGGCTTTTTAAAATTTCCAGGCATAAGAGATTATATAGCAGTTTTAACTTGTGAGCTTTAGATAAAATACCAAGGTGATAATTTACTAGTTAGTTAGGGTAAATTTCTTTTTTCTCTTGAAATGTTAAGATAGAAGAAAATGTGGAACCGTTACAAAATTCAAAATAAAAGAAATTTAAATGCCCTTCTTGGTTCATTTCTCCTTTTTTTTTTGACTTTTTGTATTTTCCTAGCACTTAATTTTATGGTTTCTTTTTTTCCTACTTAAAAGATGGTTATATCATTCATTAATGAAGGAACTTGTAATTATATCTAATATTTTAATTATATCATAAAAAGAGGGTGGATTTTGTTCTAAGATCATTTGAGAAAAGACAAAAGAATCATTGAGATTTTTATGTAATTTAAAGATAATTTTAGCATTTTTTCCCCTTTGACCTTATGGTTCTGTGATTTATGATGACATCATCATCTTTTCAGAGACAACATTATTATGTCACTGATCCTGAAATGATAAGGTCAGAAGTACACATGAAGCAATTAAGGGTCCAGAAGACATGGTTCAGCTCAAGGAAAAACAAACAGATCAGAGAGTAAGATGGAAAGAATGTAGAGTGGATGGAGGAGCAAGATTTAAAAGGGGGGGGGGGAACCAAAGTACATCTTTGAAATATAGACTTTGGCACAGGCAGATTTTCTGCTATCAGCATTTTAATAGTGTGCATTGGGAAATGGGAAAAAAAATCCATTCCCCTGGAAAAAAAATCCAGTGAGCCTTTGAAACTTTCCTCTGTTGCATTACTAGGAAAAGGAGTTGAAAACAGAGGGGTTACATAAATGAGAGCAGGTGCGGTCGTGCAGAGGTAACTATTCAGCATATGTAAGTGCAGTTGGAAAATCATTGTCTTGCAGAGAATACTCGAAATTGGTCCCTAATGGCCTTGGTTTTTGTCATATGGTCTTGATTATAAGGCTAAAATTGCATTGCCATGCCTTTAGTGTGAACGAGATGGATGGATAATTATTACGTGCGCTGAATACCTTTCTGCAAGGAGGAACCAGGACATCCCTTGGCCACTGTAGCTACTATTTCACCCTGCTGTCAGAAAAACTATAAGCAGCCAATTCATCACTTGATTTCGTGGTGGGGGAGGGAAAAGCAGAATGTAAATATCGTATGTGAATGGGCATGTGCAGTCACACCAACATGAATATACATATGCAGATTTGTAAAAAAAAAAATCAAGATCGACCATTTTGAAGAAATTGTGAGGAAAATCTCAAGAAAACAGTAGCATTTCCAGAAATGAGAAGCATAAAGACGAGAGTGACACTTTCCAAATCAGCTAGTGGTGTTCTATCCAGATGCTTCAGAAGGGGGGTTAAAGAGCTTTTGAGAGTCACTTTAAAAAGCTGACAAAGGTAGGGGGAACCCCAACAGGGAATATAATAGGGTAGATAAAGAGAAGAGGATGTTTAGAATGATTCTGAAATGACACTAGAATGGAGAACAATGAGAAAGAAAAAAAGCTCTCTTCTTGTCCTTTAATTTTTATGTCTTACTCTCTTAGCAGCCTCAGACAGGGAAGTTAATAGTAGTGGAAATCCAGTTGGTGTTCTAGAGAATAAATTTCATTTCGGTGGTGTTTAATAGTTGCTCAGAAGGGGAGAGAAAGGGCTCTGGAGAATGGATTAGAGTTAATACAATTGAGAAAGGCTCAAAGATAGCCACTACCATGACAGCACAGCTTATTCACGTTGGGAATATTATCATCTAATGTGGTCTTGTGTGGCTGTTGTGGCATCTTCTACATAGCCTTTTACAGGACAGGAGCAGTTGTTAGCTACAAGGGCCATTGTCTCTTAAACACTAGACCCTGAACTTATTTTTGTTAACACTAAAGAGAAACAAATCACACATCTGTGAGGAGTTCTCACAAGGCTTAAGGAAGCAGAATGTGTTATAGGAACACAAGTGTCTGAGGAAGAAGTTCTTCCAGTTCAGTATTGGCATCTGAAAGTTTCCCTGATTAATTAGTTGTTGTCATTTACCACTAAGCGTTAATGAGGTAGAGTAAGAGAGATGTTTGATTAAAAAAATCACCTAGACAATTTAGTCATACCAATTGTCTTTTAAGTAGCTATTAAAAAAATTACCTTTCATCTTGGAATCAATAATTGGTTTTAAGGCAGAAGAGTGGTAATGGTTAAGGATAGGCAATTGGAGTTAAGTGACTTGCCCAGAATCAGGCACTTAGGAAGTGTCTGAGGTCAGATCTGAACCCATGCCTACCTTTCTCCAGGGTTGGCTCTCTATTCACTGAGCCATCTAATTGCCTCACAAACAGCAATTTTTTTAAAGTGCCATCTTTCTATATATAGTAAAGAGGGACCAAAATCCAAGAGATGGGCATTTCTTAAAATTCAAAAAAAAGAACAAAACCAAAAATTGTCTATCTATGGAATTTTAAATGGAAAGGAATAGAGATAGGAAACTGTTACTAAACTGTGGTTAATAAATGCCCATATATCTCCATATATGTATATAAAGCTAAGACATGTTTCAGTTATACTTATCAAGCTATACCATATGTAGTCAAATCTGGGATTCTGGAGTTTAAAAAAACCCTGAGAAGAGCATTATAATGTTTTGGTGCTGTTTTTAGCATTCATTTCTACTGAAAGGGGCTAAATTGGTAGCATTTTATGATTCCTGATTTAGCTCTTTTAATAAGAAGCAAAAGCTAAAAACAGCCCAACCAAGCAGTTGAAGTCTTATCACAAGCCAGTAAGATCAATAATCTAAAAAAAAAGTATGAAAAGTTTTTGAGTGACAGCTTAAAAATGGAAAATTTAAATATATATATATGTGTATATATATATATATATATATATATATATATATCACTGCCTTCTGCTCCATTGTGTATTGCTTAAAGCCCATTTTGGCAATATGTTTGTAAGCAGTCATGAGGGTGATTTATTAGTAACACTGACTTTGTGTTTATGTTCCACACTGTAAACTATGCTTATAGCAATATATCTGAATTAAGGCATTAATCCTAAGAGTGCTACCTAAACTTAACTTTACCAATATTATTCAAAAGGTAGTTTATAGAGTTATAAATAGTACCATCGATATTGACACTTGCTGCATCATCTGAGTCTCTAGAAATCTGTCTAGTGAACGTGCTATAGCTGATTGTATATAAAACATGAATAAATGAACACAAGTGCTGTTTCATGGTTGTGTCTGGTTCTTCTATTCAAATTATATTCTTGACAGAAGAATGTCTATATCTGACATGACCCCAGCTTGATTTTTTGAGTTTTAAGGTGAGATGTAGGGAGAAGAGTTGGAATTGTTAGATTGTCTTATCTTGGTTTACATTTTCTCATTTTAAATGCCTATAAGTTAGTATAACTTTAATATTTGGGTGAGGAATTAAATGTAAATGTAATTGAGTTGAGCTAGGTGGTCCACTTAATTTATAAAAACTGTTTTGTAATCATCACATAGATGTATGGCTATACATATAAAGGTTATGTGAATTGTATTTTCTTCAGGAGAAGTAATATAATTAGTATTACATTCTAGAATATCTTCCTGGCTTGCTACTCATGCTTTTAGACAGATGTAATCTCTAAGTGTTTTCATTTCCCCCCTTATGTCTTTATATTTAGGGAATACTTTAATTTTCTCAAATGTATAAATGTTAAGTGACATTCTGTATTGTGAAAGTATATTTCATATGTATTCAAATGTGGATGAGCAGAACATCTCCAACACTTCTATAGAACAGAAAATGGTTTACATTACAAATAAAGATTGCAATATTTCTAGAGTAAGAGAATAATAATTTGCAAATGTATTAATTAAATTTCCATTTGGACTTTCATTGCCAGAGCAAATTGCTTCAGTATCATTCTTTCTCAGAGGGGTTAATTCATTTTTACATTTATTCAAAAATATTTATTGAATATTTCCTAAGGCATGGTGATTGGTGCTTAGTATCTCATAATATTTTTTTGGGTCTGATTTCTTCATCTCCCTAATACTTGGTAGGGCATGTAGCACATATTAGGAGTTTAATATGGGCATATTGGTTAATTGATTGAATACAAAATGAAATACTAAATTTCAAAAGCATATTTAACTTTCACAAAATACCTTTTCAGTTGCCAAAGCCCATTATCATAACCAAAAACCTTAACTGAACAAAGAATCAGATATGACTGAAAAACAACTGAATTGATGATCACTTAACATTGAAAACATAAGAGGAAGAGGAGGAAGACCTGAGGTGAAGATGGAGAAAGAATTATTAAGGTGGCCTTATCATGCAGATTCACTGGAAAGTTCTGTGAAGAAGATAAAGGTTGAGAAGTTGGAGAAGGACTGAAGGAGACAGGCTAGGGTGAAGAACTGGAAATTAAAAAGAAGTATTTAAGAATATTGCATTCTTTCTTTTTTTTTTTTGTATCTTCAGTAGTTAGCACAGTGATTGGCACATAGTAAGGGGCTTGATGAATGCTGTTAATGATAAAGAGGAGAAAGACTTGAGCATAAGGGCTTAAGAGGTCAAGGACTTGAGTTGAAGGAGAGAAGCCGAGGAGAAGAAGGTAGTTGTTAAGACAAGGTAATAAGATAGCTTTGTAAGCCAATGTAAAAGGTTAGAGAGAAAAGGAAAAAGAACTTGGCTGTATTGATCAAAGTGTAAATGAGGTTCTGATGAGATAAGGAGAATGTTAATAGGCGAGTTAGGAGCCAGAAAAAAAAAAGAAGAAGAAGATCCCAGGATCTGCTTTGTGGAAAGCAGGGAAAATTTTTTTCATGATCTACACTGAGTATATAATATTTGTATTCCTACCAAGGCACACAGAAGGGCTTCATTTTGTAAACAAAAAAGCAAACAAAAAAAGGACCTGAAGGAGCAAAGGAGTTGTGTCAGGAATTTGGTGGGTGAAAGAATATCACAAAGCAAAAAGGGGAAGAAACATCATTGAACTTTTAGAGCTAAGAAACAGCAAACTCTTGCTGAGAAGAGGGACCTGGACACTTTAGAGAGGAAGTATTGTGGCTTGACTTTCAAGGAATAATGTTCCGTGAAACCCAGGTCATGTAATGTGTGAGAGCATATACATACATGTGTGTATATGCATAATACATGCATAAAATATATGTGTTAGTGTATTTGGGTGTACATACACATGTGCATGTATACACACATACACAGACATGGACACAACACACATGTTTTATGTGTTAAAAAACAAAGTGGTAGGGTTACAAATAGTAGTGATTCCCTGCTAAGGAATATTGAAGGAACTATGTATCAATCTGAAATTAGTAATAGAGAAGTCTTCCCTTTTTTCATTACATACTCACCATCCACCCCAAGACATGGGCTAGATATGTGAGTGTATGTTTACCTTGGAATTATCTGCATAAAGGAATATAGTTAATCCATTGAAGCTGATGAGGTTACCCAGAAAAGGTGTAAAGTGAGAATAAAAGAGAGCTCAAAACAGAAAACTCAGTTAGAGGGAACAACGTAGATAATGAGACAGCTCATGATACTGAAGAGTGGCTACACCAGTAAGAGGCAACACTCATAGAAGATGCAGATGACCCAAAGCTGGAAAGTGACACTGAATTGACAGCATCGAGATTCAAAAGCTTAACTTGAAAGATTGTTGGACCAAATTGAGTAGAATTAAATTCTTTAGGGACTCAAGATAGACTTTAATCCAAATTGTTTTTATTCAAACCCAAATCCAAAATTTTAAGCCATTTGGATTTAAAAAAAAAAAAGGTTATCTTCACAAATATAAATGACTAGAAAGTAATAAATCTGAAAAAGGTCTTTTGTGTTTTAGTGGACCATAAACTAAAGTATCCATCTTACTGTGTGAACTGAAGCTGAAAAAATATAGAACTGAATTCAGGAAGAACCTCAAACGAGCCCCAAACTAGAGAGATGAGAGATTTTTATTGTCACATTTTAGAAATGCCATTTATAAGATGAGGAGTACAAATGAGGACAACAAATAAGGTAAATTGGCTTCTAGAGTATTCCAGGCATCTAGAGGGAATTGGAGATGTTTAGCCTGAGAAAGAGAAGACTTGGAGTACATCATCTGTCTTCAAGTCTTTGCAGAGATGTCATGTGGAAGAGACATTATAAATGCTGTGCTTGACCCCAGAGGACAAAACTAGGAGCAAAATGGTTGGAATATTCAAAGCACAAATTTAGACTGGATATAAGAAAAGACTTCCTAACTATTAGTCCTATCTGGAAGTTTAATGGACTGCCTTCAGCAACAGTGATTTCTCCCTCACAAAGCTAAACTAGGTTAAAGGTAACCGATGGACCACAAATCCATCAGTGATTAGGAGGCTGTCTACCTGAAGCATGTAAAGATTTTTCCCTGGTGGAATGGGCAAATGAGAACAACTGGTTCTAGTGGCCATGAAGGCGGCTGAAGTAGGCACTGTGGAGTGGTTAGAGATTGCTCACCTATCAAATATGCCAAGGTCATCCACTGCATATAGGGTCATGGCTAGTTGTCCTGACTTTTGTCTTGCCACTGGATTTTGATGACTCTGGAAGAGAGGGTAAGGATGACCACTTTTGCAACTCTTTCACTTAAATCCAATTCAAGTACAAGTCAAGTCAATACCTTGTGATGTCATTTGTCCTCTTGGAAAAAAAAAAGGATGAACAACCAGGTCTTCAGGAAAGGCTGGGTCTCCACTTCTGAGGGTCATTGTAGAGGAAATTTTTTTTTATCTGCCCTGGGTATACTCTGTAAGGTAGGCCCCTTTCAATTCTGATAGTCTGAGTTTCTGAGGCCCCTAAATTTATACTCCTAAAACTATGATATATATTTAGAGGTGCTGCCTCTTCCTTAGACTGGAGAGGGAATGAAATATAGTCAGTATAATGAAAAGAAAGTATTCAGGCAGCAGCTTATTATTTCTGATTTACTGATGTAACTGAAGGACCTCTGGGTCTTGCAATATACAACACTTTTATACCCTTCTAGAACTTCCTAAGCTTCCATCTGCAGTGCAGCTGAACTTTCCTTTAAGTCTTCTTTCCCTCAGTTAGAGGGTGAGCTTCATGAGAACAAGATCTCTTGATTTTGCTCTGAATAATTTTTTTCATTTATTAATTCATTCCCCATACTAGGGGAAAGGAAAAGAGGTTCCAGATTGCAAGACACTTGATAGTAGTGAAATCCACTTCTCTTTATCATCTTTATAAAATACACTTAAATGCTCAGATATTTAAACTGTCTCCCTCTACACATATCTGTGTACTTCTCATTCCAAAACTATCCTTGTCCAGTGGTAGTATCCTGAGTTTAGGCTTGGCTATATGGTGACAAGGAGAATGTCAATTTGGGTAATTCGCCAAGCAGGTAACAGTTTAACAAGAACTTACTGTAGAATTTTAGTTGAAGATACTTGAAGAGTAGCAAGAGAGGAAGATCAGTCAGATAGTCTTTTGTGATGGACTAAAAATAAATTCCTAAAAGGGTTTTTTATTGAAGAGAACCTTAGCAGAGCTAGGATTTGAATCTAGCGCTTCTGATTCCAAATTCAGTGTTTTTTTCCATTTTACCACCCTCCCTCTTTTCAGAGATAGAAGCAATAAGATTTTGGTGAATTCTATCTGCATGCTAGCCTCTTATGGAACATTTTCATTTTTAAGATTTTTATATTTGGATATAAATACACCCTGAGCCTATGCATTTTTAGAAATAGTGTCTACAAAGGCAAGGTTTGTATGACAAAGAATGAGATCATAGGCAAATACTGCTTTTGGAAGAGTAGCTTCCCATTCATTATTTTATGAGGGATTTTTTGGCATTCAGATACAGAAATCTGGCAAGGACTGTTGGATATGGCCAATAGGAGGAGCTCAGCTCAGGTTATTAAGATGGTGGGATTTGGCAGCCAGCATCTAGTTTATTTGGGTGCCATTTGTGCTCTATCTGTTTCTTAAGTCAGTACTTTTTCATTCACTATCTCATTGCTATTGAGGACTTAAAACTACGACATAATTTAGCTATCTTTTCATTTCTGGAGCTGAGGAGGTAGTCTCAAAGGCAATACCTAGCAAGGAGAGTGTGGTACCATTCTGCTTTCTCATTTTTCCTTGACTTTAAATTCCTGGTAGGTGAGAACAATGTCACTTCCCTCTCATTTTCCAATTGGAAGCCGAAATTGGATGCTCCCTCCTCCTTATCAGTTTGCATTTTGTGCACTGGCCAGCCTGAGGCATTAATGGGAAATAAATATCTCATCAGGTAGAGGTGAGAAAGAAACCAGGCATGGAGGAAGGTCTGTGTGAAAAGGCATCAGAGTGAGATAAGATCAGAGCCTCGCCGCCTGCTGGCTCCAAAGTAGAATGCTTGAGATAGAGCTTATATAAAATAAAGTAGGTTAGAGTCAGATTCTGGAGGACCTTATGTACCATTTCATCCTATAGTCAGCTGTCATTGCTCAGTTGTTTCTGACTCTTCATGGCTCTATAAGGAGGTTTCCTTGGCAAGAGATATTGGAGTGGTTTGCTATTTTATTCTCCCCTTTATTTTGGATGAGTAAACTGAGGCAAACAGGGTTAAGTGACTTGCCCAGGATCACACAAATAGTAACGGGTCTGAGTCCAGATTCTAAAACAGAAAGATATGTCTTCCATTCTCCAGGCTGGAATTCTATCTACTGCATCATCTAGTTGACTCAATAAACAACAGGGAGCCATTTGAGTTATTTGTATAGGACTGTGATAGTCAAATGTATGAATTAGGAAGATTAAATTGATGACTGTGTGAAGTCTGAATTGGAAAAGGGAGAGATTGGAAGCTGAGAGACTGGTGCCATGGCTGTCTAAATCAGAAGTGAGGAAGGCTTGAACTAGAGTTATTAACAGGGGCGGTAGAGAGATATTAGACTTGCCAGTTGCTTAGAGGGAGTAAGAAGAATCAGAGACGACTATCATTCATAATAATTGATGCATCATGAGCAGTGGTCCTGTCCTGTCTTTGATCAGCCTTTTTCTCCTAATACTCCAAAAATATAATAGGTTTATGATCTCATCTCTGTGAACCTTCTTTTCAAATGATGCAAATCACTACCCATCTATGTTAGCCTATTCTATACTATTCTCCATTTCCTCTCTTAAATCCACCAGAGAACCCACCCAACGTGTCCGGGCCATTCTCACTCTCTCCTGACTTTGCCAGGAAATAAGTAGAACATGAGCTGTCCATCTGTTGTCCCTTGTTATGACCCATCTTATTTTTTTCCCAGTACATTTCTCTGGTGACATCTTTCATTCTACTTCTCTTTAACTCACTCGCAATGCTTTGCCGTTTGTTTATCCCCACCACATATTTGTCCTTTGCCCTTAGGGTAATCCTCATCATCACTTCTTTGGAGACTGTAATGTTCCATGACTCATAGGCATATAGCATCACTGGGAGAATATTGGTATTAAACAGTTCGGCCTTTGTTTCAGAGAGAAGTTTGTGGTCATTAAAAGAATCCTGCAATTTTCAAAACCAATCTAGACTGTTCTCCTCCAGTTCAATTCTGTGCCCAGCTCAGTGAACTCTTGCTCTCAAGTTACCTAAAAAAGCCTCCCTTTTTATGTTCTTAGAATTCATCACCAGTCTTGGCCTAATCTAAACTAATTCTGAACTAATATTATTCTTGCAGGACAATGCTACTCTTCTGTATCCATCTTCTCTGCCTTTTTTTAATATCTGAATTTGTTCTTGAGTGTCATGTATTTACATTAGCCTCTTTAGTCAGATCTCTTTTGTGCATAGTACACATATAAATCTTTGTTTAGCTGAACTCTTCATGAGATTTAATTGCCTTTATAACATTAGAATTTTGTGCTTGAGAACTTTCTTCCTTCTTGAGCTAGCTTACCTTGTATAATTTTAGACTGTAAGATGCTGTTTCCTCTCTGAATTTTCTGAAATCAGCTCTCCCTGATCTAGTGTATTTAATAGTCTCTCCCGGATCCTAATAATTCCTCTGAAGATTCTCACCATTTCTACTTCAGCAAATAGTTGTTTTTTTTCTTGTTGGTGAAAATTATATCCAGAATAGCAGTTCACTTCATTGCTTTTTCTGCCTTTGAATAATGAAGTTATCGTTAAATCAAGAATACATCAGCCATTGTTCAGTGCAGAGAGAGAAAGAGTGTGAAGTCCAACATTTGTCTGGATAGTTGAAGTCCCCCATTATTGTTCTGTCATGTTTATTGCATGTTTCCCAAATTAATCATTCACTCCTTTCATGTGGCATGATGGCATATAGTATATTCCCAGTATAATATTGTTTTTCCTTTCATAGATCCTAACCCAGATCCTTGTCACTATGCCATCCAATTCTAGTTCATGGATTTTCTTGCATTGGTATATTATTAACACATAATGCTATTTTTATTTTTTCTTTTCTCATTACCTTTACCAAGTTCTGTGGTCTAGTAGTCCTTATTCTTTCTGTCCTCGGCTTCACATTCTTTCCTCCTCTAAAGGCAAAGCTTTTTCAGATCCTAATTATGTCTTCCTTTTGATACAGTTACTATTATTTCAAAGAATATTTCATATTTCCTGCTAACTTGGAGAGTAGATAGATATTTCTCTAGTTCTTTCAACTTTTCCTATGGTAATGAGACCATCCTCTAGTTTGCTCCCATATGACTTTCTTGGCATTGGGAGGAACAATGCATTCTTGAAAGTTTACTGAAAATTACCCATGGTCTTCATATTTGCTGAAATTGAGACCCTCAGTTATTTGTTAATCATGTGATTAATTGTCATGGTAAACTGTTTGCTGTGCCTGATCACTGAACCAAGGGGGATTGGTCAGCAGGAGCTACTAAACAAAGGTTTCCTGTCTTTTCCCCCAATAAGATACTATTTATTTTCTTGCTTAACGTCATTTGATTCTAATTAGATTTCTGCCAAAACTCAGATACAAACAAAAATTGTTTTCAGTTATCTACAGAAAGACTTGTATAGAAATCCAACTTTAACCCTCTGAAAGAATAATAGCATTTAAAATTGGAAAGGATTTTAGAGATCATTTAGTTCATTTTATAGGTTGCTCATTGGATAAAGAGCCATCCTTGAGGCAGGAAGGAGATCCTGGATCAGATCTGGCCTCAGACACTTATTAGCTCTGTGATCCTAGGCAAAGTCACTTAACCCCAGTTGCCATGTCCTTAACTGCTCTTCTAAACTCATACTTATCATCAATTTTAAGACATAAGGGTTTTTTTAGAGAAAGAAGAAGGCAGAAGAGGGGGGAGGAGGATGAAGATGAAGAGGAAGACAAGGAGGAGAGGAAGAGCAAGAACAAGAAAGAGCAAGAACAAGAAGAAAAGAACAAGAACAAGAAGGAAGAGAAGGAGAAGGAGGAGAGGAAGAAGAGAAATTTAGCCTCTGGGAGGAAAGTGACTTTCCCATGATCACACAGGTAGTAAATGACAGAGCCAGGATTCAAAACCAGGTCTAATGATTCCAAATCTAATATTATTTCCACAATACCAAATATTCCAGTCTCTTCTTCTCATTGTTGAGATCTTTTATCTTTGTCTTGCATCTTTGTTGTCAAAAGGTTTTTATCACTGAACTGAATACCAACTCAGTTTTCATCCAATTGTGTTTAACATACTGGTAGTACAACCAGGAGTAGATGTTTAATAGGTTGTTGAAGATGCAGAATTGGAAGTACAAATATCTTGGGGCTAGATATTGGCAGACTCTGACAAAAAAAAAAACAAAACAAAACATTTTACTTTATGTTTACTAAAAAAATTTATCTGCCTTTTCAATAGAAAGCTTAAAATACTTTGCATATATAACTCTCTTCTTGACCCCCAAGTTGTTGACTCTGTTGGCGTGTATGTGTGTGGGAGGTTAGTGTCACAAAACATTCAATTCCAATCCTTTTGTCACTAGTCTTTACTCTGTCCTATTATTGGTGATTCTAAGCTTTGCTCTCAAAATTGGCTAAAATCCTTGAACAAGGAGAGCCTGTAAATAAACACCCACTTAAACCATCTGGTCCTATAACACATACAAGCTATTAAGCCTCAGTGCTATGATTGTAAAATTAAAAACAACAACAACAAACCAAATAGATTCTTGGATAGATAGCTATAGCTATATGGATAGTTTACTTGCAGAATTTATTTTTTGATTCAATATGTTCCTTAGTTTTATTTGCGAATTGCTCATTAGTTCCTAGAGTTAGAAGAATGTCATATTAAAACCACATTGTTACCAGTTTAAGATCATTCATTTATTTACTAAGTCTACTATGCTCTAGGCAACATACTAGATTATATGTATATACATATATATATATATGCACAAAAATAAAGCAATACTGTTCTGCTGAGGAAAACTAACATGTACAAAGAAAATCAAATAAAAATGCATACAAAGGTATTTCTGGGGGAAAACCTTACATCTGAGGTGGAATCAGGAAATGCTTCTTGTATGAAGTAATGCTTGAGTTGGCTGAGCTTCGAAGGAACTAACAATTTTATGAGGCAGAAGTAGGGAAGGAGTGCTTTCCAGGCTGGGAGGACAGCCTATTCAAAGGCATAGAGAGAGGAGATGGATTGTTATGGACAGGAAATAGCAAGTAGGATGGTTTGGCAGATACATAGAAAGTATGAAAGAGTCATGAATGGTAAACCTGGAAAGGCAGACTGGAGCAGGAAAGGGGCTTCAAATGCCAAACAGAGAAGTTTGTATTTTGTGAAAAAGACAATTGGGAGCTACTAGCCTTTTTTTTTTACTTTTAAACATTATTTTATTTGGTCATTTTCAAACATTATTTATTGGAAACAAAGATCAGTTTCTTTCCCCTCCCCCCTCCATAGCTGACATGTGATTCCACTGGGTATCACATGTGTCCTTGATCTGAACCCATTTCCATGTTGTTGGTATTTGCATTAGAGAGTTCATTTAGAGTCTCTCCTCAGACATGTCCCCTCAACCCCTGTAGTCAAGCAGTTGCTTTTCCTCGGTGTTTTTATTCCCACAATTTGTCCTCTGCTTGTGGATAGTGTTTTTTCTCCTAGATCCCTGCAGATTGTTCAGGGACATTGCATTGACACTAATGGAGAAGTCCATTACATTCAATTGAACCACAATGTGTCAGTCTCTGTGTACAATGTTTTCCTGGTTCTGCTCCTCTCACTCTGCATCACTTCCTGGAGGTTGTTCCAGACTCCAGGAATTCCTCCACTTTATTATTCCTTTTAGCACAATAGTATTCCATCACCAACATATACCACAATTTGTTCAGCCATTCCCCAATTGAAGGGCATCTCCTCATTTTCCAATTTTTTGCCACCACAGAGAGCGCAGCTATGAATATTCTTGTACAAGTCTTTTTCCTTATTATCTCTTTGGGGTACAGACCCAGCAGTGCTATGTCCGGATCAAAGGGCAGACAGTCTTTTATTGCCCTTTGGGCATAGTTCAAATTGCCCTCCAGAATGGCTGGATCAATTCACAACTCCACCAGCAATGAATTAATGTCCCTACTTTGCCACATCCCCTCCAGCATTCATTACTTTCCATAGCTGTCATGTTAGCCAATCTGCTAGGTGTGAGGTGATACCTCAGAGTTGTTTTGATTTGCATCTCTCTGATTATAAGAGATTTAGAACACTTTTTCATGTGCTTATTAATAATTTTGTTTTCTTTAACTGAAAACTGCCTATCCATGTCCCTTGCCCATTTATCAATTGGAGAATGGCTTGGTTTTTTGTACGATTGATTTAGCTCTTTGTAAATTTGAGTACTTAAACCTTTGTCAGAGGTTTATGTTATGAAGATTGTTTCCCAATTTGTTGCTTCCCTTCTGATTTTAGTTACATTGGTTTTGTTTGTACAAAAACTTTTTAATTTGATGTAGTTCAAATTATTTATTTTACATTTTGTGACTCTTTCTAAGTCTTGCTTGGTTTTAAATACTAGACCTTCTTGAACAAGAGAGTGATCTGATCAGACCTATTCATTAAGAATATCAATTAATAACTGTGGAAGATAGAAACCAACTAAGAGGCCATTGTGAAAGTTCAGGGAAGAAAATAACTCTTTTCATTTTCATTTTTATTTGTTACTCCTATCTTATAAAAAAAGACTCTTACCTACCTTCTGTTTTAGAATCCATATTAAGTAGCAAAGAGGGTGAGGCAGTTGAGATTAAGAAGTGACTTGCTCAGGGTCACACCAGCTAGGAAGTATCTGTGGTCAAATTTGAACCCAGGACCTCCCATCTTCAGGACTGAATCTCTATCCACTGAGCTACTTTGCTGCCCTTTGTTACTCCTATCTGAAAAATTCTTCTATTGTAGGATATATTGACAAGAAAATAATTTCCTTTTAATCTCTACTTTGAAAATTTGGGGGGATCTGCAAATAATGTATTGAAGTTTTTCTTCCCCAGCAACACTGACCCAGGGAAGGAGAAAAAAGTTCAAATGGTATATGTTTAACATTTTCATTTTCATTTTGCTGGATGGGACATTCTTTTTTGTAGTTAATTTCCTTGACAGCTCTTAGTGCTTATGGATTAGGTTCTTTATATAGTTCTGAAGAGGAAATGAATATAGATTGGAAGACTTCATTCAGGTGACATCACTGAGGAGGGTAGGGTGAGTGGCCCACTGTCTGTACTGTAGGGGGGTGGGGAATAATACATTTCCTTGTGGGTAGCTGTTGGAACAGACTGGTTAAATGCCCAGAACCCAAAATTGTCAAGTGTGATGAAAACATGAGCAAAAGAAAGAAAAGCAGTCTCTCATGCTTTGTTCCCTCTTCCCAGTCTTAGCCAGTCCCTGTCTCTGGAAGTAATAAGACTGGCCTGAAGAAGCAGAGAAGAAAAGATCATTCAGAAAAATAGGAAAACAAAGGAGGAGAGAGAAGGGGAAAGAAGAAATTTAAGGATATTGTATAGGTTAGTCTGCAGCCCTTTTTCTTGGCTTAGAAGAAGAGTGAACTAGAAAGCTCTTCACTACCTCTTAGTCTTCAAGAAAGCCTATTCCTGCTTTGGAAATGTATGAGCTTGTTTCTCCTCCTTGATGATTAACTCAAGGAGAAAAGTCCATAAGGAGTATTTAAATGACGATATCATTAATAGCTTTTAGAACTGAATTATTCTCTCATCCCAAGGAAAGGCTATCAATGAAAAGTGTTCATATTAACAAAAGACCAATGTAGTTTTTCTCCTGAAAAGAATGTAAAGGAAATTAACTGTTTAAAAATTCCAAATGGAGGGGGCAGCTGGGTAGCTCAGTGGATTAAGAGTCAGCCCTAGAGACGGGAGGTCCTAGGTTCAAATCCGACCTCAGACACTCCCCAGCTGTGTGACCCTGGGCAAGTCACTTGACCCCCATTGCCTAGCCCTTACCACTCTTCTGCCTTGGAGCCAATACACAGAAGGTAAGGGTTTTAAATAAAATAAAAAAAAAATTCCAAATGGTGGTGGCCCATTTGAACACACAGAATCTATGAAAAACAAATTTATAATATAAATTCATATAGATTTAATTCATTATAGTTTAAGGCATAATAATGTGCTAACCAGTCATTGAAGGTGTTATGTGGAATGGGTATGAATTCACAATAGAATCAGTATCATTGACTTGGGACTAGAAAGGAACCCAGTTGTCACTTAGTCTAGACCCTTTGTCTTTACAGATAAGGAACTGATAAGGCTAAAGAACTTACTGAAGGTCATACAGGCATTAAGTAACAGAACTGAGATCTGAATCTATGTCCTTGGACTCCAAATCCAGCAGTTTTCCCCATTGTGTCATACTTCATTCCTCTTAAGTAGTAAGGTTTCTGATTTGGTATATTTGGTAATATTTGTAATCTTAGCATAACATTAACATAACTTGTTTTGCAAATCATGTAGAGAAACATTATGTTTTTTTATATGCATGTCTTGCCAGGATTTTTAACAAACATATTACTTTGAATGAAGAATCTAAGAGAATGTTCAAAAAATGGCCCAAAGCTTCCCAGCTGTGTGACCCTGAGCAAGTCACTTAACCCCCATTGCCTAACCCTTACCACTCTTCTGCCTTGGAACCAATACACAATATTAATTACAAGATGGAAGGTCAGGGTTTAAAAAAAAAAAGGCCCAAAGGTTACCACATCCAAACCCAGGAGCCCAAAGATGTCACATGATTAAAGCACCATAGCTTGATGTTCTTGAGCCAATGCAAAAACTGCTAAAAACTGTGCAAAAAAATAAATCTCACCTCTTGAACAGTATTATTTCCTGGAAGTTGTCATGGTTTGTCCTGTGATTGCTATCCAAGAAAGGGAATGAAATTAATTCAATCACTAGTTTGTTTTACATCTAAACTGTCACTTTTCGTGCATGGTATGAGAAGTAATGAAACAGGATACTAGTGTTTCCTTTCAGATATTAAAATTATAAATTCACCCATCAAAATGATGGTGCCAAGTAATTTTTAGAATGTGTTTTTAAGTTCTTTGAGTAGGCTAGGGAAAAAGTGATCAGAGTTATTATGGAATGATATATTTTAATGAAGATTAAATACTGTGAACATCTCGGTAAACTGATATTTCCCTGTATATTTCTTCCAACTGTGTATTACTTTTAACTGTGAGCTTTATGGTGGTTTATTTTTAAACCTAATTCCTGCCAAAGAAATGATTTTTTTAAACACAGTTTTGGGGTGATGTGTAATTTTTAACCCATTGTTAATATTGACTCCTGGAAAAAAAGCAGAGCATGATAGTTTCAAAGAAAACTCTATTAGACTCAAAGCTGACAGTTATTAAGCAAATTCTCTCATTATCAGCAGAAGCAACAAAAGTTTAACAGCCAGGATGCCACCCTGTAGAAACTTATAGTCCAAGACAAATAGGACAATATTGATAATTACATTTGGAGACAAATTGTGTCAAAGAAAACTAAAGAAGATTTGTTGTTCAGTAACTTTTCCTTAGCAAACAGCATGCTGGCTTTAATTCTCCTTTAATTTCCCTCTCTAGTTTCAACATAGTAGAATCTGGCATTCTAAGTAAAGTAAAGACTCTTGGGCAGTTACAATAACAAAACACCCTTCCTTGAACTTTTAGCTTCAGGAAATGTTGAAACTCTTGATACTAATCAGGTTTTCACCTAAATAAGTCAATGTAGAAGGTACTACAAAATTTTTATTTAACCCATTACTGCCCAATATTTAATTTTAATGGTCTATTTTTTTACTTTCTGCATATGGAACAATAGATAAAACTCGTCAGCCAAATCAACTAGGACATAGAACCACAATATGGTTTGACCCACTCTGCCTAATCTATCTGGACATAGTGTAGCTAGATTAACTGTGCAGTGATCCAAACTGATGGTTAAGACATCTGATTTCACCATGTTCCAGTCCAGTTATTTTGCTATTTTGCTAAACACCAACAACTTCAGAGAATTTTTTTTAATGCATGGCACATTTTGGATGGAATTTAAATGTAATTTTGGAATATGTGTTCTGAATTTTTAATGTACAAACACAAGGGTATTTTATTATTAGCTTTTTTTTTTTTAACTAGGAGAATTGCTTTCTTTTCCTCAAAGGATTCTGCTAAGACTTGGTCTAAAAACTATTTTCCCAGAGCACCAGATGAAAAACATTTGGTAAACTAATTAAGTCTTTGTTAGGGTTAACTTTTATTTCTGTTCAGCCTTTTACTTAAACTAATCAAATTATCTATGACTTACTGCATAGGAGTCAAATAGAAGTGATCTATGTTTTGTTATATATTTTATTGTTTTGTTAAATATTTCCCAATTGCACTTTATTTTGGTTCTGCCTCACTCAGGAGTGTTGCAGGCTGTATTTTTGACACTTCATTTTGGCTTAGTATATAGGAGTCAGAAAGACTTTGGTAAATACTCTGCCTCTGTCCCTACTAGTAGAATAAACTTTTTGTGTGTCACCCAGCGCTCTAAGACTTAACTACTAAGTCATGGAGGAAAGTACAAATCTTTGACTTGTATCTTTGGGGGAAAAAAATCACAGATATGGTTAACTGAAATGTCATTGAGGTATTGAAGGGCTCTCTAATTAGTTTTTCCACTCTAAGCACCAAAAGAATGAGCTGTCCAGAGAGCACTCCCTAATTTCTAGCCATTGTGAAAATGCTGTAATGGTGATGATGATGATGATTGACATATAGAAAGTGCCTACTGTGTGCCAGGCATTATGCTAAGTACTTTACAAATATTATCTCATTTGATTGATTTGTACCCCCAAAAAAACCTGTTAGTGCCAATCTATTACGCTGAAATATTCCCTAATAGTGGTCTGCCAAAAGCAGTTTGGGGCCTTGGCACTCTGGGTTTTGATCAGACCAACCATCAGCATTGTAATGTCCTAAGTACAAAGCCTACTAATTGAATTTCATTCACCAGAGCTGAAATATAGCATCCAAGGCAGAGAACACTGTCGGCTATTTTTTATGAGGCCCCAAGTCGAAAGTCATTTTTAAAATGTGAGTGATGCAATTTCTTGTATCTTTCATTTAATATGCTACTCAGTAAACAGTGTTTCAGATTAGTGTATTTGTAATTTAAATGAAGACAATACATCAGGTTGAGTCAGAAAGAAAGAAGAAGTTTAAGAAATGATTGATTCCTCTTTCAGTATTTTCCTCAATTTAAAATAAATAAATAAAATGGAGGGGAAAAGAGATATGTGTGGCTTTCAGGGGGCAAATATACACTATTTTTAAAACTAAAGCCAGCCACAGTGACTAAATCTCTGTTTTCTTCAAGCACACTAATAAATTCTGCCTAATTCATTTTTTATTCTCTCTTGGGGTCTGCTTGCAGATTTGCCTCAACAAAGGAAGCATCATGTTACATCTTTTAAATAATTGATGGCTTTCAACCATGCCAGGTTGAAGGAAATTCTGAAAATAGGTACTGATTGAGTAAATGCCCTCCTTCCTCTCTCCCCTTTCTCCACACTCTTTATTCCCATCCCTTTTTAGCACCCTCGATGCCGACACTGCCTTTTGCTGTGATATTTGCCCTCTTGGTGACTGGCAGCTGCCGATGATGTCATCCAGTCTTTGGAGCAGCCCAGCACTTAGCAGCTCTCATTTCATTCATTTATTTATTTATTTGAGAACGGGGAAGCTGTTAATTATAAGCTGTCTGATGTAACTAAGAGCTCTTAATAAATCATCAGAAATGTTATGCCTTAATCACCATCAGAAGTGGTTTGTCTGGATTGTAAAAAGTTGGACTAGAAGCTAGCTAGTTACCTCGATGGTATATTAGGGAGCTTTTTCCCAGGGTTCTTGTTCCTTTGACCTCTTGCATTGACCAACTCTAACAGTTCCTATAGTTTTGGGCACAATGTAAGTTATGGCAGCTCCAGTAAAACCATCTTCCTCTTCGAGAGGAGTGTTGGAATCTGACACTCATCTTGATGGCATTAATAATTTTCAGAGAAATAAAATACCTTTATTTTTTAAGTATATGTGTATGTGTGTATACATATATACAGTTAAATATTTTATAATCACATTAAAAATGTTAATATTCATTTTAAAAATTTTGAATTTCAAATTCTCTCCTTTACTATACCTCCCTCACCCTTTGAGAAGGCAAGCAATATGATATCAATTATACACATGAAGTCATCCAAAACATTTTTTGATATTAGTCATGTGGCAAAAGAAAATGCACAAACAAAAAACTCCAAGGAAAATAAAGTGGTAAAAAATATGCTTCAATCTGCATTATCAGTTCACTTTCAGAAAGGTTTTTTTTTTTTTTTATCATGGGTCCTTGGAATTGTCTTGGATCATTGTCTTGTTCAGTGTAGCTCAGTCTTTCATGGTTGACCATTCTTAATATATTAGCAGTGTGTACAATGTTCTCCTGAATACCTTCAGTTCTTTCAGGGAAGGGAGAAGGAAGGAGTTTCCTGTTTAATTAATTTTATTTGCATGCCTTCTCTTATGACCTGCTAGTAGCTGCTTTCAAGAATCCCTCTTGCCTAGACTTTGTATTTACTCTTTTTTAAGGGTTCCATTAGACTCTGAGCTCCTTGAGAACAGGGATTGTTTTTGCTTTCATTTCTTCAGCATTTAGTATAGTGCTTGGCACCACGTGGTGGTGGTGTTCAGCCATTTTTCAGCCCAGCCCTGTCATTGTGTTGTGACCTCTTTAGGGTTTTCTTAGCAATGATACTAGAGTAGTTTGCCACTTCCTTCTTCGTATCTTTTGACAGATGAGGAAACTGAGGCAAACAGGGTGAAGTCACTTGCCTAGGGTTACAAAGCTAGGAAGTGTCTGAGGTCAGATTTGAATTCATGAAGATGGGTCTTCATGAAAAGCACAGTGCTTTATCTGCTGTGCTATACCTAGCAAGTATATGTATATATGAATATAGGTAGCAGGTGATTAACATGTTCATTTGTTTGTTGATAACTTTTTTCTTTACCAATCCTAGATTTTTCCTTTAGATACTACACCACAATGGGGCCAGCAACATTATCTTTGGGGGTCCTAAAGGATATTAGAAAGATAGTAGAAGGAATGGTATCAGACATATGGTTCCTTCAAGGTGACTCAGTGGATTGAGAGCCAGGTCTAGAGACAGAAAGCCCTGAGTTCAAATTTGTCCTCAGATACTTCCTAGCTATGTGACCCTGGGCAAGTCACTTAACCCCTATTGCCTTGCCCTTACTTTGGAATCAATACACAGTATTGATTTTAAGTTGGAAGGTAAGGGTTTAAAAAAAATACCATATAGTTCACTCCCCAACCCACCCACATATTCTCTGTGTTCTCTCTTTCCTTTCAATGTACTGATATAAATATTTGTTGATTTTAATGTGCTTTCTCTCCATTTGACTGCTAGTATCTTGAGGATAAGCAACATCATCACTAGCTATATATATAATATTCATAAGATATATTAAATTATTATTATACATAATACCTAATACAAGTTTATGCTTCCTGTGAGTTCCCAGTAAGCCTTCTATGTCTCTAAAACTAATTTATTCTAGGAATGCTTCCTCTTGACCCTCTCACAATTTTTCTTCTCTGAGTCTTACCCCCCCCAAAAGCACGAACCATCCTAGCTATAGATTAGTTAAGCAGATATTTGAGTTCTATGAATCTCAGGCAAATGGAGGTATCCTTGTCTTGATAAATAATCAAACTCAGTTAAATACACCTGGTATATGGCAACTAAATAGAAAAGCTGAGGTTTTCCTTTCTTCCTCTCCATATACTTTACCATGTTATTGTACCCTAAAATTACATACATATCAATATGTAAAAATTTTTCCTTTCTGAATTTTTGCTTCTATTCATTTACCCTTCTGAGGTGCTCTATTTTATGCCTAAAGCTATGATGATGGGGAAAATCTCTCACATTCTTTTTTTTTTTAATTAAAAAACCCTTACTTTCCATCTTAGAATCAATACTGTATATTAGTTCCAAGGCAAAAGAGCAGTAAGGGCTTGGCAGTGGGAATTAAATTACTTTCTCAGGGTTTCACAGCTAAGAAATATCTGAGGTCAGATTTGAACCCAGGATCTCCTATCTTGAGACCTGGCTCTCAACCTACTGAGCCACCTATCTTCCCTTGACTCTCACATTCTTTACTCTTAAACCCCATTTTCCAACATATTTCTTGCCATTCTTGCCTAAACACACCTTTGGTCAGTCAATCAGCAAGCATTTATTAAGGGTCTGTTAGCTTCTATGCACTGAAGTTGATTAAATTTGAAAAGTTTTATAATGTCCTTCAGATTTCCTCCTATCCCCTCTGCAAAAGATATGCTGGTTCATAAGCTGTCATTATTTTTAGGGTGGTCTTTTTGCATGAATATTGCACTTTAATATGACCAAATATCTTATTAAATGATTCCTTTTGAATGTATGATAGGACCAATGCCACCCAATTCCTCTAGCTGCCTCTATAAAGAGAATCTAAGACTCATTCTTCCATTTAGCTCCAACTTCATTTTATCTTCAGATTTCATTTATGGTAAGAATGCCATAGTTGATATTATTTAGTTTCTTCAGTAGTCTGCCCACTTGGTTATTGTATAAGGATCTCACATATGAGAAAAAGTTCCATGTTGTTACAAATGTATACAATTTTAATTATATTGTATGTTAAACAAGTCTTTGTGGGATGGGATAGTCTGGGAACTTACTACCATTTATAACTCATTCTATGGGAAATTGCATTCTACAGTGCATCAATATATGGCAAAAAGGCACCCCAAAATCACCAATAATATGTCCTTTCCCTTCTTCCCCTTCTCTGTAATTCTTGATTACTGTAATCCAATTCTTGGGGGAATTGGAAGATGAAGATTATTCAAGGAAACAGGGTAGGTAAGAGGCAGATATATTTATGGAGACTTTGGATTCAAGGGAGATATCTAGTTCTTGATTGCTTATCTTTCACTACATCCCTGATGCTGAACTGAAACAGTCACAAACCAATGGTCTCTTAGGATCTTCTTCCTAGACTTCTTTCTTCTGATATTTCTCCAAAAAACTAGAGAATACCTCACTACTGCCTCTCCCGTCCTCATCACATCACTGGATGCCTGACACATGATTTGAAGAAAGCAAGTATTTCAGAAAGGACCGTTCCTTCTCCCAGTGTCAATGGGCATCTTCCTTCCATGAAATCACCTGCCATTTGTATATATCACATCGCATGTTCCAACAATGAAGAGTAGCAGTGATTGGCGAACCCATATATGTTTGGAGCCCAAAGAAGAAATGACCCAAATAATTACCATTATGATATAATAGTACCTTGAATTTACAGAGGGCCTTTTCTTAGATGACCTGAAGCAATTTATATCTTTTTAATGTTATACAGGGACAGTTAGAGGGCATAATGAATATGGAACCAGATCTGGAGTAGGGAAGACCTAAGTTCAAATATGGCCTTAGACACTTCCTTATTATGTGACCCTGGGCAAGTCACTTAACTACAGTTGTCTAGCTCTTGCCTCTCTTCCATCTTAAAATTGATACTAAGACAACATAAATGTTTTTTAAAATGTTGTTACACAGTTCACTGTCATGCAGCAAGTGATCTCAGGTTTCCTTGGCATCAGCAGGATTATATGGATGACGTTACATATAGATGAACTATTTTTAAGCAACAGTTCTGAAGTAATAAGCATAAGAAAAGATTCTTTTTGTGTAAATCTTTCTCTTACATTTATAAAATTCTAAATATTTTATAACCAGCATGAATAAATTTTTCTCCTTTTCCTTTAATATCAATTGAAATTACATTTATATACATTTAATATCTCATACTGTTTCATTATGTTTCCAATGTAAAGATGCTAAACATATCCTGTGTGCTTCTCCAAAGAGAGATGACTTTTGTATTTCCACCTATTTCATTCTGTCCTTTTTCCCATTATCTATCTTGCCTCTCAGCTCTCTAGCTACCTGCATATTCTCTGCCCTGATTAAAGACTCTTGTCAAGTTTTAGTTTATACAGGGTGGTAGGCTGTGGGGCTTTCATACTTCTCTTGCATAATCATTGATTTTTTAAAATGCCCCTTGTTTTTTTTATTACTTTTATTAATGCTTCCATTTGAACAAATGATTAAAACATTAGTCAGGACTTTTTGAAAATTATCTTTTCTGATTTGCTGCTTTGAAAAAGTTTAAGAAAGGAAGAATTGCAACCTCCATTTTATATAATTGTTGTTTTGCTATTTAACCTTCCTTCTCTCTTAAAAAAAAAGGAAAACAAAGAAAAAAACGTGGATTTGAAGGTCTGCATTAGTGAATACTGTTAACAGGCCCCTCATAGAATCTTCTAATCACAACATGGAACCCTCTTTGAAGCACTCACTCTCTAAAATACACAGTTACCACAAGTAGGCCTCAAGGGTGTGATGGAAAATGGCCTTGTGCCACTTTGCTAATTAGTTTTCCCACATGTTGTACTTCAGGAATCGTGCGTGTATTCACCAAGCTAATCCGTTAGGGGTCTATCAGCTGCTCTTTTGGTAACAGGCACCCCACTGCCAGGAACTGAGCGTAGAGCTCCCCTTGACATCAAAGGGATCCCATAGGTACTCTGAAATGTCAAAAGGATCCCATTGGTACTCTGAAATGTCCTCATTCATGAGAGAAAAGGTGCAGCTGGCTTTGAGAAGGCAGGCTTCCCTTAGGAAGCTCTTTCCCTGGCCCTCTAGTTTTAAAAATTCATTTGTTTAACTCTTAACAATGGAATTATTTAAAATAGAGACTTCACACATTTTCCTAAGCAGAATGACTGACCTTACATTTTTTTCTTTTATCAAATATTGTTGGAAAAAAATAAAGGAAAAGTGCACCTAACATCGGAAGAAATACATAAATTTGGGCCAAGTATATAACAAATGAAGTCCTTTTGCCCCTCTGATCAAAGAATGGTTCTAAAAGTTATAAATGGGGATTATAATGGAATATACTTAGAAACCTTAACCAGAGTATTATCTATAAATAAAAGAGGAGCAGAAGATTAATAAAACACATAAAGTTTAGAAGGAAGAAAACTTAAAACAATAAAGACTGTAGCTTATTTTGAGAGTTAAAATAGCCCTGGATATGGATATAGGAAAATTTAAAAAAATCGCTAAAGGCAAAGTCTCCATTCAAAGTCATATCTATTAATGTGTACTTAACCCTATTGCCTAGGAGATTTTATTAAATGCAGTGGCCAAGAAATTGACCTCACTTTTTTTTTCCTTTTTTGGTTTGGATCCGTGCTCCCATCACATAAATGAAGAGAGCTGGCGATTTACTGGTTCATCGATGAAACAATATTATATTATGAAGATGTAAGAAAAATTCCTGTGCTCACCTTGTTGAAGTTTGAAAGGTAAGCTGCTCCCCACTAGATTAAGCTTTATCAGTGTATTAAGAGGCCAATATATCATTGTGCCATATGACAGATACAATATTTATCAGATTATCATTGAAATGGTATCTATGATAATCACTGAAAACTTAGTTGTCATCTGTTCAACGTCCTATAATGTAATAGAAGCCACTTACTCAGGAATAAAACTCTCTGAGATATAGAACTAATTTAAGTGCCAATTTATTAAAACTATGGGAACTAATTTTTTTTATTTTAAGAAGTTTTAGTATAATATTGAATAGTCAGGCAAATAAAATGCATTGAGTGTGGTCAGCAGAAATCATTCAACTCCATGTATATTATTAGCTTTGACTTTCCTAAACCTGTTTCTATAGAAGCAAATATTCTACTTGTGTTTCTACCAGGCATTAGGGTTCAATGGTATTTCTTTTATATGGGGGGGGGGATTTGAAAGGGGAAGGGGAATGCTTTGAAATGAAGGAAAATGCTTCTTTTCTAAGTTCAGTATAAGATAACCTCCATAAAGTAGCCTGGAAAAATTTTTGTGGTCATAGGCAAACTTTCCAAGGTAATAGGATCTAAAGCAAGAAATCTGGAGACCTAATCCAAACTCTTTATTTTATAGATGAAGAAACTAAGACCTGGAGAGATAAAATAACTTTCTCAAGGTCACTCAGGTGGGAAGGAACAGAGATATGATTCAAACTCAAGACTTCTGACTCAAAATCCAGTTTTTTTCCTCACACTGTTCTGCCTGCCTCACAGGCTACTGTTACTCTATTTCTCCTTTTTCTCCCTATCCCTCCCCAGATGAAAGATATAAATGCTTTCATTTTGCCAGAGACTGAATAAAATATCCATCTACTCTCCAGGGTATTGAATTCTTACCTACCTTTTTTTCCTTTTCCTTAATCCTGTGGGAATGGGTACATTTGGAAACAAAAGTATGTAGTGTCTAGCTTTCCTGGTTACCATGAAAAATCCTCAATCTAGCCTGACTGTCAAGTCATTATGTATGCAAAATGACAGTTTATATTAATATTATTCAGTTTATTTTTAAGCTCAGGCAGCATCGAGGCACCAGTGTACCTTTACAAGCTTACATACTATGGACACCTTTAAGATGCTCTCTAAGGAAAAATTAACATTTTCTCGGTACCATTCATTAAATTATTGTTTCATTTTGCACTGTCAGACTTTTGTAGTTTCAAAAAGTTAATACCATCTTCTAAAGTTTTATTATTTATGACTGGCTCAGAAATTGGGAAAACCCTCTGTGCCTTTATGTAAAACTGTCAAGTTTGGGCCAATTTTCATGCTGTTATTTGGTCCCAATGTATCATCTACTATTCTTCTCTGTATGGAAGCTGAATTTAGATTAGGATCATATGATTTAGAAATAGATGAATTCTTAAAGGTTATCTGTTCCAACCCTCTCATTTTACCCATGAATAAATTGAGACCAAAAGCTATCCAATGGATAATAAATAGAAGAATTGGGATTTGAACCCAGATCTTCAGACTCCAATTATTGTCCTTGCAACTTCAGTTTTTCATTCTTGTCAGCTAAAAGTGTGGCTTGATTTAATAAAACCTTATACCTGTTTTGTGTGATAATGCATTTATAACCCAGATTGAATTGCTTGCCATCTCTCAGAGTAGGGAGAGAAGGAGGGAGAGAGATAGTTTGGATCATATAACTTTGGAAAAATTATATAGAACTTTATTATTACATATAATTGGCAAAAAAATTAAAAAAATTTTAAAAAGAAAACCTTATTGCCCAGATCTAAGACTTATGTTCCCTGTAAAGTTATCCTTTGCTTTATAAAGGAATTCCTTCAAATAACAGATTCGTAAAATACATTAGAGGATGATTTTATTTTTTAATGAATATCCATATAACTTTTTTTTTAAAACTCTTACCTTCCATCTTGGAATCAGTACTGTGTATTGGTTCCAAGGCAGAAGAGTGGTAAGGGCTAGACAATGGAGGTGAAGTGACTTGCCCAGGGTCACACAGCTGGGAAGTAGCTGAGGCCAGATTTCATTCCAGGTCCTTCTGTCTTTAGGCCTGGCTCTCAATCCACTGAGCTATCCAGCTGCCCCCTCCTATAACTTTTCAGCTATTGTATAATTTGAGCTAATCATGCCCAAGACAAGGATTTTTAAATTAGGAAGTTCACAAACGTATTTGTAAAAAAAAAAATTGACAAATGTATTTAAATATGATTGGTTTTCTTTTATTTTATGCACTTAAAAAGCATTATTTTGAGTTGAGCTCCAGCAGACTTCCAAAGAGATGCCTTTGATACAAAAATGGTGAAAAAACATCAATATTAGAGGGTCTGATCATCTGACCTTCGGGGAGTGGTAGAGTAGAAAAGGGCACAATAAAACCAAACCAAATAGAATTCTGATTTTAGCATATTAAAGGCATTAAGGGAGTTAAATGGGGATAAATTTACATCTTATGGACAAAATTTGCTTTCCTGAAGTCCTTTAGGGAGTTGATTTTTGTCTTTAGAACCTATAAAATATATGACTGAAACCAGTGAAATTTGAGACTTGGAAAGATAAATCTGTTTCTTTGGGGGTGGGATGCATTGTGCATTATATACATAAAATGAAGGTTTGCTTTGATCCTGACTATTAAAAGTTTATTTTTAAACTCAGACTGGGCAATAGTCCAACAATGCTCTTTCTCTACTTCATATACTGAGTTTCAAGTCCCCAGCCAGCCTGAATGCAAGTAAGCAGTAGGAAGTACTTGAAAAGTACAGTCTTGATGGGTGCTGAGCTTTTTCTCCCCTTCCTCCCCTCCAGTTTTGAAATTCAAATTGAATGCAATTTTCAGCTCATTTGAGCCAGAATATACTGTTGCTGAGCTTCGGTGACTCTTAAATTCAAACTCACAGGAGAAAACAGATATCATCTGTCACAGAGGGTGGGAGAAAGAGCACTCCCCGCATTTTATTCATGGGAGGCAGGGCTGAAGTCACTAATTCCAACATCTCTGACTAATAATCATTCACTGGCAAACTAATCACTTAATCAATGAAACCTTCATGAGACCCATTTTCTTCAGTTTGGCCTATGTTTACTTAAAATAAAATTGCTTAGATCTCTTTTTGTATTATTTGTATTTCAATATCTTATTACAACCCAAGATGGACTATAAAGGCAATTTTTGTTTCTGCTCTTCATGACTAGTTTCATATCCTTAATGTCTTTGTCAGGGATGCTTATTATGACTGAGAATTAGCTGAAAGCTGAAGGATTTATAAGCTGGTTATTTCAGCCCTAAACTGGTTGGTTGGAAAATACTCTTATTATTTATGGAAAAAAATATTTTTAAGTATTTTAAAGTATGTAGATGGATAAGAGATATATAGTCAACTCTCAATTATCCATGTGTTGTTTACTCACTTTATGGATAATTCATAGAAAATTATTCATGCCAGAATGGCTTCCATATGCCTCTGCATTATTGGGGAATCCTTTCTCCCACTATGAGTTGTTGTGTGCTTTGGGAATACAAACTAATTTTAATATAAATGTCAGCAAATCATAATTAGGAAGGTAAATTTGCTGAGGGGAAGACACGATTTAAAGTAATTGATCTTTGGATTATCTGATGTTTTGTATCGTATCTATTGCTGCTCCTCTCCATTAGTGTGCACAATCAAGATTTGACAACATTAGCTTATGTTTAGTTATTGTCACTATTTTCTATTCTCTCTATTATCTTGGCCCTAAAATTTAGACAAGTATTTAAGGATTTTTTTCCTTTTTTCCCCTTCTTCCTCCTTACCTTGGACTTTATGATGTTGACATATATCTGAAAATTTAAAACTGGTGCTTAAAATCATCTGGTAATATAGAATTCTTACATTTCTATGATTACATTAATACCATCCATTTTCTTTTTTTTTTCATGTTTTTCTCCACCTTTTTGGGAAAAGTTAAATACTATATTATAAAGAGATAGAACTGATAGCAAAACAATTCACTTTAAAAGTATTACTGTTTCTAATGAAATTATTTCTTAATCATCATACCACACATTTGTTGTTGTTCAATCATTTCAGGCATGTCTAACTTTTCATGACTCCATTTTGGGGTTTTCTTGGAAAAGATATTGGAGAGATTCATCATTTCCTTCTCCAGCCCATTTTACAGATGAGGAAAGTGAAACAAACAGGGTTAAATGACTTGCCCATAGTTAGTTAAATGTTTGAGACCACATTTGAACTCAAGTCCTCCTGATTCCAGGTGCCACTTTGCTGCCCTATGATACATTTATACTTACATGTTTAAATATATATATGTGTATACAGTATATATTTAAACATTTGTGAAAATGTCACAGTGGCAACTTTAGGATTGCTATTTTTCACAGTAATGGAGCCATTAGCCAGTTTATTTTTATAGAGGACAGTCATTGGTAATGGGATAGATAGATAGATAGATAGATAGATAAGATAAGATAAGATAATACCTGGTGGAAAACATTTATTTCATTTCCTTTACAAGACATTATACCTGACAGTCTATGTTATATAAATAATTAAATTAAATGAGTTAATTAAGTTAAGTAAACTAGAAACTCTAGAGAGAGGTATCGGGACAATAATGGAGAAGTTACCAAACATTCTTGTTTCATGGAGCCCTTAGTTTTGCCATAATTTTTTCATGGTGCTCCCAGGGATTGGCTGAACTTTAGCATTTAGCAGAAGATATCCATTGACTGTGTTTTCTGCTGAAACTTTCAAATCTCCTCATATGCCCTTGTGAGTTTGCTATAGGCCATTATCACAGCACACCATTTGGGAACCATGGGCACAATGGATAGAAAGGACTTCATTTCTAGGACAACCTCAGTTCAAGACCTGCCTCTGACTGGAATACTAGCTGTATTCCATCAATTCCATCATCTAATCTCTCCACTCAGACAGCTCTCTTAAGACTATTAATTGCATGTCAACTACTGATATACATTGGCAAGGGGAATCATAGAATCACAAAATGGGAGCATCTGAGAGATAGAACATTCTTCCCCAGCTATCTAATCTGTTTCATCTATACAAAAGGTATAACTACTATAACAAACCCAACAATTTATAATCCAGACTTTCAAGAAGGCAAGTCAAGGCATTGCATCCTGTGAGATTTAAAATGGTTGAGGTCTTAAACTGTAGTGATTAAAATAGTGGAAGATATAAATTGTGATAGATATAAGAGAGGGTGAGTAAATTTGACTGCAGAAATATGTTTCACTACAGTGTCTTGGGTTTAAAATCAAATATAAGGTGGTCACCAGGGAAATATATAACAATTATTCAAATACCCAAGTCAATTGTGTTTTATAGAGATTTTTAATTAACAATACAATGAGTAATCAAAGAAAGAGAGAGAAAGTAAGAAAGGAATAAGTATGAAGGGCCTCAAGCCAATATGGCCTAGACCTGAGTCTTAAAAGAGAAATCAGTCAGTTTTTTAACACTCACCACAAGGTCTGACTAAACAAGGATTCTAGTAACACCAGGCCAGTTCCATATCAGCTGACTTCACCAGAGAGCCTTCCAGCCAGAGACTGTTCCAAAGGGCCACTCTCCAGAGCCTCCAGAGGGACAGAGTCCCCTTAGAGGAGCTCCAGGGAGACCTCCTTAGAGATTATCCTCCAAGAGCTTCCCTTCTCCAGAGCCTCTCTCAAGAGATTCTTCCCAAGCGATCCTCATCAGAGATTCTCCAAAAGGAATATATATATCTCCTCAAGAGATTCTGCTTTTTCTTATATAGCGGTTTTTCTCTCATGTCACCTCCCCTAAGTCCCTACATCTACCAATCACTGTAGACGCTTTCCAAAGGACTGCCCATCTGAATTCCTGCTAAGTCGACAAATCTCCTCAGTAAGTCTGAATCAGAAAAAATGCTGCTGTGTCGACCAAGATCCTCAGTAAGTCTGAACAAGAGAAAACACAGCTGAGTCAACTAATCTTATCAAGAGAAAACTTGCCCGACCCTTTTAGGTACCTAGCATCTCATTGTATCAATTCTAAAAACAGGCCTGGTTCAAAGGACTCCTTTCCCCACCATAAGCATGGATCCAAGTACTTTCTTTGTTTAGCAAGGAGTTTTCTCCCCTAAAGCAGTCTTAAGTACGGGTGGAGTAGAGGTCCTCCCTTTTCTGATCCTGGCGAGTTCTCACATCAAAATGGGAAATGTTTCTCAGTAGGGAATTTGTTCCAATTAAGAATTCCCCAATGGGGAAATTTTTAACATTCACAAGTCTGAGAGATTTCAAGATTTACAATCCCCCCTGATGATCATTGGGAGACTAGTCTCCTCATTGATCATTTAACATAATCATTTTGTAATACTAAATGCACCTCTAACTATAGATATACACAATATTCAATTTTCTAAGAGGGATTAGAATAGTGAGAGAGGAAATAGAAAAGAAAAGAAAGCAAAACCAATGTTTTGCTAGGCACATTGACAGAAAGCCAAATTAGGGGCAGTCCCTTTTGGCATAAATGTGTACATTTACAATAAATGTTCAATCAAAGTTCAGTTCAATCAATCATATACAAAGTTCATTCTTGATTTTCTTGATGAAGTGTAGGTTTTTGGCATCTTTCTGCAACAGTTCATTCTCTGGATATAAAAAATTCAAGCTTCTTTCTTGAAGATCTTTTCTAGAACAAAAATCAAAATCTCGAATTTTTATAAAAGTACAATCTTAAATAAAAAATCAAAATTCTTGGATTTTTATAAAAATACAATTTCAAACAAAAAATTCAAAAATTCTTAGATTTTAAATTAAAATACAATCCTTAGATAGCTCAAATTATTAGGAAGTTCTCTCCCACCCTCTAAACTTTCCCCTTTTTGACTTTTACCCTTTATTCCCATTTTTGTCCCCTGGAACTAAACAGAGCAAGTATAATCCTTCCTCCTCATGAATGCCCTTTAGGAACTTGAAGGCAGTTACCATGTCCAATGTGACTCTTCTGTTCTCCAGACTAAACATGCCCACTTTATTCAGCCATTCTTTGTGTCATGGATTTAAAGCTCTTCTTCCTTCTGGTTAAACTCTTCTGGGTACTCTGCATTTTGTCGATGGCCCTCTTCAACTATGGTGCCCAGAACTGAACACAGTTCTGTAGATGAGGAGGTCAGATAAGGGCAGGCAGAGCACAGGGATACTGTCACCTCTCATTCCTGTCAACTTCTCTTAAAACAGTCCAGGATCACCTTGGCTTTTATGGCTGCCTCATTATCACTCAGTTAGGACTCATATCATATTGGCAGTACACTAAAAACACCTAGATTTTTTTCCTAATCATCTACTATCTAATCAGGTTTCATTATTTTTACACTTGTGAAGTTGATTTATTGTACTCAAGTTGAAGACTTTATGTTTATTTCTATCAAATTTCATTTTATTAGATTCACCCCAATGTTGTAGCCAAGGGGTCAGAGAAGTATAGCCTAAAGGCCAAATTCAATCAGTCAGCTTTTTGGATATCCCTGAGGTAAGAATGGTTTTTACATTTGTGAATAAAGTTGGATTTGATCTGAAAGTTAGAGTTTGCTGAACTCTTGAGATTGTCAAGATTATTTCACATCTTGAGTCTTTTATCCACTGTGAGAACTATCCTTTCCAAATTTCTATCATGTTGAATTTGATGAGTCTTTAATCGAGGCATTCATAAAAATATCAAACAATACATGCTAAGTACAGATCCCTGGGGTACTTCCCTAGAGATGTCCTACCATATTGGTATTGAACCATTAACTCTTTGTGTACAGCTATTCAAATAATCCTAAATATTGCTGATTGCATTATTATCCAGTACATATTTCTCCATGACAATTGTATGAAATACTTTATTATGTATTTATACATGTATATAGAATGTATAATTGTATGCATTTGTACATATATAATTATAATTATATATAATGTAGTTGTATATATAATATGTAATGTATAAATATGTATATGTATAATGAATTATTATACATTAAAGCTTTGCTAAAACTTAGGTAAATTATATCTACAGGATTTCCCTCATCTGTTAACTTAATAATCCTATCATGCTCTGCTGTGTCTTTCACCACTTTGCTTTTTAAACATTTGCCAATGATTTCATTAATGATTCATTCTTAAATTTTCCTAGGATCTTGTCATGCTCCATTTGCAGATTATTTCCTCTTTTTGAAAACCACAACATATGTCCTTTTCAAGTGTTTTGGTGCCTTTCTTGTCTTCCATGATCTTTCAAATATCATCAACATTATTTTGGCCATCACCTATGCTACTTCTCTCTCAGGGACCGATGATGTAGTTCATATAGGTCAGTTAACTTAAATTCATCAAAGGCAGCCAATTGTTCTCTTGCTGTTTCCTTACTTATCTTGGGTATCAACTCCCTATTAGTCATTTTGATTCTGTCATTTTACACATAAAGGTCATTATCCTTTTCAATTAAAATAGAAACTTAATAAGATTTGAACAACCCTGCCTTCTCTCTGTTGTTAGTTATCATTGTCACATCCACCCTAAGCAATGTTCCTATCCCTTTTTGACCTTTGTTTTTCTCCTCAAATGTTAAAAATAAAAACCCTTTTTATTGTCCTCAGCTTCTCTTGCCATCCTTAGCTCATTTTAAGCTTTAATTTTTCTGACATTTTGTTAGGAACATACTTTACTCATATTTATCTTCCCTCCTCTGGCTTTGTTTCTGTTTTCTGTACCTTTCATTTAAAATCTAAGTTAGTATGAATGATATGGCTATTCTCAGAAATACAATGATCCAAGATAATTCTGAAGGACTTTTTATGAAAAATGCTATTCACCTCCAGGAAGGAACTGATGGAGTCTGAATGCAGATTGAAGTATACTATTTTTCACTTAAAAAATGAATGAATGACAGACCTAAATAGTTAGAAAACTTTAACTATTCATGGGCAAAATAAATCAGAGAATAAAAATTACAATACTAAAAAATTAATAAAAATTTAAGTTGGTTAGTGAGTTCCTTATGCATTCACATTTTTAAGACAAATTCCTTTTTTATCCCTCTTTGGAATGTTTCCCTTTCTGTCTTCAGTTCTTCCATTCCCCCTGAACTGACTCCCTCTGAAGCATTTTAGTCTATGAAGAGCTAAAATGCCTTTTTTCTGGACATTTTGAAGTGATCTTTTCTAGAATATAGGGTATATGTCAGACTATAGTCAGATTTCTTTTCTTCGGTCATCAACAAGGTTTCCATAAATTCCAACCTAGAAACCAGATTCTTCCTCCTAATGAAATTCATTTCCAGAAAAGAATTTCCCATAGTTGCTTCATCTACCTTTAAAGGAGGAAATTATCACGTGGGTAAGTAAAGAAATTATTAGCTGCCCTAAATTTGGCATAGGGAAAGCTTTCACAGATGTCTGGATAATTGAAGTTTCCTATCACTAATATAACATGCCTCTCTTTTATAGGCTTGTCATCTATTTCCTAAACTCCTCATCTAATTTTTTTTTTTCTGTCCAGGTGGTTTGTAGAATATGCCAATGACTAACTCATTTTTGTTTCTCCCTTCTTAGACCTTCATTCCAATATTTTCTCTTTTGTTTTCACACACACACATGCACACACACACACACAAACACACATTCTAGATTCTCTCTGATGAATATGGTTTCTTAATCTACATTGCTATCCCACCTTCCTTTTTTTCTGCTTGTATCTATGTAGTACAATGGATAGAGCATTGAGCCTGGAGTCAAGAGTTTAATCTGACCATAGACACTTTTTAGCTATGTGATTCTGGCCAAGTTATTTAACCTCTGTGTGCTTCAGTTTCTTCATCTGTAAAATGGGGATAATAATAGATAACTGCCCAGAGTTATTGTGAGGTTCAAGTGAGAGAATAATTGAACAGTCTTTAGCTCAGTGTCTGGTAGTTGCTATATGAGTGTTAACTTGTCATCATCATCATTATTATTAGCTATTTTGAATAAGGTATATCCATTCAGAGACATCGTCCACTCATGGGTTTTAAGACCATCACATCTCTATGATACCAGTAATACCAAGTGATATTTTGCCTTGTAATCTCTGGTCCCTCTTGTTTGTTGCCTGAACTTTGGCCATTTGTGTTTAGCTATTTGAAGCTAAAGATTTTTACTACTGCCTCCTTTTTAGGATTATTCTCCTGTGAATTCCTGCATATTTCAGCTGGTATTCTTCATCCTTTGTGTTTACTCTATTCTATGGTATCTAATTTAGGGAATATACTTGAACAATCTTCTCCTCCTCCATTCTTTTCAGTTCAAAGCACTTTTAATTAAATTTGGAAGACATCCTGCAGACAGATTCTTATTGGTCTTTCTTAGGTATATACTTCATCTCTGGCCAGGAATCTGTCAACCCTATATTGTAAGCTGTGATCCAAAAATCCAAATCTCATTATCATATACTACCTCCTTAGCTCATGTCCCAAATTTATTTTCCCACCAGGAGTTCTCTATATCAGTGAAATCACAGGTAGGAGAATTTGTGAATACACATATATACATATACACATATGTATATATAGAATGAATACCCAATTATTAGCATCCCTTTCCAACATTATACCATTATTTTTTTAAAAATCATATATACATTGTAGTTTCTCTGCCATATGCAAAAAAGACATAACATACTAGAATTTATCTTTTCTTTTTTTTCTTTTTTAGCTTAGTGAATTGAATTAAAGTTGGGCCAAATGTTAAAATGTTAGACCTGACATCAGAAAGACCTAAATTCAAATGCAAACTTGGATATTTATTGGCTGTTATGTGCCTGGGAAAGTCACTTAACCTTAGCCTCAATTTCCTCATCCATAAAATGGAGATGATAACACCTACCTCCCAGGGTGGTTGTGAAGATCAAATGACGCAATAATTGTAAAGCACTTAGTACAGTACCTGGCACATAGTTGGCACCTGGGAAATACTATGTGAATACTAAGTATTATTATTATTATCTAACACTGTACTAGGAGCTATGGAGTACCATATAGTACCAAATGATCTTTTCTAAAGGGAACTTTCATTTTAATTGAAGATGGGAATGGGCTACAAAGAAAACTTGCAATTAAAAAAATTAAGTGGTGAATTTAAAAAATTAGTGATGAAAAAACAATAAACAATCTGAATAGGTATAAGATATGACAGAATTAATGCTTATATAGTAAAGTGATTGTGTTGTGTGGACAATTAGAAAAAGGAATATGTATAAGAAGACATTGTGGTGCTGGGGATAAAATAAAGGATGTAGAAATCAGAAGAGGATCCCCTAGGCTTATGGAGAAGTGAGGCTTGAAGTAGGCTTTGAAGGATGTATAGGAAGGTGTCAAAAAAGAGGACATGGGACATTCTAGCAAGGAGGACTAACATGAGCAAAGGTGAACAGAGGTAAGATGTGAGAGATGGCTCAAGAATAAAGAGGTGTTGTCTAGAATGGAAAAGTAGTCTAGGCATAGTTCCTGATGATAAGATGCTTAAAATCTTGTTGTAGTGCTATTTTTCAGGGACAAGGAGAGACACAACTGCCCTTTATCAAGATATATTTCCTTACTACTAATCCAAGTTTTTCATGGGGGCCATGTCTTCTTCTTTTTCTTTGGCTACTCTAGGATACTCCAGAATTAATTTTACTAAAATAATATTCAGCCTTATTTCATTCCTTTAGCTTTCTTTATGAGTTCTCCCTTCTAAATCTCTCATTGCCTTTGGAACATTTCCTCTAAAATTTCTCAAATTTGAAATACACATATCATGCTTAAATATATGGAATTTTTGTGATGAGTGATTTGTCACTATCTGCACAGGTATATGATTTCTGTCTTTTTTAAAGCCAGTTATGTCTGTAATATTTTTGACTAGAGGTTTCTACCAGCTGCCCTATTTATTATCATGCTCACCTCAGCTACAGAACAGCACAGGCGTACGTACTTCCTTGAACTGGGTTTGTGTTGCCATTAAGGCAGCTAGGTTTTGTTCCCTCTCCTATAGAAGCTCAGTACATTGGTCCTTTTCATGTTTCCTTTATGTGTTTGGCTGAAATTCCCCAGATCCTTGAATCGCTCTCAGCAAAGCCTCCTGTCTGTCAGTTTACTAGACCCCTCTTAGGCCAAGTAAGCATTCATAACTTTGTTCTCATTCATCCTCCACCCTCCGTGGTGAGGTGCTTTTTCTCTGGCCCTTCATTATATTCGATTTGAGGATAGTCTCCCCCACCAGAAGAACCATAGGATAGTCTCTTCTTATTTTGCTAGTAACATAGAAAAATGGAGATTTAATTTTGAATGTTGTATATAGGTTGTGTACCTAGCACTAATGAACTATCTACAAAGTTTCAGACACGATTTTAGATTTTACTCTGCCATCAGAGGGGAGACGTATTGGGTTATGGCTGGGATTGTGTTTGAAATTAAAAGAAGAAGGTTGCCATGGCTAAGCATATAGTCTTTTAGTAACCATAACCACTTATTTGAGAATTTCTCTCTCGACACTAATCCCACAACAAGTTGCATCCCAGTGAGACAGAGTGGCCATGAAATATAGTAATTGGTGCTGTGTTTAGCTATTCTTCTTGTAGAAAAAGCTAGGTTAGTGACAGCATGCAGCATTCAAAATTCCTCCATGTACTCCCGTTACTTATTTGCCAGGATGAAAGCTCCCTTCACTTACAAAGCCCTCTTGGCTTTTTTGTCAGCTACCCTGCTACCTTCAGATCCCCCCAGGGGAAACATTATATGCTACTTCCAACATCTTGAGCTACTGTCCCCAGCATTAAGCGAAACATTATCCATTTTTTCCCCCTGATCTCTAAACTATTACTGGTTTGCAAAGTCACTCTGCAGCCAGAAAAAGAAACCAGATCTTTTTACTAGACTTATAACCACAATCCTAAAAACAGTAAAAATCAAATTCTTTCTCCCCTGCAGGGGAAAACAATCAACCCTTTCCTCACTGTCAAAAATTAAATACATGGAATATAACCCAGTGGAATTGCTTGTTGGCTCTGGGAGGGGAGAGGGAAAAGAGGAGGGAAAGAACATGAATCATGTAACCATGGAAAAATACTTTAAAGTAAATAAATAATTTAAAAATTAAATACATGTAAACAAAGATATTTTTATATAAAGGGTGTGTCATGACATATGTGAAATTATTTCTAGTTATATATTTCCATATTCCACTTTTGAGAGCCTCTATTTACATTATTATCACCTGCTTGTGTTAGTTACCTTCTTCACCTTCAATAGATTTGAGTCAGCTGTAGCATTCCTTTGCCCAGTGAAGAGTAGTGCATGTATTCACTTTGATTCCAAGCATTCCATTCCTAAGGTAGCCACAAATCTGTCTTTCACACCTAAATCATATTTTGTTTATTCATTTAGAATTTTTGTAATAAAAGAGTGCTAGAGCTGGGGTTTGAGAAGAATATGAGGAATAGGTAGAAGCAAAGATTGCCCTATAGTGAGAGTTGTTTTTGGTTTGCTATTTAAGAGTTGGTTGTATGCATAATCCAGTGGAATTTTGTATCAGTTCCAGGAGGGGTGAGGGAAGAGGGAAAGGAGACAATATAAATCATGTAACCATGGGAAAAAATTAAAAATAAAACTGTGCAAAAGTTGGTTGACAGAAGCAGCTAAGCAATTCAGTGGATAGAAAGTAGAATAAGGAGGACCTGGGTTCAAATGTGGCCTCATTTATCCTGGGCTAGTCACTTAACACCAATTGCCTAGCCCTTACTGCTATTCTTCCTTAGAAGTGATACTTAGTATTTATTCAGGAGTAAAAAAAAAGAATTGGTCATCTTGGAGGCTGGTGTCATCAAGGAACCCCAAGCATAAAGCAGGGGACCTATTTTAAAAGTAACAGCAATAGAAAGAGGTTGTCTGAGAAACTGGGGTTCATGTGCACTTTTTTTTTTGTTTGAGTGTAGCCTTGATAAATGTGGCTTGATGGTCTTTGGGACTCCCATTTCTCTGTACTTGTCTTGAGATGCTTCACATGTTATATAGGACAATAGCAATGAAAGGCTTTATTTTAGCTATCATGCCTGTCATAAAGCCAATAGAAACTCTTTCTATTGTGTATGGAATACACCCCATGCCCATAGTGCTTGACAAAATGGTGCCTCGGTGACCTGGAAATTTTGTTTGCTCATAATCTTCTAAATAAAAATTTAAAAGAGAGATGAAACCCAGGAAACTTTCCAGTATGAGAGGAAGGGTAGACAATGGTAAATATACACAAATAAGATAGTCTTGAATACTGTACCCACAGTGCATAACTTAGTTTTGAGTCCCGTCATGTCAGCTGGTATTGCACTGCAGTGTGCCAAAGTCACATTTGTTCTGTCCTACCTACAAACCCAGACTGGGACTGCAAATTGTATCAACAAGAATGGCATGACATTAGCTGTGCGTATATTTGCAACACTCTTTGAATTGCCATGGCAACAATAGTTTTAATTATGGAGAGCCAAAATGATAACTTGTATATCAGATGTGGCTCCGTTTTCCCTGTGGACAAAACTCTGATTAGACATTTGAGAGAAGCTTTGTATGCGGATTTTCCTTCCAGGCTGGATTTTATTATCTGCTTTCCCAGACAGCTTTTTTGCTCATGGTAGGAACCAAAGAAACTAAAGTATTGACTGAAGGGGCTGCGGACAGTGGCCTTCCATTCAATGAACTGGATCATTTGTGTCCAAGGCAAACTGGTGCAGTAGTCACTTGGGCATATAAGAGCAGAGAGCTCTTGCTATTAGGGGCTTCTTTTGGCTTCCCCTTTCAATCAATAGAAATCTGAATATTATACTAAAAACTTGCATGAAGTATCATCTAATAATCATCCTTAACCATGTTCAAGATTATGCTGGAGGAACAAACGAATCCCTCTACTGCTTTAGCAGCCATGGAAATTCATAGAGCATATCAACAGTCAAATCAAGGTTAGAGAGCAAATAATAATAATAATGTTTATAAAACAAATAAAATGCTGGTAGAGGGAGTTTCTTTCCAATGAGGTTTTACTCTCCTCTTTGTTTTTCAGTAGGATTCTCTTCCTGAACACCCCTCTAGGTTTAGGAGATCCTATGCCATATTGAAATCTTTCTGGGCTTCTTTATTCTGAAAGATGTGGCGAAGCTAAATAATTTTCCCTGTAGGTAAACATAAATCATTGTCTACCTTTCCTGCTCCTTGAGTAGACCTTTTGATATATTCATTAATTATGGCCGCTGTGTGGTGACATAGTGATGGCAGTTGGGCAGAATCACCGCTATGAGCTTCCCATCAGCAATGCCCCCTTTTCTGAAATTGTAGTCGAATGATACAACTCTGGAATAAAGAAGCCCTCCTTTTTTATGCTTTGCCCTGTGTAACTGCAGGGAATGAGGAAAATACTGCAGAAAAGGCAATGGTCTTATTGCTGGGTACAAGAGAAGAGAGAGGTTAAATGAAATCATGGTGGGGTGATGGAGACCCTAAAACACTCTGCCATCACTCTAACCTCTGGCAGATGTCTCCAACCACTAGTAAAACCTAGGATGAGACCTTGGAAATCAGCCCATTGGGTTTGCTGACTTCAGTAATAGTTCAGTTCATCAAAACCTTCCTTTTCGAGGGCATGTTCAGGCTCATCTTTAGAAACAGGGATCACATTTTAAAATATCTTTGCCATATTGAAAATATTAGTACTGTCTTGTTTAGTTTTTTTACCTTGACAAAACCCACTTAATAAATGTTACAATTTCAGTTGCTGCTTGTCTTGATTCCACATTCAGGAAACCGGGCAAATATGATTTTGATTTTGTTGTTATGGGCAGTTAATTAAACCTTTGTATGAAAGCACTGGGGTTTGGATTCTTGTTTGTTAGTTTAATAAGATTTTATGTTTAGAATGGTACTGCAAATCTGTCAGACTTAGCTTTGCTGCATATGTGTAGCTCTGTGCTTTGAGACCCTTGAAATGTCTGTTTTTAGGACATCAGCAGGGGGCTAATGAAAAGGCTTTGTTGATTTTAACGAATTGCAAGCCACTGTAGCCAAAATAAATATAATCTGCTTTTTGGATTAGTTGTCACAGATGATTTTACCTACTAACCGTGATTAAAGAACCCTAGTGGACCAGAAGCATAGCTGCTCTCTGGTGACTCTTGCTAAAATAGCAATAAACAGAAGTAAATAAAGACTTAGGGCATTAGTTATCTTTAATAAACAATGACACCCTGTTTGCAAGCAGGGAAAGGTTAGAGGGAGAACAGGAGGAATTGAAGACCTACACAGTACACAGCAGTGTGACAAAAAGCAGCAACTATGTTAAAGAATGAAACATACTGTCTGGTGCTGCTAATATCATATTGCCATGCTTCATTAAGCAAATGTTCAAGACCTAGCATCTTCCCTTTATTTTCTGTTCTTCTATCCAAAGCTACTTCAGCCAATTGGACTCATTCTTGTTCTGTGCTCATCTTATAGTGGACCCTGGGAACAAAATTGAAATCTTGCAACTAGAGGATTATATTATGGAAATTGAGGAAGTGTAAATTATTTGTGTAATTATTAACCTTTTAGCTGAAGTAATTCCATCCAGATAATGAACAGAGGGCTAGTACCCTACCCTTCACAAAGTCTTTATATGTTAATGATAAGAATTACTTGTACCCTGCTGATATATTTCATCCCCAAATTTCTCCAAGAAAGCCATAGAGGAACCTACTGTACATTGCCACTTAAATTTGATCCAGGATACTGGCTAAGAAACAGAAAGGAAGATCAGTGGAATAGACTGGGGGAAAACGACCTCAGCAAGACAGTATACGATAAACCCAAAGATCCCAGCTTTTGGGACAAAAATCCACTATTCGATAAAAACTGCTGGGAAAATTGGAAGACAGTGTGGGAGAGACTAGGAATAGATCAACACCTCACACCCTACACCAAGATAAATTCAAAATGGGTGAGTGACTTAAACATAAAGAAGGAAACCATAAGTAAATTGGGTAAACACAGAATAGTATACATGTCAGACCTTTGGGAGGGGAAAGGCTTTAAAACCAAGCAAGATATAGAAAGAATCACAAAATGTAAAATAAATAATTTTGACTACATCAAACTAAAAAGCTTTTGTACAAACAAAACCAATATAACTAAAATCAGAAGGGAAACAACAAATTGGGAAAAAATCTTCATAGAAACATCTGACAAAGGTTTAATTACTCATATTTATAATGAGCTAAATCAATTGTACAAAAAATCAAGCCATTCTCCAATTGATAAATGGGCAAGGGAAATGGATAGGCAGTTCTCAGATAAAGAAATCAAAACTATTAACAAGCACATGAAGAAGTGTTCTACATCTCTTATAATCAGAGAGATGCAAATCAAAACAACTCTGAGGTATCACCTCACACCTAGCAGATTGGCTAACATAACAGCAAAGGAAAGTAATGAATGCTGGAGGGGATGTGGCAAAGTAGGGACATTAATTCATTGCTGGTGGAGTTGTGAACTGATCCAACCATTCTGGAGGGCAATTTGGAACTATGCCCAAAGGGCGACAAAAGAATATCTACCCTTTGACCCAGCCATAGCACTGCTGGGTCTGTACCCCAAAGAGATAATGGACACAAAGACTTGTACAAAAATATTCATAGCTGCGCTCTTTGTGGTGGCCCAAAACTGGAAAACGAGGGGATGCCCATCAATTGGGGAATGGCTGAACAAACTGTGGTATATGTTGGTGATGGAGTACTATTGTGCTCAAAGGAATAATAAAGTGGAGAAGTTCCATGGAGACTGGAACAACCTCCAGGAAGTGATGCAGAGCGAGAGGAGCAGAACCAGGAGAACATTGTACACAGAGACTAATACACTGTGGTATAATCGAACGTAATGGACTTCTCCATTAGGGGCGGTGTAATGTCCCTGAACAACTTTCAGGGATCCAGGAGAAAAAAAACACCATTCATAAGCAAAGGATAAACTATGGGAGTGGAAACACCGAGAAAAAGCAACTGCCTGAATACAGAGGTTGAGGGGACATGACAGAGGATAGACTTTAAATGAACACTCTAATGCAAATACTATCAACAAAGCAATGGGTTCAAATCAAGAAAACATCTAATGCCCAGTGGACTTACGCGTCGGCTATGGGGGGTGGGGGGGAGGAAAAGAAAATGATATATGTCTTTAACGAATAATGCTTGGAAATGATCAAATAAAATATATTAAAATAAAAAAAAAGAAAAAAAAGAAAAAAAATTTGATCCAGGAAAAGGAAGATTGGTTGATGAGACTCTCCAAGCTCACTTTTGTTAACTGCTGGCAGTTATATATATATATATATATATATATATATATATATATATATATGTAGATATATATATGTAGATATATATAAGACTTAAGAACTTTCATCATTTATTGATATTTCAAATCATACTGGGTAATGTGAACAGGGCATATGCTTTTCCTAGGGTCTCAAAGCATGTCATAAGGAGCACGTTTTCCTTCTACTTTCTAAGTTATAGATTATTGTTTTCATTTACAGATATAAAAATGTATCAAGGTTGTATCAATTGTATCAATCAAGAATGTATCAATTCAACCAAGGTTGAATCATATTAAGACATGGGCACCTAGATGTCATAGAGTCAAGATGACTGATCTTTTTGAGTTCAAATCTGGTCTCATATATTTATTAGTTAAACTGGGCAAGTCACTTAATTCTATTTGCCTCAGTTCCTCACTGGTAGAATAAGCTGGAGAAGGAAATGGCAAAACTATTCCAGTATCTTTACCAAGAAGACCCCAAAAGGAGTCATAAGGAGTCCGATATGACTGAAAATGACAGAACAACAACAAAAATAGAGTGGAAAAGTTTAAATACTATACCTTAATCTACAGACTATTACTTCCTGACAGATATGATGTGTTGCTGACATTTTCTCATTCCTAATTTATATGATTTGAAATTTATGTGTGAACATATATACATGTAAATTATAATAACTGATGTCTTTCTTGATTTTTGTAAAGCTTTTTTGACATGATATATTTTATAGGTTTCAAATATAGATTATACCATTATTTTTGTTTATTTAGATAAACAAAACCAATTTAGGGTATTTTGTATTATTAACAAAGGGAGAAATCAATTTGCATTCCTACAGAGTAATATAGTTTTTCTTAAATAGATCAATTTTGTTAACCCATTGTAGAAAGTTTCTAAGAGTGGAAAACTATTGCTACTCTTTCTTCTATCTACTTCATCCACTCTACACAGAAAAAAAAAAAAAGTATAGATTACCCCCTCTCATTTAACTGGGAAAATGCCTCGGTAGCCTCTTGGGCAGTGACGTCCTATAGCCAGGCTATATATAAAATTAATGTATTAGACCATACCTTAGGACCTTAGTCATTAGATAGTGAGGTTTAATCAAGGAACACTCATTTTGGTGTTAGGAAATTGAGCTTGAGTTTTAGACTTGCCACATAATAATCATGTGATTTTGAATCCCTCAGAGCATCAGTTTTTGGTCTTTAAGATGAAGATAATAATAGTTCCACTTTGTACCTCACAGAATTGTTGGGAGGAAAATATTTTGTAAATTGTAACACACAATTGAAGGGTGAGTATTTTTATGTGACCAAAGCTCAGAACCCATTTACTTTTCCTTTGTTCAGGACTTTTTAAATTTAAATTTTACTGAATATTCTAAATAGAATTTTACTATCAAGTGAACTTAAATCTAATTTTAACATGCAAGTCCTGTGGTTTTTTAATGAGATGTGAAAAAGTAAGTAGATATTATCAAATGTTATAAAATTATGCTTATAATAATAATACTAATATATATAATATAATACTAATAAGTGTAATTCTTCATAAGAGCCAGAGATACAAGCGCACCAATACTCTCTCTCTTTCCCTCTCACTCTCTTTTTCTCTCTCTCTTGCTCACTCTCTCTCTCTCCATCTCTCTCTCTCTCTCTCTCTCTCTCTCTCTCTCTCTCTCTCTCTCTCTCTTTTTCTCTCTCTCTCTCTTGTTTACTTGCCTTCCAGGTTTTCCAGGTGATTTTGCCATAATCTGATGGCAGGTATACATGGGTTATAGTCTGACAAAGTTTAATAAAAAAAAAATTACTCTACATTTTATAAAGAACTATCTTTCTAAAGTCAATAATTTTAAATGATAAATTCCAACTCTGTTTTCCAAGAAAGGGTCATTATGCCTGAATTTTAAAAATCTGAGTAACACAAATGTGACATTCTTAAGTTTTTTTTCTTTAAATTGTCATCTCCAACACTTTCTTTTAACTAGGAAGAAATCTACTCAGTGAATGATGCATGGCTTCAGTAGATCTTTCTGGAGAAAAAAAGGCTTGCTTCCATATATTTCTGAAGTTGTCATTCATAGCATTCTCCCCTAACAGAGGGCATAGTAGTGTTACATGATGCCAAAGACTGAATCTTGGGCTTATTAAAAAAAAGCTTAATGCAATCGTTCTATTCATTTCCCATGGAAGTCTACTGCAGGTGTCTAGTGTTTTAAAATCAAATGAAAGTATTATCTTATTATGCAGCTATATGCTGACAAGTGGGTGGAACTAAGCAAATATTTCATTCTGCTTAAAATTCAAATTAATGTATAGGTCAGTGCTATGGCAGTATAGAAGCACAATGAGACTCTTCTGCACAAGACTAATTCAAAAGTACAGTGTATTGCCAAAGAAAGGGTTCAACAACAGCAGCAAGAAGTGGCAAATTAGTATTTTATCAAAGGTTTTTTTAATTTGAATTTTTTTTAATTCACTATGTCAGTGTTAAGAGACATTTTTACTAGATTCTTACTGTAATGGTGTAAAGGAAACTAAATTTTTAAAAGCTGTGCCAACAGAAGGCAAGCTGACCATTTCTATGGAGGAACTTGAAAGGTCTGGATAGTATCGGAGTGACTAGCTTGTCAAAATTCAGAGAACCTCATCACCAGATGGATAGCTACTTGGTATTATTTATTTCTGACCATAGAACTTCAAGAAACACTCTACTAAGATGTTGTTGGCTTATGTTTTGCATTGTGTGGAGGAGAACCCACATTGATGAAATCACAGCTTTTTTCAAAGAATTAAAACATGACAAAAACAATACCTGTGTTTACTAGAAAACACTGTTAATCTAGCAACAAATTTACATTAGTTGATGTTCAAATGAACAGGTTATCAGTATACTCCACCTTTTTAAACCCTTTGCAATAAGTCACCTTTCAGCAAAAACTCCAAAGTGCTGTACCCAAACAGTCTATCTTGCTAGGGCACAAAAATGTATCATCCTCTGATAGATTCAATGTGCAAAGAGATTAGTTGTAATTCATCAAAGTCTTGATTTGGGGGGGGGGGGAAGTAGCTGAAACAGTGTGAATTAAATACTGAGACCTGATATTTCTCATCTTCCAAAATTCTGGCAACAAGCCTTTTTTTTTACAAGGATGGTATATCTCTAGTTTACAGATCCATGGAATTTCAAAGGTAGCTAGAACTGCAGTGGCAATCTAGTCTAACCCATATCTAAAAAGGAAATCTCACTAAAATATACCCCAAAATGGTCATCCAGCCTTTGCTTAAAGATCTCCAATACTGGGTAACTCGCTATCTACCACAGCTGTCCCTTTCAACTTTTGGAGACCTTTAATTATTAGGAAAGTTTTCCTCCCTGGCATGCTGCTTAGAGTTGCTTCTTACAACTTCTACCAGTAACAATGCCAATATCTTGGATTGTTTGCTCTAGACACTGGGGAATGAACATTCACATTGACCTAAGGGACAAGAACTTTAGCTAAAATGACATAAGAACTTCTACTTGGTCCACATGTCCTGTGACCGGGGGTTGTGTCAAGAGGGTTGGCTACTGAGCATCAAAGAGAACAGATTACTGTAGAGAAGAAACCTCCACCATTAGTAGGTTACAAGCCCTGTAGAAAGATTCTACTCATTCCCCATTCAATAAAGGACTCAGGACAGATCTAATGTCATGTTCCCTTTGGGCTACCATCAAGGTTGAGGGTTGGGAGGACTGGATTCTTATTCTGCCCTCTGTTGGTAAAAAAAAATAAAGAAACAACAACAAAAAAAAAACAAGCCTAAACTTTCTTTCACTTGACAGTCCTTCATAACTTGAACACAGCTATGAGGTCCTTCCTGAATCTTCTCTTCATCAAAGTTAACCATTTTCTCTGCCCTTTAGATAGTTTATATTTTATGAATTATCTTCCTGAACTGTGGCACTCAAACTATCCTCTTTTAATCTCAAGTACTAACATGAATAGGTAAATTTTAATGAAATCAAATACAGATAACTTTAAAACTTAGAGTAAGACACACTTAGAATTAAGAGACCTTAGAGATTGTCCAGCCTACTCCCTTGATTTCCAAAGGGGAAAAATAAGACCAAAAGAACTCAAGTGACAGATCCAGGACTGGAACCCAAATATCCTTCCTCCTTGTTCCCAACTCTTTACTTCACCCTTGATACGCACAGTATTTGGAACATTTAGAGCTGTACATTCAAATAAGATTTAATTTTCTGTGAAATGAACTTCTATAAAAAATTGATTTCATTGTACATTTATCAACTTTGCACAATTTCTAGTTGGATTAAAACAAATTAATGGGGAATTGAGCAGGGTTTAAAGAAGACAATATTCAGGGCTGAGCAGAGAAGTTTGCTGTTGTAAATAAGGAAGGTTTACAAGTCATAAGAAGTATATTCTCATACATGAGTAACAAGAATGTCAGAATCTTTTAACCTTAGCGATTATATATTAAATAATGAAATGCCTAAAGATCATTCAGACATTTAGCATTTATATTATCTTAATATGAAAAGGACTTTGGGATATAATTATCAGAATCACCCTTGTATATATTAATAATAGTTATACTCTTCAATATACCTTCTGCAGTGAAGGATATGAAATTATATATCTAAGAACCTTGAGAATATTTCAAATAAATTTTGGAAGTATGTTTCCTAAAACATCAGGTTTCTTAAGAGTAAACAAAATTAGCTCTCCCAGAAATTGATGTTTAGACCAAAATTCTGAATGCCTTGGTAGATTTTAAACTTGGCAAGATGTATTCTCCCATAATTTAAAAGTAAAGACTTTAAAGAGTTCATAAATAGAGACATAAAAGGCATTTTGGCATTTAACACAAAATCAGAATTTTGATGAACTAAGTGTAAATGAATCATAGACATATGGATTATATTTTCCTTAAAGTCTTCACAAGTTTAAAAATTGAAGGTTTGGAAATATGGCAAAATATTTTTGGGAGGAGTTTGAAAAGAGGATACATTTATTTTTTAAGTTGAATATCAAATTCATATCACTATATTTATACATAGTATTGGATTAGTTAACTTTTTATTCAGATATGAGATCTTCTGTTCATGTGAGATGGAAGTGAGCATTCTATATAGATGATACCAGTTCATTTGAAGAAAGCAGAAAAATCTTGTGGCATCTTGGTAGGGGTTCAATCTGAATACCTCTCTAAATAGTCAGGACCTGAGACAAGGGAGAAATTCCTTCATTATGTAGGGGAAAAAATGGAACTCTGCCCAGAGTTAGTGAGAAAAAAGTGAAGTAACAGAACTCAGGCAATGTTAAAATTTCTGCTCCTTGTGCCCTGTGTATTACAGTACAATGTGCATAAGAGACTACTCGTTACATGACCACATATTGTTATAACTAATGTTCTTTCTGGGCAAATGGCCATATAAATGTTTATATTGACATTATTTAGAATAATCAAACTAATAACTGATGATAATAAATTCCTGTCTTTCATTTGGGAGTTATAAAGTGAACACAGAAGCTTGAAAAAGTATACAGGCTTAAGTTATACACACACACAAACACGCACGTACACAGAATGTTGTGAACAGAGACACAAAACAAATGGTTATCAAAACAAATGAAACCTAGGCAGCATGCAGTGGTCAGGGAGAGTAAAGTGTACCCAGTAGACAGCACAGGGGAATGCTTGAAAGGATAATTTTCCGGAAAGTCCACGTTTGAAGTGATGTCATCCTTTTCATTCTCTCAACTCAATTGCTTCTCTGAAGCTCATTCTATCCATTCTGATGTGGAGCAAAAATGTTACATCAAAGGTTAATGCTTGAATCTAGGCTGAAAGAGACAGGCAAAGAGAGAAAAAGATAGTGGGGCATACATGTACAGAGAGACTGAAAGAGGGAGAGCACAGGGAAAGAGAGAATCACAAGTGCTAAAAGTTCTTAAAAGTAAAAGATAAAGGAAAAAAACAGTCTTCCTCCCCTGACAGATAGTTCAAAAGGTAGCCCAGAGTTTGGATCTGAACTGTCACATTGCATACCAATGAGGATACTGTCTCTCTATGTTTCTTTTGAAAGCTTTTGATGTTGCCTTATGTGGGAAAGGGCATGTGGTATGATCAGCATGTCTAGTCCATAAGACATAGTCAAACTCCTGATCTATAGAAAATAGCCCTTGCTGATTTCTTCTCTTATTGTTATCTTCATATGGTTAACAATGATGTTTTCCCCAAACTGCCTTCTGAGACTACCTTGAGTTCATCTGCCCTTACTCCAGAGATGATATCATATGGGAACAGAAGTTCAGATTTCATTTTACAAAGGTTTATAGGTTTGGATTAAAAAAAAACAACCTCAAACATTTTATTGGTTCTTATTTTGGGGGGAGATAAGGTTATCTCAAATCTTTTTATTAATTGATTATAAATGGGTGAAAGAAGGGGCAGGAGGAATAATGCATTCATTCTCCTGAGCAAAGGCAAAATGGAAATATATATGGCTACAATGTTCCAATATATTTTAGTTTCTGTAGCCATGTTGAGGATAAAATAAAGGCAGGATGGCCATAATGGAAGGAAGTCTTATTAAGAGTACTTTTGAGCAAAGACTGTATGACCATTTGTTGAGTGTATTGATATTATTGAGGAGTCCCTCTTTCAGGTTATGGGTTGGACAGGATGGCCTCTCAGATTCACAAAGGCAATGAGTCTGTGTGATTCTGTATTGCAATGATTGCTATACTTACAAATTTTTTAGTGAGTGCAAGTTCACAGGTCCTTACTATGTACAGAAGAATGTAGAATACTGGTTAATCCTATGGCTCTGAAAGAAAGCTTCAATCTCAGGAGCCAGCATGGGAGAATTAGAGCAAATATGGAATAATGCTGAGTGAAACAATATGTTTACCAGGGGGAATTTGAGGCAAGTACAAATATGGTGTTTACTGTGTGCAATCAGGCACACCAATAGATGATGGTGGTTAGGGCTATTTCTTATACTTTCTCTTTGCTTATAGTTTTCTAGGGAGCCCTATAATATTCAGAAGAGGATAGAGAAGGAGACTCCCAGAGCTGAAAGGGTGAGTTCCTGTCACTTGCCTGATGACTATACTTTTTATTTCTTCTGGGTGTAAAGTCTTTGTTGCTACCAACCAAATGACAAGTTACATTTGTGCATTTATAGACAAGCTGTTGGCTAGAGTTCCATCACTAGTACCTGCTTGGAACACCAAGAATGACAAATATAGGGAATTATACAGAGAGAGAAACTTGCAAGAAGTTTTGGAACATATTGCCTTATTAGTGAATACAGAAAAAGTTAAAGTACAAGAGTGTACTCTAAACTGAGTGTGTCATCTTAGAGACAAAACAATTTTGTTTTGAAAATTTTAAAACAACCTAAAATTATTGGAGTTTATGTATTCATGTTTATATTTATATTTACTTCTATTGAGAAAAGCAAGAATGTATGGAAAATTATAGTACTATTCATAACTTAGGAAATGATGTAGGGAAGTTATAATGTAAAAAGTGAATATATGAATAATTTTTTATTAAATTCCTGTAATGAAACCCATTTAATAATTAGTACCAAATATGCTGCTGCCATGCTGGACAAAGTGCATACAAAAACACATTTCTAATGTTTATGTGACCCTAGATCCCACTTGATTCTGAGACCATTTTTGCTCCTTTCTGGATTTGTTCTGTTATTTCATATCATCAGCCATCCAGAAATATGTTTCTGATCTCCTAGCAGCATATCTCTATTTTAAACCATATAAAAGACACATGAACTTATAGACAGAAGGACTTTAATCATGGCAGAAGAGGAAGGTAAATAATAAGGAATTGAATCAAATAACATACTCATTAAAAAATGGCAGTCACTTCCCATACCTCTAGGGAATTACACTTATATCTCTTTTATTCATTCCCTTTGCTTGCCCTCCATAGTAGAACACCATGAGTTAAGACTGGTGGCACTTATTGTGAAACTCAAGATTGGAAGTTACCTACCTTTTGAGTTTCTTTCTCTTGAGTCCCAAGGAGGCCTAAGCCACAAAATAGGATGCCATGGCTGGGCCATATAGTGTGGCCCATCTCTTCTGACTCTCACAGCCTTCTTGCTGGCCTTTGGCATCTATTAAGTCGTCTGGCTCTTTGGCTACTTTCTTGTAAATTATTATCTTTGTGTGCTTTTTCTATGGAACTGCTTTCTCTTTCCTAGTTGTTACTCATCTGCTCTACTTTGTGTAGCAGCCATAATCTGTTAAGAAATGATTTCAAAATCTAGACAGAAGGATTCTTGGTAGTCTCATTTCCAAAGACTTTCTCCAATAAACAATTGCTCTATGTTAGAATTGTAGAGAAAATACAACTTGGCAAACTTTGGAGTTTTAAATTTTGAGTTAGGGACATTGATACCCTGTCTATATTGCACAAATAATAACAAAATTGATAATTTTCCTCAGGAAATATTACAAGTAGTTGTTTTTTAATCTTTTGTGTAATGCCTCAGATTAAGGCTCATAGTTTCACTTACCAGTTGACTTATTTTATCTTTTAAATATGGAAAAATTCATAAAACCTCCAAGGGTAGGGGGGAAAGCAAGTAAAAATGGATAATAAATATAATATTAAAATTTTAGTTGGTCTCTCTATCCTTATTTGCATTACATATACTCTTTTTTTTACCCAGGACCTATGAATGGGATCTTATTCAGTGTTTTTCAGAATATCATCATTGATATATATTGATATATATCAGAGAGATATGTAATATTTTAATGGATTAGTATGAATATAACAAAAGAACATCCATACCAGTTCTTTCCATTAAGAATTGGTACAACTATCAGCTCCAAAAAGCCTACATAAAAAAGAAATTCTAAAGTTTTTCTTATCTTCATGTTAAATTAAGAATTATTACACTCTGTAAATTTAGATGGCTTCATTCTCTGACTAATAATATGGAGAATAATTTTAATCTTGTATGTGTTTTAAAGTCAATGTTTTTTTAAATATAGACAATGAATTTAAACCAATAACTGCCACAAATGGAAAGACTAAAGTATATGACCTTCCCATGTTGTATTCTTTATCACACTTAGAAGTTGGATTCCATAAAAAATTCAGGAATTCAAGAAAGTTTTATCTCTTGGTTTGCAATAATTGTGATCATAGTTGTGGTAAACCATAATTCAGACAGTGCCCAATAGTAGGCACACAGTAAAAATTTGTTGAATTTAATTAATACTTGTCAATAGTCCTTGAGGACCTGGGGTTTATTATGTGCTTGTGAAAAAAAAGATATAAAAAATTTTATTGATAGAAGTTATTAGCCCTGCTTTGCAATCTAGGAATTTTTGAGTTAGATATTAGGAAACCAGCAACTATATACAAAGAAATTTCACTAAAGTGACAATAATATATGTGTTGAGGTAAACATCTTTCTGGCTTTTGGACTACACCTTTATGTTCCTATATATGCTATTTAATTTATAAGCTCAGAGAATGGACTACTTTTTAAACATATTTTACAGCATCCAGCATCGTGAATTTTATAGTAACCACTATAGCATAAGCTGGTATCTGATAACAGTAAAACTCATGTTACATGTAATCATTGATGTACAATTTTTCTCACTGAAATGTAGAAAGCAGTGCTCTCCTGGTCTTCTGACATTGACACTGTAATGGAGTTGTGCGTATGTGAATTGATGGTGGTCTGTTCATTATAACCCCAAGTTCCTATCTTCTCTTCAGTCTTGTGACTTCTGCTAAATTAATGAGAATTACATCTGTAGGGCCAGGCATGTGTTAGCATAGGTTAGTAAAAGTTTCAAGGAAGATGACTGTGACAGATTTTCCTTTAATTCATTGGAGTACTTGTAATAAAGCTAATGAATGGAAAGAGCTACACATTTTCAATTAGTAGCATATAGTGAAATCTTAAAAACAATTAGTGGTTGAAATAGTTTATAGTTATTTTAAAATGCTATTTCCATTTTGTAAGGCTCTTCATGGAGTTTGCTTTGGCATCAGGCCATTTTGAGAAAGAAGAAAAAAGGAAGAGGAATAAAGTCATATTTCTAGATATATGTATATTTCTACTGAGCTTTTTCAGTGTAATATTGTGATTTTGCTGCTCTTACTGCTCAGGTTTTGGCAAACCTGAATTTCTGATGCTTGTACTGTACAGTTTCCTTTATCTGGCCCCATAGCTCACATCTATTGACTGGTCAAAAACTAAGATCTCTCTCTGGCATCTCCATTGGAGAACAAAGCTTATGCCTTTGGAATTGTCTGCTGATTAGACAGATCCAGTTTGGTGGTTCACTCAATATGTTTCCCCTGTATGTTTAACTGTCTAGCTCCTCTTTCAGGAAAGAGTGCTGAGATTACATGGCCAGACCACCTAGGTTTGTGTAGGTTAAGGTTGACCCTATTTATTTAAGAAAGCAGTCTTTAAATGAAAACTGTGAACAGCACTCTATCCTAGGTGCTGAAAATGAATGTAAAATTCTCCTGCCTTCATAGAGTTTATATTTTAGTGCAGGGATCTACCACAAGCACAGTAGCTATAATTTAAAATTATTCACAGGTTCATTAGAAAAGTATTCTAATATTTTTCTATGAGGTTGAGTTATATTCTCATTTATTTCCTATCCAGACAGCAGTCAGTATAAACTTTAGAGAAATGTAAAGTAATATTTTCAATGTAGTGTTTTTCACATTGTAGGAGAAAATGAATAAGGTGAAAGCTTAATGCTGAGCCTTTTAAATAGCACTCCTTGTGATTTATTATTCTCCTTGGGATTTTAGTCACAGTCTTAAAAACTTAATAAAAAAAAAAGAAAAAAGGAGACTTTTTCCTATGGGCTAGTTTTAACATGCAACTAGAGTGGTGAATTTGTGCAGAGCATTTGGACAGGGTAATCTTGATTCTCTATGACTTATGTCCTTGAGAGTAAGAGTGTGGACAGGAAATAGCAAGAAGTTGAGAGCTAGTACTGTAATATGCTAAGGAATATTGCATTGCTCACCCAATTAGTTGAAAGCCTTGGGTGATAGGGTTCTGGCAATATGTCAATTTATTTTATTTTTTATGTATTCTACTTCAGGGAGGTTTCTCTGTCTCTCATTTATTATCATTTGTATCCGTGCTGGTGAACCACGTGTCTCTAAGACTCTTAAGATGCTATAATAATATTAGGGAGTCTTCTTTTGAGAAGAAAATCCAATTGCCCAATGAAGTGGGTAGAAGTTAGAAGAGAAGAGCTATTTCCTACCATATTCAAGTCAGCTAACTATACTGAAAAAGAATTAATGTGACTAGCATACACCATACTTTCTCACCTCAAAGCAGGCTCACAAATTGCAGCAAAGCCCACCATTCCTCTACAACGGTTTCTCAGTTCCAGCCGTTTGATCACAAATGCAGCATCTCCCCTCCTAATGCTGTGCAGGTTGATAAAACAGTTGCCGAGCCGGAATCCCTAAAGAAATTATTAATTATCTGGTTAATGTGCATCAGGCTGTGGGAGTGTGAGATTAATCACCAGCGCTGGGATGAGTTGCTGAAGTGGATTTTGGTTTTTTGTCTCCTGTCACTCGGTAATGGCTTTTCCTTCCTTCACCATCAGGTGAACAGGTGCGGAGATGCTGTATTTTCATTTTCCTGGAGTTAGGAACAGCCGGTGGCCAGGAGATGCCTTTTTCTCAGTCCTGCTGCATGAGCAGTTTACAACATGGAGTGTGCTACCTACTCAAAATGTTCCAGCTGTAGGAGATTCTCTTAACATGACAGGCTCTATCTCAACTTTTTCTGGGTTGAGTAGGAACATACCCAGACTAATATGTGTGTACATATACACACACAACCATAAATACATATATACCCACCCACAGAAGAGGTTTTAAGTATCCACTCTATCTCTAGAAGCTATAAAACAGGGATCTGGAAACTTAATTTTTAGACAAATATTTGGATGAATATATTTTAAATAAAATTGGTTTGTCTGTTGTGGTGGTACACTCTTGTATCTGAGTGTCTGAACTAAGTTTGGCCTTAATATAGTGAGTCTCTGGGGAGTGGGAGGCTAGCAGATTGCCTAAGGAAGGGTAAACTGCCCCTGGTCAAACTTCATATGACTATAAGTAGTGGGATTAGACCCAGGAGTTGTTCTGGTATTTTTCTAGCCTAAGTAAAATAGGAAAACCCAGTTTTAAATACACACATAAACACATTTTGTGAATACTGTGTGTGTGTGTGTATATATATATATATATGTTTTATATGTAATATACTGTGTAAATGTAATATATATATATATAGAGAGAGAGAGAGAGAGATTGAGAGAGAGAGAGAGAGAGAGAGAGAGAGAGAGAGAGAGAGAGAGAGTCCCAAAAGCCCCAGTGCAGTTTACAACTTTAGTAGTTTAAACTTAAAGACCTCTGGGACACCCACTGCCCTAAGACTTTTATAGCTTAAAACTGCATTAAGGCTTTTGAGACACCCTGTGTGTATATGTGTATGTGTATGTATGTATATATACAAGTGTGTATACAATTTATTTCCCTTGTATTTAAAAAAAACTGATGTGTATTTTATTTTTGCATTTAAAAACTTTATGAGAAGGGGTATATACACTTCACTAGTCTATGACACATACAAAGTTAAGAATCTCTGCTATAAAGGAATCATTTCTTAAATGTTTTCTTAGTTTATTTTATTCCTGAAATATACGTTTCTTTGTCCATGCATAAGGAAACAAGGTGACTCATGGTGGTTCCTTTTTTATAAGAAAAGAGAGAGGAGTAAGAAAGAGTTTGTCATCTGTCACTTGATGGTTTTTTTTGTATAATACTGAATATTAGAATAATTTCCTAGACTTCTTGCCCTCCCTCCTTTTTTCTCCTTTACTTCCAAATTTAAGAAAGTATCTTTGTTCAGGTTGGTCTCTAGTGTGTGTCATAATCACTCCATTAAGATAAACGTGTTTCTAGAGCGTTAATCTTTATGTGAACAAGTCTGACTTGGACTTTATGGAATAAGTAGTAAGGAGGGTTGGATGATAAGTGATGTTGAATGAAGTATGCTGTGCAAGGTTTTGTAGAATCCTTGGAAGTCATGAGATGGTGATTTAAGGACAAGTGTCATTGTTTAATGGAGTCACTATTTTCCAGTTTTCCATTTAATGAAGAAACAACAAAATAATCATGGTCTTTGCAGCATCAGCCACCTTTGATGCAGCTTACTATAGTTCAAATAGATTTTCCTGAATCTAAATTAATGCCCTAAAAATATCCTACAGATTCTGGCCAATTCTGCTTGCTGCTGTTCCTCTTTCTTGTTTTGGAATCTTTCTAAGGTACAGGTGTTTGGGGTAAAACTTTATTATGTTCTTATTGTTTTTTTGTATTTACCAAGTTTGAACAAGTCAGTTATTCTGCCAGGTTGAATAAATAGTAATGAGTTAACAACCTCAGATCTGTAGGCCATGTGAATATATTCAAGAACTGAAGTGAAAGCCAGTCAGAATTAGTGAAAATTTCAAATCGTGGATTTTTTTAAGTCATGCAAATCTATTATATTTAGATATGAACATTGGCACTAAGACTTCCTGTGCTAAGAAAAAGTAATTTTTTTACTATTAGCAAATTAACTAGATTACCGAACTTATCCTACCCTCTTCTGCTTGTGTTTTTGCCTAGGAAGTCTTTTGTACCCAAGACACACTCTGCCTACTAAAATCTTTCTCTTCTTTCAAGGTCCAGCTTAAGTACCACCTCCTTCCTGAACTGTTTTCCTTCATCTGCTGCCAGAAAACCTCATGTTGTATACCAATTTGTCTAGACCCCTACTGGGTCCTTATTATATTTATATCTATTTGAAAACATGTCTTTCTTCCCTTCTCCTTATTAGATCATAAATGCCGTGAGATTTAAGACTCTGTTTTTTTCATCTTTGAAGAAAAACTCCTTAGGATAGTGTCTTGCACATAGTAGTTATTTAATAGAATAATTGCAATAGTTGAGTTGAATGCAAGGGTTCATTGTATACTCAAGTAAAAATTTAGCACTGCCTACCTTGATGAACAGATCAAATTTATTTGTAATTAGCATTGAATTGCATGCACAGTTTCTCCATCCTTAAAATACACACAGTTGGTTCACTTAAGTGGGCTAATGTAGTCTCTTAGGTTATGCTCTGAACCTTTCTCCTATATTCTATGAGGGATTTATAGAGTAGCAATTTCTCTTTCTTTCTTTGTCTCTCTTTCTCTTTCCCCCTTAGTCTGAGTCACTAATTGCTATGTTCTCACCCTTTAAAAGACCTGGGACCATCATTCCTCTTCCATTTGAACACTTACTGTTTGATTTTAACAAAGACACAAATAAAAATAGTCAATTTTCCTTAAAAACTTTGGAGCATTCTCTTCTCTATACTACTTCAGGCTTTGAGAAATTTGGCTCAAAATTTAGTCCAGTTCCTAAATAATGTTGGTCTCACCAAGTTCATTTTGCTGCTGGTTGAGTCCCTGTTTCAGCTTTTGTTGGCATGGGTCCAGAAGTTCACTTCTAAAGATTCTTTTGTTCCCTGAAGCATTGATTTTGGGCTGGCTGCAATACCTAGCTTGGATTTTGATTCTTACATGCCTGTAGCTTTCTCTCCCATGGTTGAAGACTTCACTCTATGCACCTCACATAGAAAAGAATGAATGAAAAGGTCAAGAACCTGGCCTATTTCTTGGAGGCTATACATCCTTAGAAGGTAAGAAGACTTGGATGCTTTTCATGTTATAGCATAGTCTTTTGCCAGTGCTTTAAGTGAAAGGAGTCACCACATTCTCTCATTTGGGAATAGAAAAAAAAGCTAGAACTGATCAAAGTTGATTCAAACCTTTTGAAAGGTGCTCACAGTTCTAGCTATTCAGCCAGTTGAAAGGGGATCCTCCCAAATACATTGTTAACCAACTGGAGCCAATTACAGAATGTGTACACAGGTATCATGGATTCTCCAAGTCACTGGCCTTTGATGTCATCGCAGTTCTCTAAGAAGCCATCTTTCCCAGAATCTCCTGTTGGAGAAATTCCATCTGAGTAAGCCTGTGGGGTCAGTATGTGTGCAAGATCCCCATTACATCTATGCTGATAGACATTTACAAATTGAAATTCATGTCAAGTTGAATTATCACAAATTATGAATTATTGAATTATGAATTAATGAAAATTTCCTTTATGTAAGGATATGATCTCAAAATTATATCAGAAGTAACATTACCATAGATAACTTATAGCATGTGGCTTAGCACAGGTCCTAGCACATAGTATGTACTTAATAAATAGTTTCTTGACTGACTGGATGGCTGTTAATCTCATTGTAGATGGAAAAATCATGGGGGAAGGGGAAGAGAATGACAATTCATATCTAAACACCCTAATTCTTTATTAGTTCTCTGCTGGATATTGGGATCCTAGAAACCTTTTAGTCCCCAGGGTGTTAGTAGTGACATAATCCTCCAAATCTCTATTCTTGCCTGGAAATTATTGAGACATATAATGCCACATAAAACCCATTTATGTTTCAAAAATCCTTGCAGCCTAATAATCATTTTAGTATAGCAGCTGTGGGGGTAGGGTTCACGTTAAACAGTGTTCTAAGCTTTACTGTTTAGAACCTGCTGCCCTTCCTGTAAGCAAAGCTAAAATTGTTTTTTCAATTTAGCAATTCCCAAGAATGATGAAGAGATAAAGGCAAAAGAGATAAAGGGAAGATATAGGAGAACTACTATCTTTAGGGGGGAAAGAGAATCTATTTCTGTTTATAAAGGGCAATAAGTAGGCATTTTAATGACTTTAGTTCTCATGTTGAACTTAAAGATACAAAAGATATGTGAACTATGAAGTTTAATAAAAGTTAGGCTTAAGCAAGTTGTCTCTTAGTTTACTTTTAATCAACTCTGTAATAGTCATTTTGGTTTGCAGGTAGGAGATATTTCAAGAACATAAATTGTAGTATAAAGAGTTTGTGAGAAATATATATATATATGTATATGTATGTACTAATGAGTAGTAGAAAATGATTTTGAAAGTTACATTAAATCCTAGAGGTAGTTGTCTTTATTTTGTTCTCTTCTTTCCCCTCCTCCTTCTCTTCTTCCTCTTTTCCCCCTCTTTCTCATTTCCCCTCAACCCTCTTTCTCCATCTTAAAACAAATCCCCAAATGTTTAAGCAACAAAATTTGATCTTATGTAAATTTACCTGGGAAAACTTTTTATAAAATAATTAGTGACTGATAGTGAAGTGGGCTATTTTTTTCACAGAGCACTGTGCTAGGTCTTGGAGTAAGTATAAAGTCTAGGTAAGACAGTACCTTGTCTTCAAGAAGTTTATAGTTTAATAATAGGACAGCTGTTATCTACTCAATATTCTGCTCCTTGATGCACCCTCTAGTATTTTTACAGATGGAAGATCAGGAATCAAATATTTCTTTAAAGAGGTACCATCTTTTCCCTTTGCCATCACTATTCCATAGTCATAGACTTCCTTTTGCATAAATGTATTTGAGGGATAATAATTTATATTTCATATATGGCCCTTTATAGTTTACATACTGTATTTCATCTAAACCTTACAACATCCTCATAATCTCCATTTTATAGATAATAAAATATAGATTAAGAAAGATCATGACCTCTATTGGTCATACAGATTTTTTGGACTGCAGGTCCAGCATTTGACTCACAGCACCAAGTTCTATGCTCCCTCTTGTTGAAAGACAGATTAGCTTTGGACTATTCACTTTCTCATAAAAGGATACTTCTGGCAGCACTGACTTCATGGTAATGCCATATAGCACTTATCATACAGTAGCATATTATATTTTAGACTTCTGTATTCTAGGAGGTATTTAAGCAAAGATTGCTAGATTAAGGAAAATTGAGATAGCAAAATTAGAGTAAACAAATAATGTCACCTTTCTTGAAGTATATAGTTGTATATAGATACTTTTCTAACATTAAAAATATATGCTATGGAGTTGGTGTTTACTCCTGGGTTCTATATTACTATAGTTATTTATAAGTGCTTGTTCATTGAATGACAATATCACTGAGTTAATTATGGCTGGAATGCTTATTGGTTGATGGAGTTCTCAGCATTTTGTATTTAATTTAGTGAAGAGAAGATTTTGTTCATCAGTATAATTTAAATCTCTTAAGAACCTTCTTCAATTTCCACATTTCATGCTTCAGCTATGAGCAAGAGATGTTGAGATCATCCCTACCAGCTTGAAATTGGTAGAGAGGAGGAATCTACCCCTTTCCTCCCCATTGCCTTCTATTTTTCTGCTGAGAAACCCACCAGCTAAAAAGCATTATAGCCACCATGATAATGTTCCAAAGGATAACAATAAGAGTTCACATTAATAAAGTGGATTGCTACTTACAGGGCATTCAAACCTAAATTTCCCTTGCTGAAATGTAAGCCAGAGAATCAGAGAATTTGAGTTAGAAGGGAACCTATGGGACATGTATGAAAGATGGCAAGTATGAGCATACTTCACCACTTGAAAATCATCTGCAAGAGAACTTTGGAATAAAAGATACCATCAAATCAATGTGTGGTCAAAAAAGAAGACAGGTCAGTCATGTAGCAAGCACAAGGATAGCATGCAGACAGTCTTTGTGCTCCACTGGCATTCTGACAATGTTGGGATAAGATGTAGGATGCCATCAATGCATTGGATGAACTTTCTGTGGCAGATTTATGGGAGGACATGGACAAAAGTTGTACAAGATAAACAGGTATAGCTCAATTGTGTTCCATATCACTCAAGGAAATGTCCAGCAAGATAAGATCAGAAGTCCATTTGAGTGAAGAGAATGCTTTGAACTATGAAATAAAGTTATATAAGTGGTGCTAAAAACCACTGATTTTGTTTTCTAATTGAGGAGATGAGAGCTCTGAGGTCACTACATACACCCCTATGTATGACTTGAGGGTCCCTATTTCTGTTGAATTTTGACACTGAAGTTGTGTCTAACTTTACAATTCTTTGTTTCCTCTTTTTCCCTATGCACAAGAAAGTGGCCATTTCTTTATCATCCCAACCTAACCCTTTGCTATCTGTTTTCTAAATCCAGGTGGCTTAATTCACAGAACTTTAGATTTAGAAGGAAACTCAAAGGCCATGCTGTCATATCCTAATCGTAGGATCAGGAAGTAAAATCCAGGAAATATGGTATTAGTAAATTAAAGATGGCTTTTTCATGGCCCAGATCTGGTCTGCTGCTGCTTGGCAGAGTAGGGTTTTTTTTGTTTTTTGTTTTTTGTTGTTTTTTTTTGTTACCAGTAGTGATCTGGTGATTATGAAATGTGAGCTCTAAGAATGAACATTTTAGAAATTTATTTCATTTGCAACACAACACCCTTACTATACTTCCAGCTATACTATTTCTTCTTAGAGTTATTATTTGAGCCTCTGAGTCTAGGGTATAGTTAAATGTTCATGGAGTTCTCTCTAGTGTATACTTTTAATTTAAAGATATAGATACAGCAAATGAATTGTGATTATCTGGGAGCTCCTTATAGGATCAAGCTGCTTAATTTTATACTTTCATTATAGCCTGCCCTTCCTCTCTTCCTTAAAGCATCAATGCCCTTAGGATTAGGGACTCCTAGTCGGAACATAGAACTTTTAATAAACTTTGTGTTTGTGGGATGGGGTGAAGAAGAGAGAAAAAAAGAGCTTTATGCTGTTAAAAATTGGTCAAACTCTGATTCTTTTGTACACAAAACCAGAATCCTTTTCAAGAGATCCAAAGTAAAGTGTTTAATACACACACACACAATATCTAATTATGCCCAGTTCCATAATTGTTCTATTGGAGTGATATTCGTGATGCTTAGAAACTTTCAGATGTCAAGATTCTGAACACCAGCTTGAGTAGGCAATGGCTGTTCCTCCCACATGAATCAACAAGCCTGCTATATTGACATGTAAGTATTGAGATCTTTGTATGTCTCTGATGTAACACTAAAGTATTTAGAACTGTGGGCTGTCAGCTGGAAGACACTGCTGCATTGTTAGGGATAACCTAGTTTCTATCCTTTGACACTTCTTTGATATCTCTTGATCATTAAGGGCTAGATTGAGTGAAGGAAACACATCTCATAAAGTTCTTATGCGCTTTATTCCTTCGATCTCTTGAAAACGTTTGGGTGCTTAATGCCTTCTGATTCAGAAGGGAAAATAAAAAGAGACTTTATTGGGTATGATCATCATGCCATTCTGGCCTAAGTGGGAAGTGTCATTTCCATAAACAAGATAGACAGACTAATCTAGCAAAGACCTCAGTTGTTGAAATAGTGGGTTGTGACCCAAAATATCTACATTCAGAAATTTGATACATTTTAGGCAACTAGGCTCCTAGCTTATCCAGTGATCTGGATGGATTCACTGACTTCTGCCATTCTCAGTGACCTTCTTACTTATATTAAAGACACAATTTTCCTGGCTTCTTACAAGTTCTCAGTGTATGAAGTAGGAATAGTTGCATGTGCACATAAAAGGATGACAGATCACCAGTAGAGTTCACAGTCCTGTGGCTTCAGCCCCAGCTCATTTATAATGGCAATTCAGAAGACTCCCCCTGAAATCTAGAGAAAGAAATAGGTTACCTGCTTTCCTTCTCAATGGCCTTCATCAGAGGAGAGCTGACAACTCTCACCTGTGAATAGTTTAGATGACTTGCTTTTCAAGGATAAAAACAGTGGGTTGAGGAACAAAATCAAAAGTCCACTGCCATAAATATGCTTCTGAAAAATCACAGCTAACAGGGTTATGATTATGAAAAATTCTCTTCATGATATGTCACAGTTTAGTGTTAATGACAATATTTCTTCTGACAATACATACCAAATATACCTATGAGTACTATTGGTGAATGTGGTTAATTAAAGACTCATTTGGAAGCAAAATGACAGCAAATAAATTGGAGTCAGTTTATGATAAACCTTGTGGCATGAACCAAGCCATGAGATTTAGCCTAATTTGATTCTTGGTTCTAGAACTAACCAGCTCATATTAGGAGAAAAGTTTCTTAACTTTTCATTGTCTTTTAAAAACAGTCCTGACTTCCAGACACAATTTAGAAAACCCTATTCAGAAAATGTGCACTCCACTTCCCATGCCAAAAAAAAAAAAAAACCTTTGTCTTCTTCCTTTTCCTCCAGATTCCAAAATCTTCAATGCTAACTGTTTTATCCCTTTCAAGAACTCTTATCCCCTACAGACTTTAGATGTGAGTCAGGCTAGTCCCTCAACACCATCTTTTAGGACAAAGGGAAGCCTGAGTGTCAATTTGGGACAATCTCCTCCTGCCACAAGGCTAGAGTGGATAGAGATACAATCCTGTTGCATAAATTGAAAATTAGAATGCATTTCCCCATAAAAACTCTGTTAAACATAATGGTTAGGTTCAATAATAATATTTTAATTGTAAAAAATATTAATGCTATGTCTCCACTCTACCCAAGAAGGTGGGTAGTATGATGTAGATTGCATATATATTACCATGTACATATTTCCCTATTTGTCATGTCATGAAACAAGACACATATTCCTTAGATTAGAGAAAAATTTATGATGGAAATAAAGTGAAGAATGGTATGTTCCAAAAAATATATATATTAATGCTAAACTTCAGCAATATTATTATTTACTTGGGCTTTTGTGGCTTTTGTGGGAGGTTGTCTTGAAACCAAACCATCATCTTTAACAAGTGTTTAATGTGGCAAATGACTTACAATGCAACTGAAGAAAAGGGAATATTTTTCCCTCCTTGAGCTTCTGGTACATTAATTAGTAAAAGTTTATAAAGCGCTCCCCCATCTTAATGATTTTTATTTAAGTGGCTGATGATAAATAGTGAATCTCATGGGTTATAGAAAGAAATGAACATGCTCAGTAATGCCAGGGAAATTTGAACCCTGTGTCTAGTAATAACAAAGTTGTTTAGTAGTCATTGTCAGAGTTGGGGGGGAGTGGGGAAGGAGAGAATCTGTTACTAAAAAAAATCAAACAGCTAAAAAACTGCACTCTCCAACTCAGAGTAAAAAAAAAATTTTTTAAGTAAGGGAGTTATTTTTGGTGAATTAAAGTAACATGAACCTAAAATGATAGTTATAAAAACTTCTTTTATTAGGAATGAATAAGGTTACTTGACACATTTGAGCCTTGAAAGAACTTCTTTTCATTCTGTCCCTTCCTCTTCTTTCCCTCTAACCATACCCTATCCCATCATTTCTGCTCCCTTGCTGATCATGCACTTAGAGGTTTGATTATATCTCATCATTTTACACTTTGCTGGGAAAAGCCTATGTAAATGGACTGTAACTAAGACTTTTGTGAATTGCATTCATTAACTTTTTTTTTAGTGCTTGTGCTCTTATCACCCTAAAGAAAGAATAGCTCAACAAAAATGATGTGCAGCATCCCAAGTCCGTTTAAAAACAAGGTAGAGGCACTGCACGTTCATGCAGCCTCTGTTTGGTAGCTCCAGAAGTAATTAATTTGTGTACAGAGCAGGCTTCTGCTCCCCACCCCGTCTTGTACCTCTCCCATTCCTTTCTAGAGTTACTTGACAGACCTCACATTCCCCCACCACTGATGACAGCAGAATCAAACATGAAAGCGCAACTTAAACTCTCTTAGTCTCTTCTTCATTCCCGCTGTTGAAAACGTCCTTTCATCTTCTCCGATGTTCCTAAACATGGCAACAAGCATGGCTCTGCAACAGATGCAATTCTTTCTGGGTCTCTAGGTAACATTTTAACCTGTGTAATGTTCACAGCACAGCATCTTAAGTAATATTCCAGGAAATACGCTGCTGCTTGTTAAAAAGGATAGGACCCCAGAGATGCCTTTAAATATGCCTGTAAAGTGAGAGGTGCCAAGAGAAAGATAATATGGCTGATTATAGTTATTTACCTTACATTTTCATTCGCCTTTAACTGGGTGTAATTTAGGGGCATGAAATCTCTTATTGGAAGTGTATTTGCATTAAGCAGCTCTAAGCAACCATGAAAGTGCAGAAACTGAAAAATTGACAGACTGGGTTCCTAGAATCCCAAAGTAGCATTTTTGTAATAGGCATACAAACAAATCGAATAAACATGTTTTGCTTCAACGATTTAAAGAATATGGTCTTTGGAGTAATTTGTCTTTTTTTAACTATCATTTCTAACCTTTTCATTGCCTATCTCTAGTTTGCAGCTCTTCCTAACAATCTGCAGCAATTTCCAAACCAGCTGTTGGTGTTACATAGCTTTGTGCTTTTGTTTAGATTTCCATGAGCTATCAAATCAGTCTATAAAGGGGATTACCTGGATGCTGTTGTTTCCCCAGGTTGGCGTTGAGCAGTGGGTCTGTTTTTTTCCACGATGGTTTGTTTTATACCAAGTATGTTTGAAAAGCTGCCATGCTCGGAATCCTGTGGCTCATTTTAAGTAAAAAGGGACAGCTTCCTTTGGTATGATACAATTCCCTCTCCCTGAATAATAGTAATAAACTAAATTTCAGATCTATTGAAAGTTTAGTCTTGTGACTTTTCAGGAATAAGTAAGTTTAAATATAGACTTTCTTCAAGGAAATTTGTTACTTTCATATTTAGCCCTTGTTCAAGAAAGACAAAGAAAAAAAGCTTAACCCTGAATCAAGTCTTGAAAAAAATCTTACATGATTTTTATCCCTCAGAAATGATGAAAAAAAGTTTTAAAAAGCCAACGTGTTGCAGTTTGGCCTTACTGAAGAAAAGGATGAAGAGAATAGTTATGTATATACTTGAGATATTGAAACAATTAATTCAAGAGATAGAATAAAGAGCTTGTTCTTTATGTCAACAGTCATTTGCGTCCTTTTGTCATATTATTTAGACCCTTGACTTGGTAGCATGATAGTGAGAAACTGCCAACTTTGCATTTTATTTGAAAATTAGTTTTCTAGTATAATATGATGTACTTTCTTTGGTTCCTTCCTCCTTCTCCTCTCCCAAGATAATAAATTTTCATTAAGATTTGTCAAGCCACATTTAATAAATGTTTTCTTTAATATATCTGTCTTTAGAAGAGACATTGACTTTAAGTCTGGCTCTGCCAGAGAATAACTTGTGAACTTTGCTGATCTGAGTCCCTTTACTATGTTTAAATCTGGTCAAGGAAGAACATGTATATCCTTCAAAGGATAATTTTGTCTCCTGATTAAAACAAAGCCAGAAAGTAACAGAGAGTACTATAATATTTTAACTGGCCATCCTGTTTTTTTGCCATCAAAATAGTCCAAAAAAGTCTTTAAAAAATCTTACATCATTTTTATCCCATAGAAACAATGAAAAAATAAGTTAAAAAACAAAGCAAAACAAAATGATTCAACTTGTCCTTACTGAAGAAGACAACAAAGAGAAAAGTATCTCATATACTTGAGATCTTGTTTCTACTTTTTATATTTCTTAGACTTTTGATCATTAAAAATGTCATTATTCATCAGAGGATTAATAATGATAGCTAGCATTTATAAATAAGAATTGTGAAATGTTTTACAAATATTATCTCATTTGATCATCACAACAAGCAAGGAAATGAAAGCAAACAGGTTAAGTGACTTGTCCAGGATCCTCCTGACTCCAGTAGTCTATCCAGTGTACCACCATATTAATGAAGCTTTATGGTCTTTGAAATAGCTAAAACTACTTGTATTTTTAGAAGTGGATAATCTGAGACAAAAAATATTTAGGAAATATTCTCCATATTTGGAAAGAAATGCTATAGGAAACTTTTATTTTTCTAAGCAGAAGGATTTCTTCCAAAAGCGACTTTAAATAATGTAACAAGAAATTATTTAGAAGATTTTTAAAACACAAGAAAATGTGATTTCCTTTGAAGCAAAGGAGGCATGGCAAGTATAGTTGAGGAAGATAAACAGTCGCATTTTTGAGTATAAGTACAGCCTTGTGAACCCACTTAACTTTCTAAGTTTGGCCTCTTAATTGCTAGAGAAAGGTATTGGTCGATATAATAAAGACATAAACAAATAACTAAGTAAATCAGAACTGTACCCAGACTTTTAAAAAAAGATATATTTTAGAGAAAAAAATTTTAATTAATAGGGATTTTGTTGTCAGGCTAAAACAGACTAAAAATAAACAGCTGTACAGTACTTCATTAAAGCTGCCTGCTTGGAGTGATTTTCCCATTGATTAGTCTCAGGGCTAATGCTGGTTCATTCCTCATTTCATTGCTAATTAACATCAGCTCTGCTCCTGACCACTTGACCGAACTCTCTATGTGAACATGTGCTGGTTTGGCAAGTAATAGCTTACCCCCCCCCCACATACACACACACATCCCCCCTGGCTCTTGCCTCCTTCTACTTAAAAAGAATAGGGGGGTCCACATGAACAGCATAGCTTCAATAGTCTTCAAATCTTACTCTTTGCTTTTTTTCCTATAAAAAAAAGAGCAAACTTAAAAGACATAAGAAAGCTAAGCCAAGGGTAATAAACACAGCTCACTCTACACACGAGTTTGATTGAGGGGCTGTGTAAATACACATGATGAGCTCAGGCTGCCATAGGAATTGGCAGGCTGGGTTCTTCTGTCAGTCGTGTTGATTCAGGCAGACTCTTCCTTGATGTTAGCAGTGCAGATTACCTGACCCAAGGGCTTATGACCCAAGGCCTTTAAGGAAAAGAAACCATTGGATGTAGGGCACTTGACTTTTCAAGAACCAGAGTCCTCAGGTTCTCAGAGTCTGCTAATGGAGTTCAGAGGTAGAGTAGATCAGGAAGCTGTAGTTGGCCTAGCTTTGTCAAGAAGATCATAGATTATAATGGAAACAACATATTCAAGTTGACATCCCAGTCTTTGCTTTGGGAAAGGCACAGGCTGAATGGAGTTAAATAATAGTTAGCATTAAAATAGTGCTTTGATTTTACTAAGTGTTATAAGCCTTATCTCATTTGATAGTTGAATAGATGAACTTTACCAAAAATTTAAGAAAATTAGTATCCTGTCAGAGTTTTCCTATAGCATGTATATTGGGCTCAATTCTTGGTTATAGGATTTTTAAAAATTTAGTAGGGCATTTTGCATCCAATTTCTGGAAAATAATTTCTGGTTATTTTTTATTCTTGTATTTTGCTACATTTGAATCTTAATATGTCAACCTTCCTCAAATTCATCCTTCTGGTGGGACAAGAAGCTTGTCTAGCTAGGTCAGAGTTCCAAATGCCTTATTTTTAGTTCCCCTTTTAGTAATTTTCTTTGCTACTTAGTTTTATTAGTCTTTGGCTATAACATTTTGTGATATGATTATCAGTATCATGCTTTTCCTTCTTTAATGGCAGCTAATATTTATCCATAAAAAATAGTACAACCTACTAAGATAAATGAAATTTGTGGGTCTTTCCCAGGATTAAGACACAAAAGATTGAGATGTTGTTGGGTTCAGACTCGTCCCTTAAGATTAAAAGAGTGGGGAAAATATTTCATTCCTCAGATGTATTCCCTGTAATTATTTTAAAACTGTTAAAGTGTATTTGAGACACTGCACTGTTTGCCTTTATTATTTGTTTAACTACTTTTATGAAGTAGATGCTACCTAAGTCATTTAACCCATGTCTGCCTCCTTCATAATTTTTTTAACATTTCCTCATTTGTAAAATAGTATATTTTATAATATATTATATATATTTTCCAGGGTTATTGTGAGGATCAAATGAGATACTAATTGTAAAGCCCCTAGCATGTAATAAGTACTCCAGAACAGTCAGCTGTTATTAAATTTAATTTATTTTAGTCTCTTGCTCTTGTTCTTTGATAAATCCAGAGTGATTGGGGGTGAGGGGGATAAAGAATACAATATACAGGTGGGTTTGGGGGGGTGGAGATGTGTATCCAGCTGTTCCAAACTACACAGCCTAGGATTCCTTTAGTTTTGAACTCCCAACTCTTCCTTCAGGGTATGGAAGAATTTAAAATATTTCTTTATAACCTTTAGTTATCACAGCTAAAGTTTCCATACTGCCCTTTCTCTGAAATAGGCCCCTCTTTACCTTCCCCTGGTGGTAGTAATTTATACATTTTTTATAAAGCCCTTAGGGAACCCTCGGGACAGAAGGTACCTGGCAGCGCTCCTGTTTAAATTCTGAACCCCAAGGGAAAAATTCAAAAAGCTCCCCCTTAACCTTTGTTAACAGCAAAGTAAACAGATCGCCTATGGAAAAAGTCTCCTTCCTTTGTGGCCAACCCTGGGATGCTGGAACTTCTTTCCTGGTTCTTTTTATAGCTGTTTTACAATATTTACAGCATTATCTGGATGCTACCCAAGAGGCTCTCTAAGAAGGCTGCAGTAAGAAGTGACGCTTTTACATGACTTTCATAAACAAACAACCAATCCGGATCAAAATAGGGTACCATTTTTCATGTTTCTTTCTACTCCAGGGTCTCCTGTTCTCTCTAGAATATTTTTTATTTAATGTGCCAAAGAAGGATACCAGCTTAGAGTAGCTGAGCATCTATTGAACTTTATTAAGGTTCATTACTAAATTTGTTCCTTATTTGTTATGACAACATCACTGTCCTTATGTCTCTTTCTGGGGATGGAATTGGATGAAGTGAATGTCATTTATGGCAGCTACCACAGTTAGAATGACTACCTGAAATAGTGAAAGATTCTATAATCAGTAATATAAGTCAGCCACCTATTATGAACATTTCTTTTTTTCTAAGGAAAGAATTTCCTATTGAGGTTCTAGAGAAAAATAAGTTTCATTAGTTGAGCGTCAAGGAGAGATACAGCAACAGGATTGATTGTAATAAGCCTCTCCTTTTTACCGAAAATCCATTACTTTTTGAGCTATTAAGTGATGAAAGGGATTAGGAGAATAAAAAAATCTAATAAAGATGATAACAGTGGAGCATTTTGTGAAATTTGCATGTGAATTTATAACATTATAATCTATTGGCAGACAGCGTTGTTCAGCAGAAGGGGGAAAATGTACCATACATATAGGGATAAAAAATGCAACAGCAGAGTTTCCATCCAGGAAACCTTTTTTTCCATATGGATGTCCATATGTTTTATCACAGAATCCATATTTTTGGCCTTGATACCCATATGTTAGCTTTTCCCCCAAATAAAATAGTGCAATTATTCTCCATTATTTCTTCTTTCCTAGAAGGTAATACTTTAGGGTTTCAGGGAAAAGTAAATAGACTATTTAGCATATTTAGGAGGTAGGCTTTAAAAAAAATCAATGTTGTGGGGAGGTTTTCCATTTTTAAATACAATACAGTTCATTTTTGGTGTTTGTATAGTGTGCCAGCCTGAGAGAGAGCCTCATAGGTTGAAATTTCCTGGCATAGGAAAACTTTTTCAAGCAGGTTCACTAATATGGACCATCTTTGCTGTAGGAGGAAGGTATTTTGAGGAGAGGCTGTGTACAGCTATGTCCACAGGACTGCTTTCATTCCCAGAAGGACACTGACTCAGAACTCAACTCAGCAGCCTCAGTAATAGTCAGTTCCAAGGATACCTGAATTTTGAAGATAAAGCTGTCAACAGGGCAAGACCCTAAGTATGTTTTTATATGTGTCTAGGATAAATTGAATAATAATACTGAAAAGGAAATATTAATAACTGATGAAAGGGAGAAAATATAGATGATTTCTGTTTCCACTTTGTCTACAAAAACCATTTATTATTGTGATATGAGAAAGGGGTGACTTTTGTAGTATGGGGTAGAAGAGCTAGGTTCTCATCTCTATAATGGGAATAATAGTAGCACCTACTTCTCTAGGTTACTTTGAGGACAAAATGAGATAATGTTTGTAAAGAGCCTTAAAAACTTTTAAGCCATATATATATAAATATGTGCTAGCTATTATTAGCAGTAGTATGTGGCCAGAAGGAAGATATTTTGGCTTGTAGTTTAGATAAAAAAAGTCCAAGTGCAAGAATATTTCATGACAACAATTGTGTCATGTAGACCAACAAGAACATTAGGTGCAAACTGAATGTGTCTTAATTTTTGTTCCTTCAAGATTTTACAGAATCTTGTACTGGGTATGCATGCTATGTTTTTCATCTAATGCAATTAAAGCCAAGCCTAGTAAAGAGTGACATTTTGTTTTAGGACCACATTATATCTCTATGCCCATGGCCTTTTGATAAGTGTTCCAGCTGGAAGGTATAGGGGTATTTTACAGTTTCAGCTAGGGAACAATTTCAACCATAATCCACACTACATCATCTCACTGAGAAAATGTATTTAGCAAATATTTTAGGTCCAGTTCACCAATAAGTCACCAAACCAAAAGAGAAGGTGAGCAAGAATTCAGAATAGGCATATGGAGTAGATTTGAATGGCTAGGGATTTGTGAATTTGTGTTGCTTTCCTAGAAACAAGAGGAATTAAAAGAAAATGATATGAAATATTGGTCAGCAATAATTATACCTGGCCTCCAGAAGCCAATAAAGAAAGGTAAAATAGGCATCCAGAACATTCAAAACTCAACAATTCATAAAACAAATCACCTTGCCTCAAAAAAAAAAAAAGAAATTGGCTTTGTGTTTTAAAATTTTCTTTGGTCTGTTTTGTCCAAGTTTTCTGAGCCCAGTATAAAAGAAATGGAATAAGTCCTGACTAGTCTACTTTTATTCCTCTGATTAATGAATAGAATAGTTGCTATGTATAAGCAGAAAATCATCTTACTGTTTGACAATGAGTTGTCAGGGAGAACTTATTACCATGACCCAAACTAAATGGTCAAGGGAGATGCCTTGCTCAATCAGAAGTACATAAAGGTCTAAAAGTATTGTAATCTCAGATGATGGATCCCTCTATTGAAACTCATAAAAAGCAAAGTCATACCTGAAATCTTGAGCTCTTTCAAAATCCAGTTATTTTCTATAGAAGTTAGTTGTCTAGGAAAAGAGAAATTCCTCTAAGTCCCTGATTTTAAGAAATAGGTACATCTCATTTTAAATGGTTTCATATGACAGTCATTTTCAGCCCTCTATGACCTCGTTGGGTCCCAGGCAAGGTCATGAGTGAGTGCCCCATGTTTCATCATCCTGAGCATGGTTGATTGACAGGATGCTGAATTGCGCTCAGCAATGAAGTCTACTGCAGCGTACCTAGCGTGTGCAGAAACCCTTTATGTGGACCATTTCCCAGGCATTTTGGCTTCAAAATTGTGCCTCAGCAACCTTCTCAGAATTGTCCAGTCAGTGCATGTGTCAGTGCCACCTCTGCTGGATATCTCTCAGTGTGAAGAGTCAGCATTCTGACCTCCCTCCCACCAAACCAGGAAGATGTCAGCAATCTTTTGCTTATTATATTCCTAGGAAAACATGCTGAGATAACTCTCTAAGTTCTCAGGGTGTAAATTCAGCTGGTAGGCAAAGGAAGTAAAAGTTCACTCTTCTCCCTTGATCCAAAGGTTTTTAATGCTGAAATCCTTCCCTTTCCCTTTCCTCCCTCTGAGGATCAGAATGTAAGTTTGAGCTTATTTTAAGATTCTTCAGGACAGCATTTCATTCCTTTGATTGTTGTATTCTTTACCACATTACCTCACCACATTAGCCCTTGTATCTCCCTCTGATGGCATCTAGTTTCCATTCCATTCACAATGGCCAGGGATTGTATCTCTGATCCACTTAGAAACACAGTGATCTTTACTCCTGAGAATATAAACGCTTTCTCAGTCAAATCTATTGATCTATAGGGCTCTATTTCTGGATTTCCATTCACTCAACTTGATGTTTAGGATGTTGGATATTCCTTTGAGGAGAAAGAGTTAACTTTGGTATTGGGAACTAGATAAGAAGTATTTTTATATTTCTATTGAATTCAGAGGAAGAAGAAACAAGTTTTAATATTGATATTGATGTGAACTTGTTATTGAAGCAAGCAAAATGTAAGATTTCAATCTATGTTAATATGTTCACATTCTGATTTACCTAATTGGAGTTATTGGAGACAATATACTAAGTTGTTTTTTTTTCAAGGCTTTATTCTACATTCATTAAATTGAAACCAATCATAGTAAGGTCAAACATACAGGAATAGGTTGATGGTTGTAAAATGAGGAAAAAAGTCTCAGAACCCTTGCCTGAATACCTAAGGGCTCTGTTCTTGACACTCATCTCTTTTTTTCTTTAATACTCTTCCTCTGTTGACCTTTCCATTTACCTGAATTTGATTATTTTTTTCTATATAGTCAATTCCCAATTAATTAGTCAACAAACACTTTACTATCTATTAGGTGCTGTGCTAAGTAGCAGATGACACAAAGACAAAAGTCAAATGGTCCTTGCCCTTGAGAAACTTATATTCTAATGTAAATAACATGTACACGTATGAGTATATACATAATATATATGAAAGAAAAATAAGATGGTTAGGGGAAGAATTGCAATTGCAACTGAGGGGATCAGGAAAGACTACATGTAGCAGACTGTCTTTAAGCTGACTCTTGAAGGAAACCAGGAATTTCAAAAAGAGTGAAAATGAGAGAGAAATACATTCTAAGCATTAAGAACAGCCTGTCTAAAGGCACAAAGAACAGAAGTAGATTTAGAGTATGTGGAATTTCAGATTGCAAAATACAAGGTGAGTAGTAATTTGTAAGAAGACTAGAAATATAAGAGGTTGTGAAGATTTTTTCTATTATAATAATAATTTTATTAATATTTTCTGTGAAAAAATTTTTATTTACAACATAGCTAAACAAATGAAAAAAACAACATTCCCCAAAACCAAAAACCAAACCCAGTCCCCTTTTTTGTTGTTCTTAGCATTCATTACAAGCAAAAGCTCATTCTAAATAAAGGAGCATAAAGTCTCATTATGATGACCATGTACACTATAAATTTGTTACCTAACCTTAACTAGGCCCTCACTGTTCTAAGATTATCTTTTTATTCCTCAGTAATTAAAGTTCAGTATTTTATTCCTGTCAAAGATATTACAAACCATTTCTCCTTGAGCCTGCCCCATTTGCTTCTCCTCTTACATTCTCAGCTGAAAATCTTGCCTCTTTCTTTACTAAGAAAATTTAGGCAATTTGCTATGAGTCCCTTCTTCTTTCCTTCTTGTGAGAATTTAAGTTGATATACAATAACTCCAAATATTATATTTAATATGATTTTTAAAATAACAAAAAAGCTAGAGTAAACAGCCATAATCGTAGGAGAAGAAAGCAGAAGGGAGGAGTCACAGAAACTTATATACAATAATGTATCAATGCAAATGTGAGGACACAGGAAAAGGGATACTGGGGGATATTAAAGGAATTTTGGGAAACATAGTCATGGGGTTCAAGATTTTCTAATTAATACATTCTCTTCATTTCAAAACCCCTTGATATCATCCTGTTTTCTCTTCCTTTCTTCTAGTCTCTAATAATGAACTGGCCTTTCTCATTGCCCACATCAACCACTCTACATTTGATCCCATCCTTTTGTTCCCTAACATATTCCCAAAATCATTTCCTCAGTGTTCAATCTCTCCTTATACACTGCATCATTACATATTGCTTTCAAAATTCTAGTCTCCCCAGTCCTTAAAAAAATCTCCACTAGATCCTACCATCTCCTCATGCCATTGTCTTTTATATCTTCTGAATTTTTAGTCAGATTTTGGAAAAAAGTTGTCTATATTCCTTTTTACACTTACTCAGAACTTATTCCTGTTTGGCATATAACCTATTGTGAGGATATTTATATGTCAGATAGAGAAGTCTGTATTTTATCTTAGAGCCACTGGAATTTATAGATCAGGAGGGCAACATGATCTATTTCAATCTTTAGGATAATCATTTTCTTGGCTAAAATTGGAATGATGAGAGGCTTGAAGCATAGAAACCAAATGTGCTATTCCATTAATTCAAGAAAGAGGTGTTGTGGACCCGAACTAGAATGGTGGCTACATGAGTGGAAAAGAGGGGGCATCAATATGAGAGAACGAGAAGTGATAATATTTGGCAAAGACTGGCTATGAGAAGAGCCTGAGAGTGAGGAATTGAGTAAGACACTAAGTTTATGAACACTAAGTTTATATATATATATATAAGTATAAATAGACTGGAAGAATACTGATGCCCTTAAATAATAAGGAAGTTCAGAAAAGGGTTGGATTTCAGGAAAAAATAAGGAATTATTTTGGTAACATTGCATTTAAGATGTCTATGAAACATCCAGACAGAAATGAACCAATATTCAGTTTATGATGTGAGCCTGGGATTCCAGAGAAGGATTAGTGCTAGATATATAGATTTGGGAATTGTCAGTGTAGAAATGATAATGGAACCCAATTCTGTACATCAAATGAGCTCCAGTCTTATATATCTAACCTTCTGTGGGACATCTTCACCCAGAGATAAGGGAGTATGAGACAAAATCAAGGACTAGCTAAAAGTCTAATATGTCTAGAAAGTATAATGCATGAAAAGGAGTCAGATCTTAAATTTATGGCTGTAAATGTCACGTTAAGGAGTTTCTAGTTTATTCTAGTGGCAATAGGATGGCACTAATTTCTTTTTAAATCAGGAAGTGTAACACCTTGATTTTGTCTCATACTCCTTTATCTCTCTTCCTATAAATTGGCCCTCATGTCCTAATGCCTCTAACTTTCCATCTATTGAAATCATCCTCTTTCTTCAAGGTCAGCTCCTGCTGCCATTTCTGCCATGAATATTTTCCTGATCCCCTGAGCTGAAGTTGATGCTTTCTGCTTCAGATTTTCTTACTGTGACTTGATTCTTCTCTTCTTCCTCACCATATTCCATCCTACACTATTGTCTAGCACAATGATTTATACAAAGGTACCGTTTAATGAGAATGAAATGTCTGATCAGGTCACTCCTCTACTCAGAAAATTCCAATGACTCCCTATTGTCTCCAAGATCAACTACAAAATGCTCTGTTTGATATTCAGAGTCCTTTAAAACAAACCCCATGTACCTTTCCAGTCTTCTTACCCCTTATTCCCCAACAAGAACTCTTCCATTTTTGACCCCCTGGCTGTCCACAAAAATTAGACACTTAATTCCAGGCATTTTCTTCTAGCTGTCTCATGCCTACATTTTTCCTCTTCCTCTCTACCTTCTGACCTCCCTGGCTTTCTGTAAGTCCCTACTAAAATCCCGTCTCTTATTAAAATCCTTCCCCAGCCCCTCTTCATTCTAGTTCCATTCCTCTGTGCATTATTTCCTATTTATCATGAAAGTAGCTTGCTTTGTGTAAATTTGTTTGTGTGTTATATCTCTCATTAGATTGTAAGCTTCCTAAGGGCAGATATTGTCTTTGACCTCTTTTTGAATCAACAGCAAAGTGCTTGACAAATAGAGAGTACTTAATAAATGTTTATCGATAGATTGATTGGTTGATTGTTAGTATATATGCTGCTGAAGCAAGCATTGATTGATTGATTGATTGTTGAATTAAAGACACACACACACACACACACACACACACACACACACACACACACACACATAGAACTGTTCAGGTTCAGACCAGGTTCAGGTCCTGTTTCATATAGTGGACTTTTTCTATAGTTCTGGATAGTTCTCTTAATTATTTATAAAATAAGTGCTTTTTATGTAGTGATCTATAAGGTCTCTTCTACCTCTACACCTATGAACATTTTCAAAAGAGCTATCAGATTGTTCCTTAAGCTAACAACATGTTATGACCATTAGAGGCTACTTTTTATTAAAGTAGAATAGGAGTGAAGTTTGGGGAAAATGAGGCAAAAGAGGAGTAGAGAAATGTATTAAAAATAGATTTTCACACTATAATAATGAATTGTTACCATGAGAAAAGCACCTAAATTAGAGGCAGAGCCACTGTCTGTCTTAATAAGAACCATGGTAGAAAGCCTTTCTTGAAATAGAGGTAAAATAAGGGAAAAAATTGCATTGTTGCAGGCCTAATTTGATGAAAGGTCCTTGGTAAATTGTGATTGCACAGTTAATAAACCCTGGAGCTTTTTTTGGAAGACAAAATTAGTTGTTTAGTGGTAAAAAAAAAATCAATTACAAATTGTGTTGTCTTCTTTAACCAATCAGGCAGAGAAGCAGACCATAATAATCAGTACTCAAAGTGAATAGAACCTCATTGGATCCTAGAGCAGGCCCCTTTTGTCACGATGAATCTGAAAGCTAGCATTTCCACATGCAGAAAATGTTTCTTATTTTTACTTTGAAATAATATTTTCAATTTGTTTCTCATTAGAACTCTCTGGAGATAGATGAATGATGAAAGATCTATGTATACCTTTGAGTAGAACAGAGACAAATGTGAGGTAATATACTATTGAGGAAGGGTAGAATTACCTAAATAAAGGAAAATGGTTATTTATATACCTAACCAGAAAATGATAGAGAACTCTGTAAAAGCCCGTTATAAAAATATTTCTCCACAACCAGAAATAGGATTACCGAATTTAATGCTAAAAAAGGAACTTAGTGATCATTTAGTACAACTTCCTTCCCCACTCCCACATTTTCCAGATAAGGAAACTGACTCCTAGAGAGATAAATGATATGCCCAGATAAATAACAGATCCAGTGGGCAAATCTAGTCCTCTAACTCCAAATCCAATTATTTTGACACTATATCATTTATTTCACAAAGAATTTCTCCTGCTTTCTGTGTTCTGTGGTGAGACATTTGTACCTAAATCACTAAGATTCTAGTTTATATTATAGTTACCATTGATCACAATTTTTTTGAGAATAGGAAGCATCCCTGATCCACCTTTGTGTTCTTAGCACATAAAATAAATTTTTATATCAAAATTTGAGATATGGAAGATAGGTTGGAGAGAGAGGGTTCAAGATTGTTAGATTCAGGGGCAGGTAGATGGCACAGTTGATAGAGCTTCGGCACTGGTGTTGAGAGATCTTGGGGTCAAATCTAGCCTTAAACACTTTTTGGCTGTGTGACCCTGGGCAAGTCATGTAACCCTATTTGCCTAGCCTTTGTCTTTCTGTCTTTGAGTTGTTACTAAGATAGAAAGAATTAAAAAAAAAAAGATTGCTCACTAGATCCATGTGAGTTTACAGTATGATGTAGAGCTAACCAAAGTAACTTGATCTTTAGGATGCTTTATGAGAAACTTGATGTCCTAAGTGAGAAAAGTTATAGCCCTAATATATACTGCCATCGTTAGATTACATCTGAAATATTTTCTCTACTGGATGCCACATTTTTAGAAGGGAAAGGGTGGAAGAGGGTGATATAGTAAGAGGACTGAAAACTATTCCATATGAAGACTCTTTGAAGGAACTGAGATTTTTTACTCTGGAGATGAGACTACTTTGGAGAAGGTGATTATGAAATCTCCCTTTTTGAAAAGCTAGAAAAATTATGGAATTATTAGGTTTCTGTGATCTATTTTTTTTCTTTTTGCAAATGGCAAAGCTCTTTGCAAATCTTAAAGCCTTTTGTAAATATAAGTTAAATTCAGTTTATTTCGTATATTCTTTAAGTTGGAAGTGACCATAAAAAATAATTATTTGCTCATTTTACTGATGAGATAATTGAGACTTGAAGAACTTAAGTACTTTACTCAAAGTCATCCATGTAGTGAATGACAGAGTTTTAGTGTTTTTTACAATATAACATTATGGTGCTCCCACTGGAAAAGATTCAGTAAAGACCAAATGAGAAATTAAGATACTAGATTTAGGAGCAGTGGACAAAATGATTGCATTATTAAAATAAAATTATTTTTTTCTTAATCTTTACCTGTTGACTATTTAATTCATGCCATATTTCAAAATTAGTGATTTTAGATTTTTATTGAAATCCTTTGGATTTTAAATACATATATAAAACTATCTCAAAGTCACAAATAATAAGAAAGATGAACTTCAAAACAACACCGAAGTTTTATCTTATACCTAGCAAACTGGCAGAGATGAAAAGAGATGGTAGATATCAGTATTAGACAACAAGCACTGTAAATAAATTGATGGAATTGTGAATTATCACACCCATTCTGGAAAGCAATTTAGAATGACAATTCTTAAAAGTGACTAAAATAACCTAATAATTATCTTTCAAAGACAAAAAGATATTACAAACACCAAAATATTCATTTTAAGATATTTTTGTGTTAGCAAAGAATATGAATCAAAGTAAATATCCATTCAATTTGAAATTAACTAAAAAAAATAATGCACATGAACAGAATAAAAGTAGCTGAGAATCAGGCCTGAAGTCCAGACGATTTCTCTTCCTCAGTTCAAATCTAGCCTCAGACACTTATTGGTTTTGTGACCCTGTGCAAGTCACTTAACCTGGTTTGCCTCCATTCCACATTTGTAAGATGAGTTTAGGCATGAAATAGCAAGCCACTCTTTTATCTTTGCCAAGAAAACCCCAAATAGGGTCACAAAGAGTTTTTTCACACAGCTGAAATGACTGAACAAGAGCAAGAAACTACAAATGTTAATTTAGATAAGTATGGAAAGATTTATTTGAACTGATACAGAGGAGAAGTAAATAAGACCAGGGACAAAATATACACAATGACTATAATGTGAATATAAGGAATAACAAAGGAACAAATGAAACCAAATGATGTATAATTACAATGACCAGGGATGGCCAACTCCACTGGAGGCCAGCTTCTCCCCATCTTTGTAAAAGTGGGAGACAATGGGTATGAAATGTTGCATATACTATGAGATAGAATTGATGTCTTACCTGTTTTTGCTGATCTGCTTCTTTTTCTTTAAAAAAAAATCTTAGAAGGAAGAGTAGTAGAGGGGGAGGATTATTTTTGGAAACTGAAGTGATGTATAAACAAAAGGTTGCAATAAAAGTGGAATGAAATGAGTGAGTCAGAACATTTTTATAAATTATCATTGTCAAATTCACTTATTGACTGTCCTTTCCCCATATTTTAACCTTTTGGAGCACTCCAGAATCCTAGCAATGAATTGCTTAATGTTTTACTAACCTGTTTCCATCAGGTTAAATGCTCTATTCCTGTGACTTCACCTTGAAGTCCAAATTGTATAAATGGGGCTAGACAAAAAATGAATGTCAGCAATTTTTATTTTATTTATTGTGTATCTTGCATTATGCAGAGCAAAATAGTAGATAAGAGGAATAAGATAGAACTTGTTCCAAAGGAGAGTTTAGTTCATTTCAAAAGAAAATACAAACATAAATAAACAATATAAAAATTATGAGTTTTATTGTATTTTACTGATTTTAAGTATTAAAAGAGTTAAGTAAAGGGACATCTGGGTAGCTCAGTGGATTTAGAGCCAAGCCTGGAGGCAGGAGGTCCTAGGTTCAAGTCTGGACTCAGACACTTCCCAGCTGTGTGACCCTGGACAAGTCACTTAACCCCCATTGCCTAGCCTTTACCACTCTTCTGCCTTGGAACCAATACACAGTCTTGATTCCAAGATGGAAGGTAAGGATTTTTTTTAAAAAGAGTTAAGTAAAGAAGATGGGTATAAATTGAAGTAGCCAGGAAAATCTTCCTAGTAAAGATGAGCTTGGAGTTGGATCATTGAGGACTGGAAAGATTTAAAAGGGGAAATAAGAATATTCTATGCTGAGGGAACAACATTACCAAAAATAAAGAGCAAAATGTAGCATGATGGGGGCAACTAGGTGGATGGAAAACCAGTCCTAGAGACAGGAGGTCCTGGGTTCAGATTTGACTTCAAAAACTTTCCAGCTGTGTGGTCCTGGGCAAATCACTTAATCCTAATCCCCTAGTATGTACCCATCTTCTGCCTTGGAACCAATACTTAGTATTAATTCTAAGACAGAAGGTAAAGTTTAAAAAAAGAATGTGGCAGGATTAATGCTTTTTTATTGTAGTGACCATGTTGGCCTCTCAGAAGAGTTGAGGGAATAACTTTCCTTTTCTTGGGAAGGTGAGGGACTATGGGTATACAATGTTGTAAATGTGGTTACATGTAATCATTTCTTCAGTTAGTTTTGCTTAGCTGTTTTTTCAAAGAGAGGAGTTATTTTTGTATTGAAGGGGGACATTTTGGGATGAATGTTGTATGTCTAGAAATGACTGTAATTTAGGGACAAACTATCAATGAAATTTAAGTAACACTACATAACTAAACAAATGCATCCTTTTTTACCCCCCAAATTCACTGCACTAAAAAAATGGCATGTGACTAAGATAAATCTGATTAAAGCAAAATAAGCATGTTATCAAATAGTAAAAATAAGATTTAAAAAAGAAGAGTAGTAACAGTTTTGAGGGACCATTAAAAACCAGGGAGGTATTTTGAGTGATGGAATAGATCATAGGAGGTGAATATAGGTTCTTGAATGAAAAGATGATTTTTTAAAAGACAAATCTTGATAATGTAAGGAATGAAAGAAGAAGAGAGACAGAGAGGCAAAGAAACCAAAACAAACAGAGACCAAGCAAGATTAAGAGAGATTGACAAGTGACAGTGACATTAGGGTAAAGATGGGTATTTGAAGAAACTGACATATAGTAGACTTGGGAAATAATAGGAGTTTTCTTATTCTCTTAACCGAACTTCTTCCTCTGTGGGTGTTCCAAGAGAAGAAGGGTAAATTGTAAAGGGGCTGGTGTACCTCCAAGTTGCTGATTCGTTTTCTAGGTGGAAAGGCTCAGAAGCACTTCTCACAGGGACATCTTTCCCTCCTCCCAAATTCCCAATTTTAGATCCATTTGAATGAAGAATATCCTTTAAAATGCAAATGTTTCCTGGGAGGATTACTCTATTAGTCTTTCACACCTTATGGAGAATTACATTAATGTGATTGCTTTCCTTCAAATACTTAGCTAAGATCAGTTGCACTAAAGAAAATGGTATTTTTGATTGAGCCAAGGGAGAGCTAATTTTGGAGAAAATCTGGGTGGGATTTGACAATAGGAAGCTTTTAACAACTCCAGGGCATTGCAAGTCTTGAGGAGTTAAAAGAGAAGTCATAAGACTCTGGGAAAGAGATGAAGAGATATAAAATGGAAATCAATATGATTCTAAAGGCACACTTTGAAAAAAAAGTGGGTGGCTCAGTGGATTGAAAGTCAGGTCTAGAGATGAGAGGTCCTATGTTCAAATCTGGCCTCAGACACTTTCTAACTGTGTGACCCTGGGCAAGTCACTTAACCCCCATTGCCTGGCCCTTACCACTTTTCTGCCTTGGAACCAATACATAGTATTGATTTCAAGATGGAAGGTAAGGGGTTTAACATAAATAAATAAAGGCACACTTTGACTACTTTGCAATTTTTGATATGGCTCTGGTCATCCTTGGTGCCACTAACAATCATCTCTGCCTCTGTACTTTTATTATTATTATTATCTATATAACTATTATTTATTAGTTATTATCTATGTAACTCTAAAGTAATGAAATTAACTCCTTCGGTTGAGGAATGGCTGAATAAGTTGTGGTATATGAATGTGATGGAATATCTCTGTGCTGTAAAAAATAAGGGAAGAGATCATTTCACAAAGACATGGGTAGACATGAACAGAAACAGAATGAAGTTAGCAAAAGCAGAAGAATAATTTATACAGTAACATAAGTGTTATAAAGATAAACAATTTTAAGACTTTTATAAATTGATGAAGAATGGCATATAATAACAACAACACTATAAAAACAACTTTGAAAACTGTAAAAACAATTATCAGTACAATGACCGTTAATGATTCAAGGGCCCATGATGAAATGTATTCTCTGTTACAGAGAGGTAATATGCAGAATGTGACATGTATGTGTACATGTACATATACACATATAGTTATTGAGGGAATTTGTTTTGATTATATGTATAATACACATCTACATATATAGGCACATATGTCATTATGCATATGTATTTTTTCTTATAATTTTTTTCTTTCCAATGAAATAAGGGTGAGATGGAGAGAGAAAAGTTTTACATTAATTGAAATAATAGAGGAAATGGCTACAGATGTGAAATATACATGTACTTTCAGATGAGCTCAATGTATTATTAATTTTAACTAACTTACTTTTTTGCAAGAAAACTCTAAGGAAGTGGAAACAATCAAATATTTTACATATAAAAATTACAACAACAAAATGTTTTAAAAAAGAATTCCACAAGATACATTGAAGAATGTCTCATTACTTTTTAGACACATCACTTACATATATTTAAATATATACTTCTTAGGTTTAGAGAAATCAGTCATATGAACTAGAAAATAATTTTTTTTTTAAAGTAAATGAGGGTCAGCTATTTGACATAATGGCTGGGAAGACTTGGGTTCAAATCTGGTCTTATATACTTCCTAGCTGTGTGACTTTGGGCGAGTCATTTAACCTCATTTGCCTAGAACTTACAGTTCTATATTGGAGTTTTTACTTAGACAGAAAGTAAGTGTTTTAAAAAAACTAATACAAAATGCTAAGAATACCTTTACTATCACTTCCTTCCTGGAACAGCAGAAAGAGCACTGTCTATGGAGTTTACAGGACTTAGGTTAAAATTTAACTTTTGACACATACTGCCTGTGTTTGTTGGGGCAAGCCACTTAACTACCTTGGCCTCGGTTTCCTCAACTATAAAAATAAAAGAGGTTGGACTAAGAATACCTCTGAGTTCCTTTCCAGCATTAGATCTATAATCATCCTCTTCCTTTCTCTTCATTTTAAAATCTATTGACAATCTCCTACTTTCTTTCCTTCTTTATTCCAATTTCTGGTGGTCAAATCCTGTAGGTGTATCCTTGAGCACATCTCCTCATATCTTCCCCAGGTAATTTTCCTTACAATAATCCTTACTCTTTTTGTAATCTTCAATTTCTACCTACTGATTTCTTTCTTACTTTTTGCAATCATGCCCAAGTCTTTCCCATCCTGCTATCCATGAATCTCTCTTAACAAATTAGAAGGGGGGGGGGGGGGCTTTATACAATCATTACCCCTACTTTTCTCATTCACTTTTCAACTCTCTACAATGTGTTTTCTGACTTCATTACTTAACTGTAATTGTCCTTTCCAAATTTAACAATGTTCTTTTCTGAGTCTTCATTATTCCCCACCTATATGCAGCATTTCACACTATTGACTATCCTTTCTTCCTAAAAAATCTTTTTGGGTTTTTGTGACATTGCTCTTGCTTGGTACCTTGCTACTTTGCTGCGCGTTTCACTGCTTCTTCTCAGTTTTCTTTGGTGGATCACCAGCCATATCACACTGCTGAACTATGAGTATACTCCAAGGGAATTCTTCTTTTTCTACACTGCCATTCAGAGATCTTATCAACCACCATGGGTTTAATTCTCTCTATGCAGATAACTCTTAGTTCTATATATCAAACCCTATCATCTCTCTTGAGATTTTATCACACATCTACATATATCTCCAATTATCTACTGGATATTCCAAATTGGACATCGCATAAGACATCTCAATCTCAACTAGAATTCTTTATCTTTTCCCTAAAACTCATCCTTCTTCTGAATTTCCCTATTTCTGTTGAAGGCACCATCATCATTTCAGGTTCCCAGGTTTATAATCTATGTAAAAAAAATTAACTTGTCACTCTCTCTTCCTCCCCAGATATCTAATGTGTTGCCATATCTTGTCATTCTACCTTCACAACACCCTTCATATCTATACTCTTTATTCTTAGATATCACTTTAGTAGAGATGTTAATCATCTTGTACCTATATCATTAAAATAATCTCAAGTCTCTCCCTACTCCAATCCATTCTCCACACAGCTGTTAAGATGATTTTCCTAAAGCATAGGTGTAACCAGGCCATTGTCTTAATAAATAAACCAATGTTTCCCTATTGCCATTAGTATCAAATATAAACTCCTCTGTCATTTAAAGTTCTTCAAACCTTAGGCTCACTACTTTTCTGACCTTTTTACATGTTCCTCTCCTTCCTGACCTCTGTGATCCAGACAGATTTGCCTTGTGGCTTTTTTGTTCCTTATACTTACATGGCACTCCATCTCTAATCTGTGCTTTTGTCTTAACTATCCCTCATGTACAGAGTTCACACTCTTCTCACTGTCACCTCTTGGAATCCATTATTTCATTCAAAATTCAGCTCAGAAAAGGATGAAGGCTTTTTGGATCCTCTCCAATCATGTGTTATATCTTTCTATTTCCATAAATTATATTTATTTATTTTTTATGAGAATTAGCTTGGATAGATTTAGGGCTAGCCAAGGACACATTATGGCTGTGGAATCCTCAGTTGTCTAGGTAACTTGGTAAAACTATATCAGGTAGAGAAGATATGTCTCTATCAATAAAATCACATCTCTACTCTTTATTCCTACTCCATTATTATATTTTGTTCATTCTTATCGCTTAGCAGAACATAATCTCTTTGAGTACAGAGATTATTTATTTCATTTTTATTCTTATTTCTCCAGTATATAGCACAGTGCTTAATACACAGCAGGCTCTTAATAAAGCCTAATGGTTAATTCCTTAATCCTCTTCTCAACTTTTTGTCATATTTTCTAGCTTTCCTGAAATTTTTAGTAATGTTATAAATCATTTTTTCCTCAGATCAAATGAAATAAAATTTGTAAAGCATTTAGTTAGTCAGTAAGCATGGGTGCCAGGTACTCTGCTAAATGTTCAGGATATAAAAGGAGATAAAAGATAGTTCTTGCCCTCAAGGAATTCACAGTTTAATGGGGGAAACAACAAAGCAACATATTTACATAAAGTTATGTGTAGGAGAAAAAAGACATCATTAACAAAGGGAAGGTACAAGAATTGAGGGATTGGGAAAGACTTCTTGTAGAAGATACAATTTTAGTTGAGATTTGAAGGAAGCTAGGGAAACCAGGAGGTAGAGATGAGGAGAAAACATTATAGGCATGGGAGTCAGTCACTGAAAATGCCTAGAGCTGAGAGTGTTGTTTGGGGAACAGCAAGGAGGTCAGTGTCCATAGCCTTAGCACAGTGCCTGGCACATAGGAGATGCTTAATAAATGCTTGTTCTATTTTCTTCTTCTTCTTCTTCCCCTTTAGAAGGCTTTGTTTTTTGCTTCTGCCGAAGACCTAGATGTTAGGGATATTGTAGATGGGAATGGTTGCATTAAGTGGTGGTCTCAGTTAGGTGACCCCTAATGTTCATTCCAATCCTAAAATTCTATGATTCTCTCTTCCAATTATGTTTGTATCTGAGGACAAAGTCATTTGTCTTCATTCTAATACCTGATATTACCAGAAGGGGAAAAAAAAAGAAAAGAAAGAAAGTCCAGTACATTTAAAGACCTATGGAAGTGAATCCAGTTTTGGGGGCTTGCCAGCTTTTTTATTTACTGCTGTATTGTGTGGCTGTCACCAAAAGTTTTAGTTAATGTTGTCATCCTCTTTTATGAAGCAACTTCTTTGGAAACCGCAAGTCAAGCTTCTATAACCCTGGCTCTGCTTATATCTGAGCCCAAAATAGAAAGCAGTACATGTACAGTTATCCATTTTTCTTAATGTGATATAGTGTTGTTGTTCTTCCCTCTCTGGTCCTTGACACAGGTCCAAGAGACAGATCTCCTCTCCACATCTGGAGAAAGCTGAATAGCTCCAGATTTGGGCAAGCTTTTGGGGACAGAGGCTTGAGTCTCTGAGAAGAGGAGCCCCCTCTACTGGTCTGGTGATTTTCTAAGGCCAGAGCAAGATTTTTACCCATCTATATTAATATAGTATATTATTAATATTTAAATTGAATTAAGCAAAACAGGTTGGTTGTATTTTTGCATTTATTATAGTACTTTTCCCCCACTTTCTGGTTGCCCTTAAAGTGTTCTGGTATACATAAGGGCTTATATATCAGCAAAATCCTTTTGCTTATAGCCATGGTACTTGTCTTGATTAGTGATCTCTGCAGACATTTCTGTAACAAAGAATCTTTGACTATTCTTATGCAAACATAGTAAAACTGAGACTTCAGTATGAAACTGGAGTTGACAAATGTGGTTTCTCTCAGTGGTGCCTAGCAGAGTGCATTAACTGTCTTGGGACTAGGATTTGACAATATTTGAGAAAAGAGGAGCCAAGAAGATGTAAAACTTTGAGAAAGTCCAGTAGTCAACAAACTCAGAAGTTTGGTAATGCTGATTTATAAAGATACTCTAACTTTTAAACATGTACTTTACATCTGAAGGACTGCAGTGGGGATTTAAAATATGACTATTTAATTTTTTTAAATTACATAAATTAAGTGAACGGCCCATTAACAGGATGCCATCAGGATCACATGGCCAATTCAGATCAAAGTTATATTGTCTTGCCT